>NW_006285247.1:200824-212599 GCF_000327345.1 Myotis davidii | reverse complement strand
TTTTTTTTAACTTTCTATTTGTAGTAGGTATGGATTTTGCAGACCTCCCTTAATCTTGCCTTTGGAGAGATGTTTGTCACAGAATATATCCTGTTTTGTGGTGGTTTTGCAAGTTGAACTCCCCACCTTGGTAAAAATTCAATAGTCTAGCAATAAGGAACCACTGTGTTCACTTGTTTTTAGCTGAAGTCCCATACTGAGAAAATTGCATCTTACTTGGCTTGAGTTCTATTCATAAGTGATGCTCAAGTTAAGAAGCAGGTGTGCTTGGGAGCATTTAATGCCTCCTGTGGATAAACTGCTATAAATGAGACGGCCCATGCAAACTGATTCAAGTGAATGAAGAATCACTATATTTCATTTTCTCTTCCTCACTTTCAATGGGACCTTTATAATTTCTTGCCTGGACTATTGCAGTAGCCTCCTAAAGTACTGCTGGAGTGATCCCCCAACAGACAGCACCTGTCACCCCCCTTTAATAAAGTCTGTATTGGGAAATCCATTTTTGATAGGTTAAAAATAAAAGTTCATGAAACAGGCACAAGAAGCTTTCAAGTCTTTCTGCTAACCTGATCTATTATTCAGTGTTCCTTTAACAAACCAATCTCTCTCTCCGCCAAGTTTTGAATATATTGCTTCCTAAAATGCCTTTTTACCCCTACTGACTTTATTCCTAAACTTAATTGAGGTTTTAATATGAAATTTAATCATCTCTTTGTCTTTGAAACTTTCTAATGAATTAGGTAAGGTTTAGTACTCATTCAGTTAGTCAATATCTCCCTTAAGTGTCTTTGTGCCTGGTGCTGTTATCACTGCTGAGAATACAGGGATGAACCAAAGTCCTTGCCCTCATTCATTTTACATTCCAGGATAGGTCATATAACAAAGACAATAATAAAATGCATGACTATATAATTACCGATAGTGAAGAGTGCATTAAGAATAAATCAAGATCTATAAATAGAGCTGTTTAATTGAGGGTAGATCTTTACATATTCTCCAACTATAGGCTGGGTATATTACTTTGGGAAATTATTTCAAGCGTTTTTATTATAGTTCCCTGAGGTGATAAATGTGATTTGCCTTTGTCATCCCTCCTGGAAAATATTCAATAATTAAGTTCTGATTTAATAAATATACAAATGTATGAATGGGTGAACAAATGATTTCTCCTCAGCCATATTTTATCTTCAATTCATTAGAAATAAAATTTTTTGTGAAGTAATAAGTAAAATAATATGGAGATAAACTAAGTTACTAACTTGTTAATAATAAATGCTGGGGCTCTGGCCAAAGACAAAATTACCTTCAGCACATGGGTCAGAATAATACGATACTCATTAGCACCAGGCATTTGGGTCATATAATGTTCAAGGTTTCTTCAAAAAAGAGATGGAGCATCTATAAACTAGCCTATGTACTACAATTTTAAAAATTAAGAGATACTTTTACTTCCCCCAAAAATCCACTATACCAGTTTTATGAATTGCTTTAAACCTAGATTTTTTTAAGTATAGTTGCTATAAAATTTTATATTAGTTTCAGGTATACAATATAGTGATTCAACATTTATATAATTTACAATATAATCACCACACTAAGTCTAGTAATCATCTTATCATATTATTGACTAGATTCCCCTTCACACATTTTCCTTGAGCCCAAAACCCAGGCATGTGTCCTGACTGGGAATCAAACTGTGACCCCCTGGTTCACGAGTCAATGCTCAACCATTGAGCCACCCCAGGTAGGCTAGTTTTATATATATATTCCATATATAAGTGAAACGATATATTATTTGTCTTTCTCTGACTTATTTCACTTAGCATAATACTCTCTAGGTCCATTTGTGTTGTTGCAAATGGCAAGACTTCATTCTTTTTTATTGCTGAGTAATATTCCATATGTATATACGAGTATATCATATATATCTCACACATCTTCTATATGCATTCATCTATCCATGGATGCCTAGTTTGCTTCCATATCTAGACTACTGTAAATAATGCTGCAATGAACATAGTGTTTTTGCTTTCTTCAATTAAATATCTAAAAGTGAAATTGCTGGATCATATGATAAATCTGTTTTTAGTTTTTTGAGGAATGTCCATACTGTTTTTTATAATGGCTGCACCAATTTTCAGTCCCACCAAGAGTGTCCAAGGGTTCCCTTTTCTTCATATGATTGCCAATACATATTATTTATTGACTTTTTACAATAGCCGTTCTGACTGATATGAGGTGGTATCTCATTATGGCTTTGAATTGCATTTCCCCGATGATTAGTGATGTTGACCATCTTTTCATGTCTGTTGGCCATTTGTATGTCTTCTCTTCAGAAATGTCAGTCTTCTTCCCATTTTTGAATTGAATTGTTTGGGTTTTTTGATGTTAAGTTGTATAAATTCCTTATATATTTTGGATATCATCATTTGTTTATATTTGCTTTTGCTTCCCTTGCTTGAGGAACTATATCCAAAAGATATTATGAAGACTGATGCCAAATAGTTCATTATCTGTGTTTTAGAAGTTTTATGTCTTACATTGAAGTCTCATTCCAGTTTTAGTTTATTTTTGTATATGGTATAAGAGAGTGGTCCAGTATTATTTTTTGCATGTATCTAGTTTTCCCACTTGTTGAAAAGACTGTCATTTTTTCATTGTACATTCTTGCCTCCTTTATTGTCTATTAACTGACCATATACATGAGGATTTATTCTAGTCTTTCTATTCTGTTTTATTTATCTATGTGTGTGATTTGGCAGTAATATACTGATGTAATTATTATAGCTTTGTAATATAGTATGAAATCAGGGAGCAGGATACCTCCAAATTTGTTGTTCTTTCTCAAGATTGCTTTGGTTATTTTGTGGCCTTTAGTGATTCCATGTAAATTTTAAAGCAAGATTTTATTGTAAAATAGTTTTCTGAGAAAAAGACCCAAAAAACCTCCAGTTAAAGTTTGGAAGAATCTAATGGTAAAGAGATGTTTAAAATAATATATGACCAAAACACTATAGAAAAAAGTCCATCCTTATTGTGTATGACTAATGCCTGGTTCTAGGTTATTCATTAACACACTCTACCAGATTAATTAAATTCTTTACTCACCTATTTCTCAGTTTCTCCATCTTTACAATGGGCGACTATGAGACCACGGCATAGAACCCTCAGGACCTTCTTCTTTCTTTATATTTCTATGTGAATCTACTGAAAACTTTGACCCCGACCAGGGGCATGTTCTAAAACAAGAAGAGATCAGAGTAAGAGAACAGCATGTAACAAAGCATTTAGTTTCAGAGGAACTAGTTTTAATAGTTTGTTTGCCTTTGTTTTGTTTTTGGTGGACAAAGCACAGTGCTTGGATATCTGGGCCCTGGGCCCCAGGTGGGCAGGCAGTGGCAGGTGGAAGCAGTTACAACAGCCTCCAGTCAGCTGCAAGCAGTGGGGACAAGGCTCCTACTGGAGGCGTACCTGGCTAAAGGCAACAGAAGGACTTAGAGCTGTGCATACAGCCTGGTTGAGTCAACTGAAGAAATTAAAGTTTGTGCAGACAGCCCAAACTGATGCAACAGAAGGACTGGGGCTTTGCAGACAGCCAAGTGGAGGATACAGAATGACTGGTGCTGTGAAGACATCTCAGTTTAGGTCACAGGAGGAAAAGGAACTGTACAGACAGCCCAGATTGAGGGGCACAACAGAAGGACCTGTTGCTATGAAGACATCTCTGTTTAGGATACAGGAAAAGGAACTGTGCAGACAGCCCAAATTAATGCAATGAAAGGACTCGGAGCTGTGTAGAAAGCCTGGTTAGAAGCAGTCACAGGACTTTGTGCTGGGCAAACAGCCCAGTTAAAGGCAACAGAAGGACGTGGAGCTCTGCATCCAGCCTGGTTGAGTCCACTGAAGAACTTGCAGCTGCACAGACAGCCCAGTTAGAGGCCACGGACAGGACCCAGTGCTGCACAGACAGCCCAGTTAAAGGCATTAGGAGGACTTGGATCTGTGCACATAGCCTGGTTTAGTCAACTCAAGAACTTGAAGGTGTGCACAGCCCAAGTAGAGGACACAGAAGGGCTGGAGCTGTACAGGCAGCCCAGATTGAGGGACACTGGAAAGGCTTGGTGCTATGCAGTCAGCCTGGTTTCAGGTCACAGAAAGAATAGGAGCTGTACAGGCAGCCCAGGTTAATGCAACCAAAGGATTGGAAGCTGTGTGGCAAGCCCGGCTAGAAGCAACAGAAAGACTTTGTGGTGTGCAGACAGCCCAGGGAAAGGAAACAGAAGGACTTGAAGCTGTTCATACAGCTTGATTGAATCCACTGAAGAACTTGGAGCAGTATAGATAGCCCGGTTTCAGGACACTGAAAGAGTAGTCGCTTTACCGAAACAAAAGCATATGGAGTTGTGTAAACAAAGAACTTGGTGCTATACAGACAGCCAAGTTTGAATCAACTGAAGGATTTCGAGCTGTGAAGCCAGCCATAGAGGTAACAAAAGGACTGGAGTTGTGTAGTGGTATAGCTCTTTTCCCAGCCAAGACTCTGGGAAACACGGTAGTTCTCCATTCAGCCTCGTGGAAGAGACTGTAGCTTTGTATGAAATCATATGTGGAAGACTAGAATAGTGGGCAGTCCTCTCCTGGTGGGCAATCCTCACACTCTGTCTTATGTGAGATCCTCACCTCACTCTGATTGTGGATGATGTGTCCAGCCCAGACTGAAGGCATACAGTAGTTACCGATGTTGGGGACAAACATTCAAAGACATTTAACTACAAGAATCTGATGTGTACGAGAGTCAATATCTACAAGAACAGAAACTGGGCTAATAGTGACATCAAGACAATAATTACTATGATAGTTTTGTATAAAACACCTTGGATGGGGAACATCATTGCTAATATTAGGACAACAAAGTAATTCTCTTTATTGAGGCCATTTGACAAAATGTTTTAAATTGCATCACCTAAGTGTTTGAGAGGTTTCTCCTCATTAGAACATGGGATTGGTCCTATCGTGTGATTTTATCTTTTTAAATTGTTTAAAAAATATTTTATTGATTTTTTTACAGAGAGGAAGGGAGAGAGTTAGAAACAGCGATGGGATAGAAACATTGATCAGCCGCCTCCTGCACACCTCCTATTGGGGATGTGCCCGCAACCAAGGTATATGCCCTTGACCGGAATCGAACCTGGGACCTTTCAGTCCACAGGCCGACACTCTAGCCACTGAACCAAACCGGCTATGACGCTCTAGCCACTGAACCAAACCAGTTAGGGCTATCGTGTGATTTTAGAGATGACAGCAGAGAGAGGAAGAATTTTCTGTAGAAAAAAAAAACACAAAAACATGCCTTGTATCCTGAGAAGGCCAGGATATAATTTGTGAAGAATGAAGACTGTGGAGAAGGAAAGGGTGCAGAAAAACCATCCATGGAATGTTTCTAATAGTCAAGAAAAATGTCTCTAATCCAAGCATTAGGAAGAAAAGGATGGAGGAAATAATGTGAAACATTTTCCTGATTCTAAGCCAGTGGTCATTTCTCTGATTTTTTTATAGTCACATACCCTCACAGGATCCTTCCAGAAAAACAAGAACCATGAGCATCATGATACTGTTTTTCTGTTGGTTGTGTTGCACTGTCTGTAAAGACTCCAGAAAACAGCTGTGAAGTGAAAGAGGAAACATTGTGCTCATCTGTGTCCTTTCCAACGGCACCTGTGCTGGGAACATTCTCCAGAAATGCAACTTTTCCTATTAGCAGGTGACCTTTTGAAAAGCATTTGTCACCTGAGTGTGGAGGACAAAGACTAACAATACACTACAATGCAATTCTCCAGAGTTGGCAATATCGTCTTTATAGAATTGTTTAAGTTAATGAGCCCATTTTCTGCCTAACATTGGAAATTATATAAATGTAATTAATGTAGAATTGGAACTTGGAGCTTTTAGTTATAGGCCACTGTCAGTCTTTCTAGAAAAAGAGCTTTCCCCTCCTCCCCTGCTAATCTTCTCATTTAAGGCAAGTCATGCTGTAGACACAGGCTTCATTATTTTAGGCATTATGTCTTCATTGTGCTCCTAAAATCAGGTATAGTCCATATTTGTATATCAAAAGATCCATCAACTCAGTTTAATCGATAGTATGAGATTTTATCTGGGTTTGAACCAAATTGACCCCAGACATCAGTACTTTCTAGGTCAGATGAGTTTATTAAATGTTACTTTTTTTTTTCAGGACTATTGCATCTTTAGTGCTCAGAGTTCATTGAGGTTCACTCCGGAGTATGTTTAACCACAACCATTTCGAAGACATTCAAAAACACATACTTAGTACAGAAAAATTATTTTCTCAAACAGCACTAAAGACCACAAACCCACTGTCAGAAATGTTACGGATTAGATTTGGGTAGTGTACACATACACTGATGTTATTTTCTCTCTAATATTACCATTTAAAGCAAGTTATGCTTTAGGCATAGTCTATTGTACAAAGATTTCAGTTAAAAAAGAGCCAATCTACTAAAACGTTAGATTCAAGGATTTTCTCACATTGTGATTTTCTACTTTTCATGGCATGACATTGAATTGTTTTTTTTTTCAGGACTATTGCATCTTTAGTGCTCAGAGTTCATTGAGGTTCACTCCGGAGTATGTTTAACCACAACCATTTCGAAGACATTCAAAAACACATACTTAGTACAGAAAAATTATTTTCTCAAACAGCACTAAAGACCACAAACCCACTGTCAGAAATGTTACGGATTAGATTTGGGTAGTGTACACATACACTGATGTTATTTTCTCTCTAATATTACCATTTAAAGCAAGTTATGCTTTAGGCATAGTCTATTGTACAAAGATTACAGTTAAAAAAGAGCCAATCTACTAAAATGTTAGATTCAAGGATTTTCTCATATTGTGATTTTTCTACTTTTCATGGCATGACATTGAATTAAAAAGATCTAATGTTTCCTGGAACCAATGGCATTTTTTTGTTTATTATGTATCTTAATCCAAATTATGGTAATAAATGTTTCTCTTTTCCTACCTGGTCATGTTTTAATGACTTGAGAGGAAGTCTTTGCAAACTGCTTATTTCAATACAAAGAAAGAAATGATTAATAAAATTTGAGTAAAATGTTAAAAAATGGATATCTGATTTAGAATATCTAGGTCTGATTCTAATAAATATAACAAAGTTATTAATGATAAATGAACAAGGCATTCTAAATCCCTACTTTAAGTAACTAGGGGCCTCTCCATAGTGATTTATGCAGTTTGGATTACTCTCCTTAATAAAGATTTTTAATTCTTCACTTGGGGTCAATGAAATAAAACTTCAAGTTTCTTACCTAAAAAATGGAATAATGATGCTCATCTCTATAGCTGAGAACCGTGATGCAGATCAGCAATAAAATGGGTAAAATGCCTGTCAGCTAGGCTTTTAAAAGTGCTACTTATTTTGAATGTCATTAGTCATTGTTGATTAACTCCGCAGATATATAAGAAAAGCCTATAGGATGTCAGGCTAATCTGTGAGGAAGCAATGATTAAACAAATGTGGCTCTTGGCCTGCAGCATGCCACCAAGGAGCATACATTCACCACGAGGTGGTCTCAAGTCTCTCAGGTCCTGTGGGAAGAGCTGGGGAAGAACATAGGGGAAGGCGCAGGGTGGAGCCTTGAATCCTGCAGGAAGGAAGGCATTCAGGAAAGGATTGTAAGTAACAGATGAAATACAGGATACATGCTACCTAAAGACATTACTTGGTGAAAAAAATTGTTATTCTTGTAGAAGTCAGAAGATAATATGAGAGTAGAATGCTTCTGTAAAGATGTTCAGTGGGAAGAAAGCCAGACACAAAACTGCCTGTAAATGCAATTTCAATATGAAGGAACACACACGTAGAATAAATAATGGAAACAATTTTTTCCGATTGTGAAAAGGGATCATTTCTGAGTGCTGGGCTGCAGGCAATTTATATTTTCTTCCCTAGTTGTATGTAGTTTTTTGTGCTTTTTTATTATTTCAAAAAGCAAACAGTATGACTATAAAACTTTAAAGATAATGCTATGTTTTTAAAAGAAGGTGGGCAAAGAGTGTTGACAATGTAATTTGGTAAAAAGCATTTTTTTCTAAGCTCCAAATTCTGGTCCCTGGGCTATAGAAAACTTCAGGCTGCATTAGTGATGTGATTAAAGAGAAAATGGAACTGAAGGTTACCTTGCAGAAGGGGTGAAGGGAAGCAGCGGAGTTGTGTCTAGCTTGCTGACACGTGACATGTGTTCTGAATACTCAAAGCCATTTTTTTCACAAGAATTTGGACCATTAGATAAGTCATTGATTTTGAAATAACCCCTTTCCTATCTCTCTTCCTTCCCTGCATACTTTTCAGCCTTTCTATTGGTGAAAACCTACTCACCTCCTAAGGCCCTCTTCCTCCATTAGTAACTCCAGTAAGACTGGATCGGTCCCCCCACCCCCCACTCCCGCAACTCAGGTTTTCTCAGCACTGTGTGCGCATCTTCATCAAAGCTGTTATCCCACTGCCCAGAAGTAAGCTGTTTGTGTTTATCACTTGGTGGACTGTGGTTGCCGTGAGTCAGGGCCTAACTTTATTCTGTCCTAAATATCCATTGCCTCACAGAATGCTTCCATGACACACGATGACTAAATGCTTGATCGTCACATGTCAAATACAGGTAACATTTCAGTCCTTACCTTACTTGAAACGGTTGCCTGCCATCTCTTGGCAAATGTCTGTCCTTCTCTGGGAGGGGTCAGGAGCAGGTCCTTCCAGAATGTGCCACCCTGGTGTGCAGAATATTTTGAGCTGAAATCAATGAAAGCCCAACAAAGTCAGAAAGAGCGTTTTTTGTTTTTTTTGTTTGTTTCACCTCCCTTCTCAAAGAGATTCATTCAGATAGAAAAACCTGCTTCAAGAAGGGAACCTTAGCATATTCCCTTTAGTACATCCTATATAATAAAAGACTAATATGCAAATCAACAGAAGGGTGGAATGACTGGTTGCTATGACATGCACTGACCACCAGGGGGCAGACGCTCAATGCAGGAGCTGTTCTCTGGTGCTCAGTGTGCTCCCACAGTGGGAGCACTGCTCAGCCAGAAGCTGGGCGAGTGCAGTGGCGATGGCGGGAGCCTCTCCCACCTCCACAACAGCGCTAAGAATGTTCAACTGATGGCTTAGGCCAGCTCCCCACTGGCCTACTGTCTGTGTCCATGGGGAGCGGGTCTAAGCCATCAGTTGGCTATCCCCCGAGGGCTCCCAGACTGCAAGATGGCATAGGCTGGGCTGAGGGACCCCCCCCCCCCACAAGTGCACAAATTTCGTGCACTGGGCCTCTAGTATGAAATAATCATCGTAGACAGGAAGGATCCATGCAAAACTCTGCTCACTAGATTTCCCTCTGTCCCATTGTTTGAGTTGCTAGCAAGCATTTGTTTGCCACTTTCTCTACTGTGAATTGCTTATTTCCTACTTTGAAATCCCAGACTTTCCACCCTTTTGTGCCTCGTTCAAAATGACATATAGACCTCATTTTGCCTACTGTTTTGGGAATTTTCATGCTTAGGTGAATTCCCCATATGCACATATTAAATTGTGACTTTCTTCCACTAATCTGTCCCTTAATTTGATTATTAGCCCAGCTGGAGAAAATTAGGTGGGAGAATATTTTTTATGCCCCCACACCACCTACAGCTCTGAGGATTCTTCCTCAGTCCTTTTCCTTGGCTACCTCTTCTCTTCTGAAGATACAGATGAAATACGAGTAAATGCTACTGAGACATCATTTATAAAGATTATTCCAAAATACCCTCGCTGAGTGTGCTCATTTCCTCCTCTTGATTTGCTCCCATGCACAGAATGATGATGATGTCCACATTCCTTTTCCCAGCCTGGATCTCACTATTGCAATCCAGGCTCTGCATGGCCTGGCCATTTTTATGCAGACACCGTACAGGCACGCCCACTCAGCATGGCCAAATCTGGATCCATTTTTTTTCCTACCCTACCCAATACAACCCTCTTCTTTCTAAGTAACCTTCCCCTGTTCATAGGTAAAACTCTACCTTTCTTTGAAATTTATGGAGTTTATGCTTTAGCATTTCTTTCCACAGCTATGGTTCTATTAATGAAAAGAATATGATCTGGTGTAGACATTATTGTCGGCAGAAGTACCAGTTATACTCATATGTAAGTAAAACATGACCTGCCCCTCTCCAGACCCTTTCAACATTCTTAGGGGTCCTTCTAGTTTCTCAAGATGGTGTCCTATGTTGGATCAAAAAATAGGCCCTTTCTAATGACTAGGCCCATGAGGACTCAAAACATGCCTTCTTTCTATAGCCTAAATTCAGGCTTCTGGCTGCAGGATTCTAGTAGAATATTGTAGACATCCCAGGACTTGGCCTCATAGCACCCTGTTGATGCTCTTATCTCTCCCTTTCACACTCCTGGATGAAACCAAAAGGTACAAACCTGCTTTTTCCATCACAGATACAGACATGCCCACTGGCATTGACTAAGCTAATTTTCAGCTTCCTAAGACCTTAATTCCATAGTGTCAATGAGATCTAGTTCTGGGACAACAAAACTGAAAACCTATTCTGAATGACAACCTAGAATGGGTTGCTGTGGTTGGACAAGGTTTCTGGGAGATGGAGGAGCCAGGGAATGAAGAGAGTAATACCCAAACAAATTGGTGTCTTTGTTAAAAGGGTAAGCTATGGCTTTCAAAATGTTATCCCTGCATACTTTCTCTTTGAGGTGAGAGTTTTAGGCTCCTTGCAACACAGGGGATAATTCTATAACTCTCAAGGGCAACCCCACAGTCAGCCAGTGTCAAGCCCTGTGTTGTTCCTAAAGGGGTCTCAGTTTGTGAGTAGACCAGTGTTCTCCTCCCACCCTCCGCTTCAGAGACCAATGGCCGAGGAGATCCATGTACCTTCATTCTCTCTGTTGACCAGGGAAGCTTCCATAAAGGAATGTTGTTGTCAAAAAACATTAATGCCAGGCTGGTGTGGCTCAGTGGTTCAGCATCGACCGAGGAACCAGGAGGTCAGGGTTTGATTCCTGGTCAGGGCACATACCTGGGTTGTGGGCTCGATCCCCAGTGAGGGGATGTGCAGGAGGCAGCTGATCCATGATTCTCTCTCATCATTGATGTTTCTCTCTTTCTCTCCCTCTCCTTTCCTCTCTAAAATCAATAAAAATGTATATATTTTTTTAAAAACATTAATGGCAGCATGCTAGAAAACCCATTTCCTTCAATCATTCTGAAATCACTAAATACTTGCTTTTGCTATAACTTTTTAGTGGTAATAGTCTAAGCAACTGAAAACACGACTAGCTTCTGCTTATTATAAATGAAATAAGATAAACCCATTCTTTTAAATATATTTTCAGTTGGACTCTTGTCTTTAATCTACTTGTCACTGTAGCTCTACCTAAATCTTAAGCCTATAAAATGAATACTTTTTAAAGTCCCTCCAGAAAAAAATATGAGCCAGAAATGATGTCAGGGCACTAAGAAAATTAGTTCTTTAAAATGGGAGAAAAGAAAGGGAATGAAAGGGTGGTGAGGTTACCTCGTGGCTTTCAGAATAGAAAGCTATAAAAGCAGCCAGAAAGAAATGGAGTATTTTTTAAATGTGACCAGTGGTTTATTCTTCTTATATTAGCTATAAACTGCTGGGACTCATCAGGCAGAACATGCAAAGGCAATAACTGAATGTATGAAAACTCGCCAG
>NW_006285247.1:195331-200786 GCF_000327345.1 Myotis davidii | reverse complement strand
ATTTCTAGCGTCCACTGTAATTAGGAATCATCTTTGATATATGGGACTTAGAGAAAAAGTGTTGCCTTTGTTCAAGCCTGCCTTGTTCCAGGTGTTTGTATCCTAACTTTACCTGGTGGAGGTGGACATTCCAGTTTCCTGGATGCAGAAGACCTATTGCTTTAGCCTCTATTTGGTATTTCTGAGTACAGCACAGGAAATCTTACCCAAGGGGGTTTGAGGAGATAGGAAAGATGAGAGACTTGAAGTGCTCCCAGAGCTCACTTTCTCCCGGCCCTCACCATGCTTGATGGGCCCTCTCTACCTGATTTAAATTCAACCTAACCACTGCCATCACCTAACAACTCCTAAAACCACACCTCTTTCAAAAAGTCATCTCTCTGTGGAGAGCCTCATAGAATGAATTGTCAAGTCCTGAGTTTCCATTCAAAAGATCAGTCATACATGTGCAGGATGTTGGGGTGTCAGTCTGAAAGTTCCCAGATTTCAGTTAACATTAAGCTCAGACTAGACCTGGGTAAATGTGATACGGTTGCCAAAAACCTC
This sequence comes from Myotis davidii, assembly GCF_000327345.1. Taxonomy (NCBI): domain Eukaryota; kingdom Metazoa; phylum Chordata; class Mammalia; order Chiroptera; family Vespertilionidae; genus Myotis; species Myotis davidii. Next base: position 200,240 of record NW_006285247.1, on the reverse strand, counting down.
TCCTGTTAGGCTGCACTAACTGTTTTATGAATGCACAGAAAGAGTAATCCTTTTACATATAGCATCCATCATGTGTCAATCAGCATGTAATACCTGGAAAGTGTGTTCACACCTGGCATGTTGACAAAATAAAGGGCACACAAGAGAAAGACCAGCAAAATACTTACTGACTTGGGAAACATGTCAAAAGCACAACAGAAGCCAGTACAGATTAAGGCGATTAGTGGGCCACTTTCCTAGACAGCCAGCTCCTCTTCCTGACTTCTCATTTTCTATTCTGTCACCATCATTACACCACCGTATGCTTAGTCCCCATTATCTGCCATGCCCTGTGATAGATGCTGGGGAAATAAAAGTGATTGATTAGGGCCTGGTCTCTGATCCAAGGCCCTGATGCACTCATCCCCATTCAGACATGAGTTGTGACAGTGCAAGCTCTCACAAACGCCTCGTGCTATTTTGCTTATAACGGGGTGCCACTTAATCACACGTTAGGTAATATTATCTGAATGAATATTACTTCATAGTAGAAAGAACATGTGCTTTCCAGTCAGAAATAACTGGGTTATTGTAGTTATTCAAAAATGTTAGCTTCTAAATTTCTGTCTATTCTTCCCAGTCCGAAAGCTCCTTTGACCTTTGCATTTCTCCTGATTTATTAATCCAGGGCCTGATGCACCTGGCAGGTGGTTGTTAGGCTACATGTTTCACTAGATGAGTTGCGATTTCTTTGTCTCAGAGAATTGTTATAAAGATTAACTAAATTCAGGAATAGGCAAACCAAACTTTTTGAAAATTATAAAGTACCATACCTATATGTGACATTTTTTATGACCATGATAAAGAGGATCCTATATACAACTGTTGACTGCAGGGTCAGACAGAAAGTCTAAGATATGAATAACTATTAATAATGAGGGTGGTAGCTCAATACACTAAGTGTAGCAATTCTTACAACAACTCTGTGAGATAAAAACTATTATCCACCAAGAAATTGTGGTACCAAGGGATTAAGGAATCTTTTTAAGAAAATGCATCTAATAAGTGATGAACTGTGACTCAAACCTACATGATCTGATTTAAGAATCTGGCCTAAGTATAAAAAGTTCCATTGTCAGATCAAAAGCAGGTGGTGCCACAGTTTTGGCCAATGGTCTCTGCATGCTCAATGCATAAACATGGAAATAAGCTACACTGTTCTTCAGAAATCTCTGAGACGCTTTGACCAGATAACTAGAACTATCTACATTATCTATACAGCATGGGGTTTTTATTACTTTTATCTAAAGACATCTCTTTTTGGTAATGACAAATGTGCTTTTTAAGGGAAATTATATAAAAAGCCTGGTGTTTCTCAATACACCTTTAAAGTTTTTAAATTGTTTCATATCTGGTCAAGTTGAGATTTTTAAAAACATTTTTAATTTGTAATAAAAGTTTACAACTTGATTTTTTTCAAAAAAGTCAACCATCTGCAGGCATCTGTTAATAAAGGTCTTAAATAATTGTCAAAAAAAGTGACATCTGTATTGCTCAAATACACAACTGAAAGAAACTAATAATACTTGTTTCTATTTCTATCACTAGGAAGATTAAAAGATTGCCTCTGTTCTTTTCAGAATTCCCTCTTGAAAAATGCTCTCACCAATAGTGGTTTAATGATGATACATTAAAAGTAAAATGAAATAAAACAGATATTATAGTTGACAGATATGAGGTCCCGATACCACAGAGATTGAGATATCAATGGATAGAGTTGTACCTGAAAGCATTAAAGAAATTATTTGCCTTCAATGTTTTAAAGCACCTTAGTACTGGAAATCTCTGTGCCAATTTATAGGCTTTCATGGTAATAATAAAACAGCAACAACCCTAATGACAGGTATCATTTAGTGGGAGCCTATGCAACAGGCACTTAACATCTTGATTGATGTTTAAGACACATGATTTCTTAGAATCAAAGTATTACAACCTAAACTATATTTACTCTCACATCAACCAATGAAGAAGTCCTAACATTTTTATTTTACAAATAAAGAAACTGAGTCTTAAAAATGTCAGGTACCAGATTATACAGCTAGTAACTGGGAGAACTATGATTCTGACCCAGATCTGTTTGACTAAAATGTGTTTCTCTTAGTCTTTGAAACAAAATTGTGCCCTAGAGTTTTGTGTTGGGATGACCTAGATACCCAAGTAGTCATCATTGGGTCAATGATGACTGTTTTCTGTTGTCATGTCAACGCACGTGCAAATTGATTGCAAGTGCTTGATTTCTCATTTGTTCTCCTCAGGCACATGGCATAGGGACATTTTGGATAGTACACTAAAAAGAAACAAATGAATAAATAAGACTCCAATTAAGAAGTCTGTATCTCATAACAACTCAGAATAAAGACTTTGAATCACACAGCCTGGGTTTGAATTTCATTTCTTCAAATTGCTAATTTTACAAGCTTGAGCAAATCATGGAGCTTTTCTGAGCACACGCTCATCGTCCATTACATGGTGCCTGCGATGTGTTTACATAAGCCCTTATGTTGTCACTTGGTACAGGCTGGATCCTGTGTAATCAGGAGAATGAGCAGATGCACGAGTCTCCAATTCCCTTGGGACATTGCAGAGAGCATGCTTGGGGTGAGCCACAGCTGGACGTACCATGGAGCTACAGTCGAGGAAAGGATCCCCTCTCCCCAAGGTGACAAGGAAATGGAGTATCTGTGCCACTGCTGACACTTCTGCCCCTGAGTTCTGGTCACACTGCGATGCCTCTGTGTTTGTACTGGCTCCTGGTACAATAGCTTCTCTATCAAACAAAAGGCGCAGAATAGCAAGCACTACAATAAGTCCTCAATGTCCTTGAGAGGCTCCTCAACTTTAAGCAAAACAACATATAAGGAAATCAATTTTACCATAGCTAATTGATATAAATAGGAGCTAAGTACCTACAGCATCTCGTCAATGTCACAATGAAACCAGGTTGAGCAAAACAACATTATTTGAGGACCTACTGTATTTGGTGCAAGCTGAAACCCACGTATAGAAGAGTTGGCAGTTGCCTAACAAATTAAAATACCACTCCTGAAATTAAGGACTGTTTGGAGGACTTAATTAAAATATGTAAGTGCTTAGCAGTTCCTAGAATATGGTAAAGTTTGAGTTAAAGTTAATAAGGATGACAGTGATGGTGATGATGATTATTTAAATAAGACTAGCTCATCTTAGATTCTATTAAAACATACTGATCCTTTCCTCTGTACTAGGCGCCATGTTAGTGCTAGGCAAGTATTGAGATCTCACAAAAACCTGAAAATGGTATTTCTATCTCCAATTTGTAAATTTCAAAAAATTGAGGCTCAGTGAGAGAACTTAAGTCTTCTGACTCCAAATGTACCATTACACTGTAGAGTCTTATTCGGAAGTTCTTTTTATAAAAAAATTTATTATAGGATCATTTTTCTATGTGGAATTTTGGGTATTTCAAAGTATTTTGTGAATATTTCCTCCAAGTTTGTTTGCTTCCCTATAGAGAAGAGTTGTTGAAAAAAATGATAATACATAAATCAGAGAGCAAATGTTTCCCATTCAAACCCAATAGATACATCAGAAGATTCTATCAAAAATTCTGTCAATGGTATACATTGGTGAGGATTTAGAGCAACTGGAACTCATAAACTCCTGGTTAGAACACTAGCTATTTTTTTTTATGAACATAACATGCATCAACCCTAGTAATTCCACTTCTAGGTATCTATCCAATGAAATGAAAACAAATGTCCAGAAAAATACTTAATAGTCATAGTCACTTTACTCATGGTTATCCAAATTTGTAAACAGCCCATCTGTTCGTCAAATAGAAAACTGAGCAGACAAGCTGCAGTAAGCTCATATAATGGAATACTACTCATAACACAGATGAATCTCAAAACTCATTTTTTAAGTGAAAGCAGTAAATAGCATATGCTCTCTGATTTTCTTTCCCATGAAGCTCTAGAATAGGCAAACTTTGATGACGATATTCAGAACATAGTTGCCTGGGTGTTGGAAATTTACTTAAAAGGGGCTTAAGTAATGTTCTGGGTGATGAAAATGCTCACTATCGTAATAAGGGTATAGGTTAGATACAGTTCAATGAATTTAATGAATTTACGTAACAGTTAAGATCAATGGGACAGAAGAGAGAACCCAGAAATCAACCCAGGCCACTATGCTCAGTTAATATTTGACAAAGGAGGTAAGAGCATACATTGGAGCAGAGATAGTCTCTTTGATAAATGGTGTTGGGAAAATTGGACAGGTACATGCAAAAAAATGAAACTAGACTACCAACTTACACCATCAACAAGAATAAACTCAAAATGGATAAAAGGCTTAAATGTAAGTTTGGAAACCATAAAAGTCCTAGAAGAAACCATAGGCACCAAAATCTCAGGCATCTCTTGTAGTGATATGTTTACTGATACATCTTCTAGGACAATGGAAACTAAGAAGATAAACAAATGGGACTGCATAAAAATAAAAAGCTTCTGCACAACAAAAGAAACTAACAACAAATCAATAAGAGAGCCCACTGCATGGGAGAACATATTTACCAATGATACATTCGATAGGGGGTTACTCTCCAAAATATATAGGGAACTCATACAACTTAACAAAAGAAGACAAACAATCCAATTAAAAAATGGGCAAAGGACCTAAATAGACACTTCTCCAAAGGGGACATACAGAAAGCCAAGAAACATATGAAAAAAAAAATGCTCAAAGGCACTAATTATCCTAGAGATGCACCTCACACCTTTCAGAATAGCTAACACCAACAAATCAATAAATGACAAGTGCTGGTGAGGATGTGGAGAAAAAGGAACACTCATACAATGCTGGTGGGAATGCAGGCTGGTGCAGCCACTGT
>NW_006285247.1:187736-195299 GCF_000327345.1 Myotis davidii | reverse complement strand
TGAAGATTTGGAAACAACCTAAGTGCCCATCAGCAGATGAGTGGGTTAAAAAACTATGGCACATCTAGACAATGGAATACTACGCTGCTATGAAAAAGAAGGAACTCTTGCCATTTGCAACAGCATGGATGGAACTGGAGAGCATTATGCTAAGTGAAATAAGCCAGTCAGAGAAAGAGAAATACCTCATGATCTCATTCATTTGTGGAATGTAGAGAACAACATAGACTGATGAACAGGGACAGATCCAAAGACAGAGAAACAGCAATCAAACTATCAATCCCCAGAGGTATTGCTTTCCTGACATGGATGTGCCCAAGAGACTTAATTAAACTCTTAGATATTTCCTCACACTTTGCACTTCCTAAAGTAAATTAACTTTCTTCCCCTAACACTTATTATATTCACATGAGCCTTAACTTGAACAGAAGTTTTAGCATCTCTATTTTATTTTAGTTAGTTATTTACTAGTATCACATGATCTCACTCATATGTGAAATCTAATGAACCAAATAAACGGATGATCAAAAACAGACCCAGAGACATAGAAGCATGAATAGACTCTTGAACCTCAGAGGGAAGGCAGGAAAGGGTGAGTGGGTAGAGATCAACCAATGAACTTGTAGGCATATATATAAACTTGTGGATCCAAACAATGGGGTGGTGAGGGGGAAGGGGAGCAGACTGGAAGAGTTTAATGAGGGAAAAAGTAGAACGTATGAAATACTTTCAACAGTACAGATTAAAAAAAAAAGATCTGCACATTACACTATATAAATTATACCTTGATAAAAAGAAAACACAAGGGCCATAATTAGATTTTCATTAGACTAGCATTTCACTTTATCTCTTCAGATTGACATTATTTTTAAAGATACCATAAAGGCAAAGTTCTAGACCCAAGTGCTTTTACCATTAAGGCAGAGACTGGTAATCACCTCCTGCTGCAATATCCAATCAATCACCCCTTCTGCTTCTGTGATGCCCAAGCTTCGCTGGGCACCTGAATCACCAGCCGAAGGCTACACTCCCCAACCTTACTGGGGACATATGATTAGGTTCTGCATAATTGAGCATAAGCAATGTGTACAATTTCTGGTTTATGACCTTAAAAGAGAATGGGTGTCCTTTTGCCTCCATTCTACCCTTCTCTACTGGCCAAAATGTACCCCCAACAGATGTGATATTGAGCCGGTTTCAACGTGGTAACACAATGAAGGAGCATTCATCTTAAAGGAGCTTGGGTTCTCACTCCGTCAGATCACCAGCACAGCCCTGGACCACCTACTGAGATTTCTAAAGGAGAAAGAAAAATAACGTTGCTCTTGTTTATGCTGCTGTACCTGAGGAGACTTTCGTTATAGCCTCCTAATTTATATCCTAATTAACATAACCATCCTATGTTTAGGCAACCTCCTTAGGATCATGTTTCAGGAATCCATTAACATCTACTTGAGAAGAGGGTCTGATGGATCTGACAGGTTACTGTTGCTTACACTGGATCCTCAGCCCCAAATGAGGCAGCATCTCAGAGAAGCACAAGGTAGACCATATCTCCAGCAATACTGTGTGGCTCACAGCTTCCTCATAAACATACATCCAGGAGCTGAGGGTTTATACAGCCATCCAGGGACCTTTCTAGTGAACCCCCTCAGCCTGTGTTTCTCCAGGGGAAGAGCTGTGGAACAAATCCAGTGTCCTTCCTCAGAGTTATTTGCCCTGACTCTCCAGAGAGATGATTTCCCTTGTCAGTCTGACCTGAATATCACAGTTTCATTCCATCTCATCAGTTTACAGTTTGCTTATTTTAGCTTCATTTTCTCCTGGTTTTGACACAGCAGGCTTGTTATATCTCTCATCGCTTTTTAATCTGCCCAAGTGATATCCTCTGGGTCAATGCTTGCTTTCCTGACATGGATGTGCCCAAGAGACTTAATTAAACTCTTAGATATTTCCTCACACTTTGCACTTCCTGAAGTAAATTAACTTTTTTCCCCTAACACTTATTATATTCACATGAGCCTTAACTTGAACAGAAGTTTTAGCATCTCCATTTTATTTTAGTTATTATTTATTTACTAGAGTTCTGGTGCACAAATTTGTGCACCAGTGGGGTTCCATGGCCTGGCCTGGGGGATTGGGCTGAAACCAGGTCTCTGACATCCCCTGAGGGGTCCTGAATTGAGAGAGGGCGCAGGCCAGGCCAAGTGACCCCACTGGTGCACGATCAGAGCCAGGAGGGACATGGGAGGTTGGCCAGCTTGGGAGGGACCACAGAAGGGCTCTAGGGCATGCCTGACCCATCTAACTCAGTCTTGATTGGCCGGACCCCAGCAGAAAGCTAACTTACTGGTTGGAGCATCTGCCCCCTGGTGGTCAGTGCATGCCATAGCAAGCAACTTATGGCCTTAACATATCATTAGCATACTATGCTTTGATTGAACGGACAACCGGACACTTAGCATATTAGGCTTTTATTATATAGGATAGCATATTTTGGTAATCCTCACCTGAGGATATTTTTCTATTTTTAGAGAGAGTGAAAGGGAAGGGGTGTGGGATGTGAGACACATCAATTGGTTGCCTCCCAAACTCACCCCAACCAGGGCCAAGGATTGAACCTGCAATCCAGGTATGTGCCCATGACCAGGAATGGAACCTAAGACCCTTTGGTGAGCAGGCCAGAGCTCTAACCACTGAGAACACTGATCAGGGTGAGTATCTCCATTTTAAAGATGAGATACTTGTCCGAGATTACATAAAGAGATGGTTCAACACTGGTCTCCTGATTATAAGTCTAATAATACTCTTCACAAACCATGATCTTTCTTCTTGGTGCCTTGTTGGAAATGAACAGCACTCATCTCTAAGCAAGGGGATGATAAGTGAGGACAAAAAGGAAATTCCTACAATTTAATCTTCCTTCCCTGTTTTGGCAAACACCACCATGAAACCAGCTGTCTAAAATAGAAAATAGTTTTCACCTAAGACATTTCCATTTTAATGGTTTCCACAATCATTTGCCAAGTTTTACTCTTTCAATCTCTGTCATATCTTAGAAGATATGTCCCAGCCCTTAATTGTGATTGTCACTATGTAGACCTTTATGATATCCAGCCTGGTTTAACCAATGTCTTTAGAATTTTTATTCTTGTCTCTATTTTTTGTCTCCTCTAATCTATCCCGCATGCTGCTGCCTCATGATCTTTTCACAAGAAAAATCTGACCCTGACACGTCCTTCTTGAGCTACTTTAATTGCTTACTTTTTTTTTTTTTTTTACTCCTTACCCAAGAACATGGTTGGAGGGAGAAAGAAAGAGAAACATCAATGTGAAAGAGAAACATTCATTGGTTGCCTTCCAAATGTGTCCCAACCAGAGATTGAACTCACAGCCTAGCTATGTTCCCTGACCAGGAATCAAATCAGCAACCTTTTGGTGCACAAGAGGATGCTCAACCAACTGAGCCATTCTGGCCAGGTGAAATTCAGATTCTTTATCATTGTCTGCAAGGCCTCTCATGTTCAAATTCCTGTTCTTCCCTCTCCCTGCATTTACCAGTTATACTGCCCATTTTGAACTACTTGAAGCTTCTCTCTAATGCCTCTTTCTGTTTGCTGTCTCTACGCCAAGGTTTGAGCTCGAGTGGGAAACACAAATTTGTAAAGCAGCTTAGATGTAAGGCAATAGGGAGGAATGGACACTGGCATGTGTGCATAAAAACTCTGAAAGTCTAATTAAAAACACTACGTGGAGACCAAACAGAACTGTTCTGAAGCACGATTCCAACTGCAGGCCAACAAACTGGAACCCATGGTGGTGTTTTTGTACCTGCTGTTTCAGGTATCAGCAATGTCTCTCTCTCCCTCCAACCATGTTCTCGGGTGAGGATTAAAAAAAAAAATCTGAATTTCATCCAAAAAATTAAAGGAAGCAATAATTAAAGTAGCTCAAGCAGAAAGTGTCAGGGTCAAGTTTTGTCTCCAACTAAATCTTCAGTGCTCAACTTGATCATTACTTCCTCCCATCACAGGTCTCTTCATTTTATATCAATCTTTTCCTAACATGGAGCCTTTTCACTTTTCTGCATAATGTTTCTCTTTAAGGCTCCCACCTCTCACTTTTATTTTAAATAGCTGAATGACGGTGATGTGGACTTAAACAGAAATACCCTTTCTTCCTGCAAAGCACAACTAAGATTTTGTTTTTTTGTTTTCTTTTGCAATTAATTGACTGTCACTGAATGGTATATAATAGAGAAAGGCCATCGCAGCAGAGTTTCATTTTGAAATAAATACCACATTATGAAAAGCAATTAAATATTAAGATCACAATCTCTTCATCTTCAATAATTTACGTGTGTATAATAGAGCAAATTAGCAGAGATAATGGGATCATAATTGGCTTGGGAAATAGGTTGGAGGAATAACAACATGAGATGGGCTTCAGGAGGAATGAAGGAGGCAAAGTTCGGTGTCATTGGTGTAAGGAGAAAAGAGTGACTAGCAGAAAGGATCCTTGTAAAAGCCCTGGCCAGGTGGCTCAGTTCGTTGGAGTGTTGTCCTGTACACCAAAATGGTGGCGGGTTCGATTCCCAGTCAGGGCATGAACAGGAGGCTACCAATCAAAGTTTCTCTCCCTATCATTTTCTCTCCCTTTCTCTCTCTCTAAAAATCAATTAAAAAGATATTCTCAGGCGAAGATTGAAAAAAGAAAAGTCTTGTAGGAGATGCCTTACTGAGCTCAGTAAGCAATTGGGATGGAGGCAAAAACAAACAAACAAAAAACAGACCAATTGGACCTTGAAGGAAAGTAGGACTCACTTTTTCACTTGGAAGATCTGATGCTTCATGAATAGTGGTACCTAATAACTAGAGAATCAGAGCTCTTTTGGAAAGCAAGGAAGCAGAAACAGCAGGAGAGATATCCAAGCTTTATGTTAGAACAGAACTCCCAAGGCGGATCTGTGAAGGCAGTAATGGGCATCAAGCCACAGCCTAGTTAGAATGAGATTATTAAAGGAATGTGATTATAATCAAGCTTTTCTGTTCATGACACCAGGATCCCAACATCTGCCTGGGACTGCGAGCTCTGAAGACACCACTGATTGGAGTTGGGAAAATGGTAGAGTAAACTGGAGTCAGATAAGTTAGTTTTTCTGTGTATTAAGTCGTGAGAGCGCCTCAGCATAGAGAAAGGCCTATTGCAGACAAAGGGTCAAGATAGACTCTCAAAAGCCTTTTCTTCTACCCACCTGCCTTCAGGAGGAATGGCACCCAAGCCAACCAACATGGAGAGAAGTGAGGCTCTGCTTAACCTGCAGCAAAGGAGCTCCAACAAACCTTCTAGGAAGTGATTTATCCGAGTATTTACCTGACAGGCAAACAATAGTTCCAACCAGTCTATGCTAAGCTTTCCCCTCATTTATTGGGGCAAATAATGAAGACAGGAGTAGCAAGTATGTGGATTTGCTGTTGCCTATCACAATCGAGGGCAGCACACAGGGATCCAGACGGCCAGTCCTTGGACTTGAGGAGGTGGCCCTGGAGCATACGCCCTCCACACTCCAGAAAGGCTATGCTTTCCACATCTCTTTGCACATATATTCACATTATTTCCACCCAAACAGACCTGTGGGGACTCTTACCCATCCTTTTGTGTCTGCTCTAATGTATTTTCCTCTAATGTATCCTCTCATGGGGTCTCATTCTTTCCTTTCTTTGGCTACTGTGCCCTTCATGCATTCCTCTATCACTGTACACATGAGTCAACATAGGTACTCATTCAGAACAGTGCTTTACAAATAGAATACACTGTTATCAAAGAATTTTGCAATTATTCATTTATGTTTGCATCTATTTCCACTAGTAGGCTATAAATGCCTTGAGGAAAGAAACTGTCAAGTTTGCACTCTCAGCATTTTGTCTCCAGCTAAAATATAAGTAACTCTCCCTTATTTTATTCCCAAATGATGGCAGAATATTGCCATATAAGGAGCTTTGAAGGGAAGAATTATCTGGGTTCAAATTCTGCCATGTACTACCTCGGATGTTCAGTGTAATTCTTAACTTCTTAGACCCTTCGCTTCCTTGTCTTTAAAAGGGGAGAAATATTATCTACATGATAACTTTTTTTTAGGCTTACATGGGGTCATATTTATTAAGTGCCTGGCCCACAGAGGAGGAATTTATGTAAGATTCTTACCTTGTCATGAAAATGAAAGTCATTGAGATGCTGGGGATGGGAATGTGTTAACACCAATAATTTATTAGAAGAGAGAATTTTTCCACATTTCAGATTTATGCATACAAAAAATGAGTTATACAAACTTTTTCAAATTACATTGCTCTTTCACTGTGAAATAAAAAAGGATATAATGGTCTGCAGTTGGCAAAGCCTCTTACCCTTAATGTGAAACTTAAGAAAATCCAAAATGCAGTCTATAGTGTTTAAAATCATATCCAAAACTATAGTGTTCATCTCCTTTAGAAAGTGACTCAGTAAAGAAGTACTTAAGCTCAAGGGAAAATAATTCAGGCCATTAAACTTAAAGAATAATATTTCACATTGAACCTGGTGCTGTAGGAATAAGGGAGATTGAGTTTTTGGATAAGGCTGGTCCTCTCCTATTCTCTCCCTTTCCATGCTCTCCCCTCCTTTCCTCACCTACTTCTCACCCTTCTTCCCATTTTTTTCATCTTTGAAGAGCAATGATCACTAAACATAATCAGCGTTTTAAGCATAACATATTAAAAGCTTTAATTTACTATAGAATCACTCTAGGTAAAAATCATGCTATCCTTTTGTTACCCATGTGTTTCTTTTTGACTGAATACTAACAGGAGAAACTAGACCTATGAAGTAAAGAAGAAAGAAGGGCCCCTGGTAATTAACAGTCATTACTGGAGGGCTTTGAACTGCTTTTTCAGTGCAAAGCATGGGTGTGCATATAAAATCTTTTTGTCTGATTGACAAACCCTTAACCAGACTCAAAAATAGAGAGAATCCAAATAAATAAAATCCTAAGTAACACAGGCTGGACACACCCTGGAGCCCTCCTACCATCCCTCCCCAGCCTCGATCGTACACTGGTGGAGTTCCTTAACCTGGCCTGCACCCTCTCACAATCCAGGACCCCTTGGGGGATGTTGGAGAGCCGGTTTGGGCCCAATCCTGCAGGTCAGGCAGAGGGCCCCACTGGTACACGCATTCATGCACTGGGCCTCTAGTCCTATCTAATAAAAGAGAAACATGGTAATTGGCGTACGACCGCTACCCTTCCCATTGGCTAATCAGGGCGATATGCAAATTAACTGCCAGCCAAGATAGCGGCTGGCAGCCAGGCAGCTTGAAACTAACATGAGGCTTGCTTGCTTCAGTCACGGAGGACTCCAACGTTCCCCGCCTGCCACTGCTGGCCTCTGAGCTTGCAGTTTGAAACATTGTTACAAATATAGAAACTAAACAAAACCCCAGAAACCTGCTTTCAGACAGCCGGAATCTCAGAGCTGGAGTTGATACAGTGTTTTGATTATAGAACCCAAACAAACCAGATTTTGAGAG
>NW_006285247.1:181855-186790 GCF_000327345.1 Myotis davidii | reverse complement strand
TTAAAAAAAAAAAAGGTGAGGTCGTCCTGGCTGGTTGCTCAATGGTTAGAACGTCAAAGGGGCTCAGGTTCGATTCCTGGTCCCAGGCACGTACCTGTATTAACAGGTTTGCTCCCCCTCTCCAGTGAGAATGTGTGCAGGAGGCAACCAGTCCATGTCTCTCTCTCACATTTATGTTTCTCTCTCTCTCTTTCTCTCTCTCTCTCTCTCTCTCTCCCTCTCTACCTCTCCTTCCCCCTTCTACTCTCTCACAGAGGCCTCTAGTCTTACATAATAAAACCCTAATATGCAAATTGACCAAACTGCAGATCAAATGGCAAAACGACCGGTGCTATGATGCACACTGACCACCAGGGGGCAGATGCTCAATGCAGGAGCTGTGCAGCATGGGTGTGACAGGCTGGGCTCAGGGACCCCCCTCCCTCCCGTATGCACAAATTTTTGTGTACCAGGCCTCTAGTCTTACATAATAAAACCCTAATATGCAAATTGACCAAACTGCAGATCAAATGGCAAAACGACCGGTGCTATGATGCACACTGACCACCAGGGGGCAGATGCTCAATGCAGGAGCTGTGCAAAGCATGGGTGTGCATATAAAATCTTCTTGCTCAGCCAGAAGCTGGGCTCATGGCTTGCAAGCTCAGTGGCGGTGGTGGGAGACTCTCCCACCTCTGCAGCAACGCTAAGGTCCCCTCAGGGGATGTCTGACTGCCAGCTTAGGCCCGCTCCCCAGGCAGACATCCCCTGAGGGGTCCAGACTGTGAGAGGTTGCAGGCCAGGCTGAGGCACCTCCCCCTTCCCCCACTGCACGAATGTCGTGCACCAGACCTCTAGTTAGAAATGAAAGAGTAGAAGTGAAAATAGACACCATAGAAATAAAAAGAATTATAGAAAATACTACAAACAACTATATCCCAACAAATTGGACAATCTGGAAAAAATTGATAAATTCCTAAAAACATACAATCTTCAAAGAACATCATGGATCAAGAAGAAACAGAAAAACTGAACAGACCAATAACTATCAGAAAGAGAAATTAAGAAAACAATCTCGTTTACAATTACATTTAAAAAACCCCACCTAGGAATAAATTTAATCAAAGAGATAAAAAAAAAAAACCTGTACTCAGAAAATTGTAAGACATTAGAAAGAAGAAATTGAAGAACAAATAAATAAATGAAAACATAGCTCATGGATAGGAAAAATTAACATTGTTAAAATGTTCATACTATCCAAAGCAATCTAGAGAGGCAATGTGATCCCTATCAATATACGAATGCCATTTTTCACTGAACTAAAACAAAATCCCAAAATTTATTTGGAACCACAAGACTCCGAATACCCATAGCAATTGTTAAAAAGAAGAACAAAATTGGAGGTATCCTGCTTTCTCATATAAAATTAAACTACAAGTCTATAGTAACCCAAACAGCATGGTACTGGAATAAAAATAGATACATAGACCAATGGAACAGAATAGAGAGCCCAGAAATAAACCCATGCCTACATGGTCAATTACTATTTGACAAAGAACACAAAAATATACAATGGGGTAAAGACAGTCTGTTCAATAAAAGATGTTGGATAAATTGAACACATACAGACAAAAAAGTAAAACTAAGACCACCTTCTTACACCATATACAAAAATAAACTAAAATGTATGTATTAAAGATGTAAATGTAAGCCCTCACTGGTTGGCTTGGTTGTTTGGAGCATTGTCTGTACACCAAAGTCACAGGTTCAATTCTAGGTCAGAACATGCCCAGGTTGTGGGTTCTATTCTAGGTCAGGGTGCTTATAGGAGGCAACTGATTGGTGTTTCTCTCTCTCTCCCTCCCTCGCTAAAACCAATGGAAAAGTTAAGCTCTTGTGGTGATTAAGAAGGAAAAAAATAGTGAAGTGTAAGATCCAAAACTGTAAAACTTCTAGAAGAAAACACAGGCAGTAAACTCTCTAACATTGCTCTTGGTAATATTTTTTTCTGATACATTTCCTCAAGCAAGGGAAACAAAAGAAACACAAATTGAATCACGTAAAACTAAAAAGGTTTTGCACAGCAAAGGAAACCATCAACAAAACAAAATGACAGTCTACTGAATGGAAGAACGTATTTTCCAATGATATATCTGATAAGAGGCAAATACCCAAAATGTATAAACAAATCAAACAACTGTACACCAAAAACCTCCAAATAATTCAATTTAAAAAAATGGGCAGAAGACCTGACTATACATTTCTTTAAACAGGAAATAAAGATGGCTCACAAACATTTGAAAAGATGCTCAAGATCACTCATCATCAGAGAAATGTACATTAAAACCACAATGAGCTAGCACCTCACACTTGTCAGAATGGCTATCATCAATATATCAACAAATAAGTGTTAAAGGGAACCCTTGAGCACTGTTGGTGAGATTGCAAATTGGTGCAACCACTGTGGAAAACAGTGTGAAGGTTCCTCAAAAAAATCTAAAGGCAGAATTACCTTATTATGACCCAGCAATCCCACTTCTGGGAGTATATCTAAAGAAATACAAAATATTAATTTAAAAAGATATATGCACCCCTATGTCCACTGCAGTGTTATTTATAGTAGCCAAGATATGAGAGCAACCCAAATACCCATTAATAGATAATTGGATAAAGATGGGATGCATATATATGATGGAATACTACTTGGATATAAAAAAATAGAATGAAACCTTACCATTTGTAACAACACATATGTACCTAGAATTATGATAAGTGAAGTAAGTCAGAATTCACTTATATGTGGAGTCTAAAGAACAAAATAAATGAATAGAAACAGACTCATAGATATAGTGAACAAACAGGGTTGCCAGATAAGGAGGGTTTGGGGAATGGGTGGAAAAGGTGAAGAGAGTAAGAAGTTACAAAATAGTCATAAGATGCAAAGTACAGCATAGGGAATACAGGCAATAATGATGTAATAACTATGTATGGTTTCAGGTGGATACTAGAATTATTGGAGGATCGCTTTGTAAATTAAATGTCTAACCACCATATTGTGCACCTGAAACAAATATTAAATTTGAAAAAAATAATTTTTGTCTTCCTGTATGATTTTCCTGTGTTCTGAGGCACAAAATTCCATCTCACATTATTATCCCCTTGCCATCCACTTGATTGTTTTGTTTCATATAATAACCTTGATGTTCATATTATTCTATCAATTAGGTTTTATTTACTTTGCATTATTTCTGCTGATGTTCACAAAAAATTTCATCAGGGAAGGGAGACAGCAATTATAATACATACTTAAAAGAAAGTGAAACTGATAATTCAAGAATCCAAGTTCCTGCCTAACATTACACAATACAGGGACTCACACTAGTACCTCCAAGCCCGGGGACTTGGTCACTTACACTGCCAGGTGCTGACTGTGGTAGAGCTGGACCACCAAACCAGAGTAGCTCAGGCTTTGAACTCTAGACCCCTTTATCAAAGGCTAAGTGCTGATTCATTGATGCAACGGCATCCTGTCTTGCTTCCACTGCTTTTCTGCTCAGCTACAAGATACCATCTGGAATGAGGTACGTTTTCTTCTGGAAGGATTCAGAACTCTGAAACCACTCTCTACCCTCCCTCCAAATTCCACCATTACTACCAGTTTTTCTGATTATAATTGGTCCATCCTCAGCAAGTCTCAGTGTCTCATAAAAGAGATAAAAGGACTAGAAAGGGAAATAGAAATATGAAGTCTACTTGGAAAAAAAATAGTATAGTTATATTCAGATTTCCACCTTTTGCCTTTGGATGAATGATTCTTTTTGGCTGAGCTTGGGTTCCACTCCACACTAATCCGATTATTTTTAGGCAGAAGCAGAGGTCGGCTGGTACAAATACAACTGCTCAGATTGCCTCCTTCAGCAAGAACTGGCGGACCATACAAGAGAGGGAGGCAAGGGCTGAGGTAACTGAAGGACTGGCACTACACAGGTAAAGCAGTGGGGACAACCTCTGCACAGGATAGCAGGGTCCATCCGGTTATGCAGGGCACGAATCTGCTGGGTATTGTTCAGAAAGGACATTTTCCATCAGAACACAGGAGCTAAGAAAAGTGTTTCCTGGCCTGAGATGTCTTTGCAGGAGTTGGGTAGGAAAAGGAAAAAGGAAATATACAACAGATGTATCTACTAAACAATACCCTGTAACAAGGCTCTATCCTTTGGCCATGAGCCTATTTGATAACCTAAGTTACTCAAATATAGTTACTCAAATATAAAGTCAAACTTTGCTAGTTGGATTCATTTGTTCACTCTATTCAGCCTGAACTTTTGAGAACTTAATATTTTTCAAGTCCTGGACATAAAAATATAGGCTTGGGATATAGGCTTCAGGAGTCTCAAAGACTGGTTGATGGACTGTCCTATAAACGATGAGATGTAACACACTGGAAACATATAAAGTGCCATTGGGATGTGATTAAAAAATGGATTTCATCTAGTGGTTAGCAAAGACTAGAGAAGGGAGAAGAAGTTTAGAAAGCAATTTTACTTGATTCACCCAACAAATATAGTTGACACTTTGGTAAGCTCTCATGGGTTAAAAAATGTGGTTCCTTTATAAAAGGTCATTACATTCAACAATGTGGCCACAGAACGCCTCTCTGAGATGTTTATGGTGAGATCTAATGGATGAGGCATCACTCGTGAGTCAATACACGTTAAAATCCAGGGCCTGTTTGTTTCATCTCATTTGACCAAAAATAATAATAAAGAAGTGTAATGGAATCACTTGATGGTTTGTGTGTTTTTTTGTGTTATTATCTCATGTTTTGTCCCGAGGCAGGACCCTGGTTCATGGTTCATGTATTTTCCACTTAGAAAATGGTTTATTTAGAAAATAGAAAAAGTATCTAGAATGGAATAAAAGTGTAGAATAAAGGTAAGAATGTATAGTTATATT
>NW_006285247.1:146604-181817 GCF_000327345.1 Myotis davidii | reverse complement strand
AATGTATAGTTATATTAAATGAAAATTACAGGCGTAATGAAATAGAAAGCACTTTGTAAAACACTATACAAGTATAATACTGTTACTTCCAAAATTTCTAGAGACTGTGTATTACTAAATATATAAGAATAATTAAGACACTGGCCATCATACCAGATCTGAAATTTCCCCAACTCAACTTTTGGCTATCTGGATTTTTCCAATTTGGTTACCTCATCTTCACCTTATCAATGCTGGGTCTTGAGCTATCATTCAACTGTATGGTAATAGCTTTGCAATTTCTTAAGCCTAACACAATGTTGTAATCAGACATATTCAAATTTGGTATTTCAAAAGTCATTGTCTTCTCATAGAATAAGTACATCAGATACTGTCATGAATATCTTGACAGATGGGCTCATCATTTCAGAGCAGATGGCAAGATGATTAGGCTCAACTCTGAAATCTTAAGTATGAGACATATAAACAGCTATGCAAGAGCTAAAGACACTGAAAATAGTTCTTTAGACAGCATGTATTTTAAAGGGATATTTGCTTAAAACTCAAATAGACTCAGATTTTCTTTGACAAAAGCACAGAGAGGTGGTGTGAGGCTGACCTGGCTTTGAATCTGTATCTGCTGTTTACTAATGTGAGAGAAGACCCCTCAACTCAGCTTCCCCATCTGAAAAGGCCAGGGTAATAGCATTTGCCTCATGGAATTGGAGGGAGAATTTAATGAGACAGCACATGCAACACATTCCACAGATACCCAGTCAATACAAACACCTGTCTTTACTGACAAACAATAATATCGTTCTGAATTTATTGCTGAAGAGACAATGGTGCGTTTTTTTCATAAATATTATTTTTAGGGTCTTTGTAGATATAAATTTTAATAAGGAGGACTCTAAGAAGCAGAAAACAACAAGTACAGTAGTATAAAAAACATATATAAATATTCCAACATGCAGGACAACATGGACAATATACGGTATAGTCACCTCATTTTTGACACTAACAGATTTTTAAAGCACTTCTAAAATCATTATTTCATTTCATTTAAGTAAAGTAGCATTATCTCTTCCTAAGAATATTTTTAAAGTTGAAATTCATAGAAATTGATTTGGCCAATGAAATAAAATGTAAGTCACATTTGATCCCGACTCGGCCCAGCTCAAGGAAAGGGACTCTGGAGTCCCCCTGTCAGCCTCTGGTGTCCCCCAACATTTATGCAGTGGACCTTGTTGGTTAGGCTCCCAGCATCCACATCTCCTTCCATCCATCAACAGCACCCAAAGTTTGCATTGGAGGAATCATTATCTACGCATTCTTAGCAACTCAACTGAGTATTATTTCCCACCATCAGATCAAAGTGGCTCATGATTTGCTAAAACTAACTTGTGTATTTAATCCCCCTGACTATAATGATAGATTTTGGCAAATAACCACAGTACTCAGTCAGGGTCAAAGAAGTGCAAAGTGACTTTTGCTGGGTAAACTGAGAAATAACAGATAAATACTTAATATAACTCAGAAAGACTTCTAGATATGAAAACACCTTGGGAGAATTTTGAAGGATAAGTATAATCATTTGTCTACATAATTATATTTTCTACTTGATTAAAATCCTTTATTTCAGTCCCATTTCTTATCTTCATAACCCTGAGTGATGCCCAAATAAGATGTCAATAAATGTTAATGAATTGAATGAATGATTAACATAATGAATAAATAGATTTCTTATTAGGCACATTGCCTGATGGATGCTAGTAGGTCAAATGGATCATTGTTTATTTTCTCTAGCACTCTTCATTGAGAAGTGAAGATATAATAAATCAAGAAAAGTAAAAAGTTAATCAAATTAAAGCCACATTGTACAATTTAGTGTTAGTCTATGCCCCACGCTTTTGCCCTGGAGGAATAGTTTATATACCAACACATATTTTAACCTGGGAGCAGCCTTGATGAAGGGAATTTACTTGACAACATCACACAGAGGACCCGAATCAGTTTGGCTCAGTGACTAGAGCCTCGACCTGCGGACTGAAGGGTCCCAGGTTCAATTCCGGTCAAGGGCATGTACCTTGGTTGTGGGCACATCACCAGTAGGAGATGTGCAGGAGACAGCTGATCAATGTTTCTCTCTCATCAATGTTTCTAACTCTCTATCCCTCTCCCTTTCTCTCTGTAATATTTAAAAAACCAAACCAAAACAAAAAAACATTACACAGAGGAAGTTTTAAGGCAGTAGGATGCTATAAAAAGCCTTCAAGTCAAACTTTCACTCTGATATTTGTTTCCTATGTGATCTTATTTCACCTCTGAACTGCAATTTCTTCAGCTGTAAAATAGGGACACTGATAACTTCCTCCAGGTTGGCTATTTTTAAGAGCCTCTATCTCAATAGCACATTGTAGGTACTCAATAAATTTTTATTAATACTTTAATCAGTATGTTTTCTTTATAACTGTGAGCAAACCTTGACTCATACTTAATATTAGAGAAAGTCGTAGAGGTTTATATGGAACCCACAATCACTCTGTTGACACCAGCAGACAAAGGCTTTGGGGGAGGAGGGGGTGCTGTCATCTCATCAATCAGGGCCACCAGGAACAGTGGTCCTGGTTTTGTACGAGAGCATTGACCTGGCAAGCGCTGGAATGGAACCTGCATTCTGCTCGTGGAGTTGTGGGGCTGCTTTCACTCAGGGTAAACCTTGCACCAAGGCTTCCACTGGGCTAGCTCAGTCCTGTCTTTTAATATGTCAGGAAGGGCACAAATGGTAGGCTGCGGTAAGTCGCAAATCTCTTGCTGTTTTGAGGCAGATTCTATGAGTAGAGTTTTGGGACAGAGACAGTTCTCATAGTATTTTTAAATAATTACATATCAGCATCTCTTACTGCACTCTGTAGCATTAATTAATTTGAGATGATATTCAGTTCTTAAAAGTATAATGGATCATGGTTATAGAGTTAAAAGAGAAAAATAATTGAGTATTTCATCAATTCCAGGAGGTCTTCACACCTTAAAAGGGGGATCTGACCAACGATATCCCAGAAGAGCAAACTATATCAGAATTTTTCTTAGTAGCCAAGGAAAGAGGCTAGAGATATTTACAAATTTATAGTTTAGGGTCCCATTACACAATTTTTGCTTTAGGGTCTTAGACCTAATCACTCGTTTTCATCAATCAGCAAAGACTACTCTCCATTAAAATGCACTGGGGTAGGGGTGAGGGTAGGAGGATTCTCCAACTGGGAATTTAGTTATTTACTTAGTTATTATTATTTTTTAGTGTGTTTCAACTGGGCATGTAAAGACAAGTGAAAACACAGAGCCTCATGTTTTAAACTCTTTCACAAGTAAAGTTGTATGTAATTATCAAAAGAACCCTTAGGCAAGTATTTTATCTCCATTTACAGACAATAAGCTGAAGCTCAGAAAGATTCACATAGCTGGTAAGAGGCCAAGCCATAGTCAAAACCTGCATCTCCTAAAGCCAGTTTCCATGCACTTTCCACTTTATCCTGCTCTGAACAGCTCTGACCTAGAGTGTATCCTCCAGGTTTGCTTCAGTTCAACCAGCACCATCAGAGGATTTTAAAAGTCTTAAGCTATAAAATCTCTCCCAGAGCCCGAAGACATGTCTGATAAGGGGAGGAGAAGGAGCCTGCTGACCAGTACTGCTTATTAGTACAATCCCCATTCCTTTATCTCATTCCAATGGCTGATGTGGAACAGCTGCCAGATCCTGCCAAACCCAGCACAGCTCATTTTCCCCCTACACAGGCAAGTTTTCTCCACTAAAATTCCGCCCCTTTAGTGTCTTTCATTTGGAGAAGAATGAGGAGTCATCTCTCAGCAGAGAGGACACGGTAAGGCAGCTGGATTGGCAATCATTTCTCTCCCCTGGAACTGTCACCTGGTCTCATTATTTTATTGGTCACATGAAACAGAACACATAATGTGATTTCCCCTGGATAACTGCATGGGCTCCATTCCCAGCCCTCGCGGCATCTACATTCAGTGCTCATCATACTTATCTATCCCAGCACCTTGGAGCTTGTGGCTTCTCCGGAATGACTAATTTCATTTCTAACAATTCAACTTCAACAACACTTCCTTTCAAGAAAAATAAAGTAACTTTTGAATGTGTCTAACTTCTTCCAAGGCTCTGGAAGTCCTAGGGGAAGAGGGACCACCGCCGAGAAAAAAATAACATTCATTCACTCATCAGTAAGTCATTTATTTGTTAATATTTGGAAGTGGTTAAGAGGATGGACTGGGTTCTAATCCTGGCTCCTGCACTTCATTGTTGTTGGGCAACGATGTAAAATAGGGATATCACTAATACATTAATCATACCTACCGCCTTGTCAACATCAATCGGGAAAAATGTGTAAAACACTCAGCCTGGCTAGAGTAAGTGCCCCGTGATCACTCACTGTCGTGTTGATGTGTGGTAGTCTGGCACTGGAATGGTTTTTAGGAGCCAGAAGTAAGTTTGTATCCCTGATTTCAAGGTTGATGAATAATTACAAAATAGAGGTAAGATTATAACATGGGGAGTACTGAGCTATAGATACAGAAGACCATCATAGACCCAAAGAAGAAAGCACTAGATGTAGTCTAGGTATTGTCCTTCCCTGGGCTCCTCCAGGATCCTGTCCTTATTCTGTTGCCAACATTCACTCTCTAATAATTAAATGCTCATCTGCATTCCCCAGGAAATTGAGCTCCTTGCGGACAGGAGTCTGCCTTTTGCAATTCTGCCTTTTTCTGCATACTCATGATCGAACACACAGCTTACAGAGAAGGTTCTCCATAAAGACTGAAGGGTGGAAGTGGTATGTAAAACACATTCTGGGTACAATCAATAAATAGACTAGTCAGGTTTGAGTAGCTTTAGGTAGAACCTCCTTGTGGGAGGCCTAGTATGTTAGAATAAGACATTTTATTGTTCAGCCATTGAAAAATTTGGAAGACAAAAGAAACAAACAAAAAGAAGTACTTAAATTTCAGTTTGAAGACAGTGCTCAAGATAGGATGGGGGCAAAAATGAAGATAAACTAATTGATACATAAAGCTAACAGTCCAGAAATGAGGGTTGATAGGGATCTGAGCTAAAGTGACAAGAATAGAAACAAAATTAAGAAATAGTTTTGAAGTTTACCTGTTCTTATCCTTTCAGATAAAAACTGGGGTTAGAAACCCCATGGATACCAGGGACAGAGAGATGGTTCCGACCAGAAAATGGAGGTAGACAAGAATGGCCAGATGTTGAGAAACATTGCTCATTCCTGGAAACAGCTGTCCTTCCATCCCCCTGCTCATTCCCCTATTCACTTTTTTTTTTCATCCATCTATCCATCCAACACACATTGCTTGAGTACCTTCCTCCTGTCAGGCACTGTTCTGCTTTCTAAATATTCCACAATGACAGGCAGTCTGCAGCTCCCTATGAGCCACAGGACTGCAGGAGCAACTGTACAGAGCACAGAATGATCTAAATGGTTTTTATTACACTGATTGGTTCTGTTTCTTCTTGGGGAGAGCAGTAAATTGCTCTTTTAAATTTAGCTTCGAGACACTATAATTTCAACTCTAAGTGCAGAAATTGAACTGCTTTCAAGGGTAGCAAAATGATGGCAGTATCCTGGTGCTAAAATACAATGAGCCATTCCATTGCCCTATGAGAACTATACATATCCATGCTGAGAAGGGCAAAATGCTCTGTGAGCACTCTACCTAAACACACCCCCTGAGTGTTTCCTTTCTCCCTAAAATGCAGAGATGATACCTACTGCCTAACTGACAGGGCTGGGGAAAGGATCATAAAAGATAATGTCTGCGAATATGCCTTGTGAAATATACTAATATAAGGGAGTATTGTTTTTGTCATTGTAGGGTTTGTTTTTTGTGTGTTTGTTTTGATACGATTATCTGTCGAGAATATTCCCAGAGTCTCTCTTATTCCAGTGTATTCAACTGGAAAAGGCAAATGATGTAAATACAGAAAATAAGTTGACAGGTTAATTTTATTGCTATCTAGCTAAGTGGTCCCAAACAAAATATGTAACCTTTCAGTTTTCTCACCCTTAAAATAGAGATGATCATAATGCATGTCCTAGAATATTGCTGTAAGTGTTATAGCTCCCTTACTGCTCCCCGAATCCATCAGCCTGAAAAATACCAGGTTTCAGCACAGAGTCCCACTTCTACTTCTTATCATTTTTTGTAGCTCCATCCCTCACTGGGATTCTAACCATTCTCCTTTTCCTCTCTCAGTAGGACTCTGTCACATTTCTATCAGCCGCTTATAGTTTGTTTTCTCCTATAGTCTGGGCCTGTGGAAGGTTGACATTTGACCTTGTGGCTCTAGCCACCAGCATAGAGCCAGCACAAAGCAAGCATTTAATAACTGTCCGCTAAAACATGAATAAGACATATAGAAGACACTGCTTTGTACACTATAAGAGAGTTAGCAGTTAGTAATTCTGAATCTCATTTGTCAAATGTCACAGTGTAAGAGTGAATTCATGGCAAAACAACACTGGGTATAAACGTTTTAACTGAGAAGAACAAGGATTTTATAATTCCTGTAAGTCAAGTGTTTCCTAAGCTGGGCAATGTTGCCCTTCAGATGACTTTTGGTGTCAAAACTGGGTGAGATTGTTGTTGGTGCCTAGTGGGTAAGGACCAGGGATGCTGCTGCTACTTACTCTACAAGGCATAGGATGGCACCCATACCAGAGAGCCCAAATGTCAAAAGTGCCAAAATTGAGGCACCTTATTCTAGCTATTATTCTTTCTTCAATTAGAGCATGGGGTGCCTTTCCGGCTCTGTTGGTGTTGACATTCCATAGCCTGTTTGGTATGTATCAGTCTTGAAACTCATAGAAGGGACTGTGTGATAGTTCCACAGGCCACTCCTTTTTTTGTTTGTTTGTTTGTTAATTTTTACCTGATATTTTTCCATTGATTTTTAGAGATGGTGGAAGAGACAGAGAGAAACATCATGTGAGACAGACACATTGATTGGTTGCCTCCTGCATGTACCTCCACCAGGGCTGGGGATCAAGCCTGCAACGGAAGTACATGCCCTTGACCAGAATCGAACCCGGGACCCTTCAGTCCGCAGGCTGACACTCTATCCACTGAGTCAAACCGGCTAGGGCCACAGACAACTACGTTTACAAAACAGGTTGAGGTTCGCTTCTAACAGTGACAGTGTTAACAAGAGAGCTGCAAACAGAACTGTAAGTCAGCAATGCCTCCTATCCTTTTCCATCTCATGGCAGGTGCTGGTCTGGTTAGCGTTTGACTAGGGCGACAAGCTGTCAGGAAAACTGAAGAGAAGCTGGGGTTTCCTCCCTCCAGGCTAACAAAGGCTGACTGTCACAGACTGTTTTCTCAAGGACTATGGCTCTTATAACCACGGGAATAATCCTGGTTTCCAGGGCGGGGGGAAATGTAGTATTAGATACTTTGATAGTTTTTCTGTTTTTAATTTTTTCAAAGTGAGTTTTGTTTTCCTCCTAAGGCTTTAAAAACCATCCTATGATCCTACCCCAAATGACTTATCCAATGTCATGCCCACCTCACCCGCCATATCTGCTTCACAGCCACAGAGGCCCTGGCTTAATCCTTGAACAGCCTGCATCCTGGCCCCCTCCTCTGTTGGGACCATCCATAGGTTGCTAGTTAATTCCTACTCATCTCTCAGGGCTCCGCTCAAATGTTACTTCCGGGAGATCACCTGCTGTGGCACCACATGAGATCAGGCCCCAAATGAGAGCCTCATCATGTCCCTCAGCCATTATCCCTAATAATTTCCATAGCTGTCATTAAATGAATTCTCCAACGTCAGCTCCATAGCAGAAACCATTTCTACTTCTGCAAGTAAGCCTTACACAGTAAAAATCTGTTCAATTAATTAGGAGGAATAATATTTTAGATACAGAGTATCCCCATTTCAAATTTTAAAAAGATGTTTGGCAAGTAGTCCCTAATTTTGAGCAACTTACCAAAATAACATGAAAAGACATGTTTCCACCATAACTCAAAATAAATTCTAGTGCATTAAAGAGTTAAACATAAAAAATGAACAAGTAAATTTATAAACAAATTATGAAGAAAATAAAATAAGGTATAAATGAACACTTTACAGTGTTCCTGTGGATGTATACTTTCTGAGCATAAAAGCTCTGATAGAAATCACAAAGAAATAGATTGTGTATTTATTACATGATACTGGCTACTTTAACTTACAGAGTGCTCAGGAAATCCCAGGATCATTCTATGTGCTTTATATATGCATTAATTTGGTGAAATTTCACCACCCACCCCTAGCTGGGTGCAATTGAGAGGCCCATTTTATAGAGGAGAAAAGTAAGGCAGAGAAATTTAAAGATCACACAGCATAGAGTCAAGAATCAAGCCCAGAGAATCAGATACCACAGCCTTTGTTCTGCATCATTAGGCTCTTTGACTGCTACAGAAACACATAAAACTGTACATCTAAAATAAAACCCATAAAGTAAAATATTTTTAAAAATCTCATTAGTTAAAAGGCAAACAAGAAATTGGGAGAAATATTTTCAACAAATAGGACCATAAATGTATATCCTTTACATTAGACCCTCCTCTTTCCCCTACCCATATTTCAGTAGTCATTGTTTAAAGGATACATATACTAGCAAATGTTCTGTGTGGGTGTGTATAAAGAACTTTCACAAATGACTGAAAAAGACAACATAGAATAGGAAATAAATGTGCAGTAACAAGATCAGAAACTTCAGGAAGAAAGAAATGGACTATAAATAAAAAAAACATATATTTAATCTAACTAGTAAACCAAATAATAGCTAAATAATACCATCAACATATCATTTTCCATCAAATTAGAACATATTCACTGGTATAAGTTTTCTGGATGCAATTAGTTTATAAATATTGAGAGTATTTTAAAAATTCAAAATTAAGAGAAATTAAGATATTTTAAAATATATCAGTTCTACTATTAGCCACCTGTCTACAGAAATTTTCTGAGATATAAACAGTAATAAAAGAGCCTGACTTGTTTGGCTCAGTGGTTGAGCTATGACCTATGAACCAGGTGGTCACGGTTTGATTCCGGTCAGGGCACATGCCAGGGTTGTGGGCTTGATCCCCAGTGGAAGCCGTGCTGGAGGCAACCGATCAATTATTCTTTCTCATCGTTGATATTTCTATCTCTCCCTTTCCTTTCCTTTCTGAAACCAATATTTTTTTAAAAAAGAGTAATAGAAGAGCAAACTCATAGAAACAATATTAATGGAAGCAAATTGCTCAGAATAAACTACGTGCACAATGAGGGATGAATATAGGTCAATCATGTGATACTTACAGAGTAAGTTTCAGAACTATATTTTCATGAAATATTTAATAATCTGGGAAAATGTCCCTGATAGAAAAATCTATTGAAATATAACAATAGTTATCCTATAGAGCAGAGAGATGTTTTAAGGAGATCTATTAACACACAAAAGAAACTCAACTGCTGCCACTCCCAGGCTATGCCTAAAGCCTTCATACAGGAGCACTTTGGAGCCTGACAAAGCTTCCTTGAGTGTCCTTCAGTCTCAGCTAATTGACTAGAACCCCATCTGAAAGATTTGGAAACATCTGGGGGACCAGAAGGGAATTGGAACAGTGATGTGTTCCACCACACCTATGGCAAAGTCTCTATTCCTGTTGCCACTGAGAATGACACTTAGACTGTGACAAAAGAACTTGAACCTTTCCCGTCCCCTTTTCTCTCTTCCACTTCCTCCTCCCTCCCTTCCCTGTTTTAGACAGAGTTCTTCTCCTGATCCTGGATCTCTTTGCAAACAGCTTCCTGAGTATTGCTCTAAAATGGAAAGGAAAAGGAAAAGAATGCTCAAAATTTTTACCAGGGCTTTGTTGCTAAGCAACCATTTCCTTTGTCTCTAAGTATAATGGGATATGACATTGTTTGGAAAGTGTTTTCAGTCCGAACCTTAATACAAAGGGCAAGGTGGGGGTGGGAGCAGGGAGGAGGTGGTAGTATAAAAAGCTTTAGATTGAACAATGTAAAGGTATAATATGAGAGACGAGGGGGGGAAAGAATACAAAAGAACCCACCCCAGAAGTTTCAACCCACCACCACCATCACCACATGGTGCCGAGAACTTCAAAATGGAACATTTCTTATACTGGCACATATTTTTTTTTTTTTTGAGAACAAACATATGGTTATAAGCCTATTCATTATGATCTGCACATTTCTTCCCTACAGGAAAACTTAAATGTGCTGTTGATATCTTTTTATACTCACAGAATAAGAAAGCAGACAAAGAAATGTTTTGATTGGACTTGTACACAAAATGCCGCTGCTCAAATTTGTCACGTTGCCCATATTCACAAGACTGGTGGGTCTCAATTATGTACCTGCCTCTGTGTTCTCATTAGCCCTGTGGACAGCTTTTACATAAGAACAGACAATGGTGTCTGTCTGCCAAAACAAGCTCCCAATTCGCTTTCCACTGTGCTCTCAAGGATAAGTATCATTGTTATTTGTTTGATGGCTAGGATCCTAATTGGGCAGCTTTTACTAAGACGTGGGCCTTAGCAGGAGGTGACTAGGCATACACATAGACCTTTTCTTCTGCTTGCTGGCTGTGCTGCCTGGTGAAAACTTTCATCACCACTAGGATCACACGCAAATCAAGACTTGGATATAGTTAGGAAGAAGGCCTTTTCGCTTGCTGTGAATCTAGGGCCTGGCCATTTCTAGCCTAGACAGAGTTCTCTAAGTGGTCCAGCTCAACTCAACAGAGATTGCATTGGGTTTAGGGATCAAGAACCTAGCCAACACTGAAGTTTTGTGTTGTCAATCGGGGCATTTTTCTGTGTATACATGTCCTTTTAGGTATATGTAGGGAGGGATGACTGGTTGAGATCAAGATGTGAAAGTTCTCTAGCCAAGCATATATTAACCTCAGCATCATTTCCAAGATTGTCACCTAGCAGAGAAATGGACTTGATGAGAATCCAAAGATTTGGGTTTAGCCCTGACTTCACCATAAATAAATAGTATCATTTTGGATAATTATTTATTCTCTCAGTGTCTCATTTTCTATTATTAAATAAGTCATACCTACATAAACAGGTATAAAATATATATTGAGACTTTCCATAATAATAATAATTATGTACCTAACACTCACACTAAGAAACAAAATTCCAGTCACCTGAGAAGTTTCCATGTGCCCCTTTTGCCCTTCCCAATAGCATTTCCCCATCTTCTCTCTCCTCCAAGATCTAACAATTATCCTGACTTTTGTTTTAGATTTCCAGTCACATTTTTGTTAATTTTTAAAAATATAATTTCAAACTTATAGAAAAATCTCAAGATTACAAGGAGATCCTGTATACACTTTGCCCAAGTTCACCATTTGTTTATGTTTTGCACATTTGTTTTTATAATATATACTAGAGGCCCAGTGCACAAAAATTTGTGCACTCAGGGTCAGGGGTCCCTCACCCCGGCCTGTGCCCTCTCAGGGGATGTCCACCTGCTGGCTTAGGCCCACTCCCTGGGGGATCAGGCCTAAGCTGGCCCTGGTGCATGGGTGGGGGCCGGCTGGTTTGCCCTGAAGGGTGTCCCGGATCAGGGTGGGGGTCCCGCTGGGTGCCTGGCTAGCCTGGGTGAGGGGCTGATGGCCATTTTCAGGCTGCCCACAGCCCCTTCAGGGTGGGGGGGTGCCTGGCCAGCCTGAGTGAGGGGCTGATTGGCCGTTTTCAGGCTGGCCACGCCCCCCCGCGACCCAAGCTCCCAGCCTCTCCTTTTTTTCTGGGATTTATTTATATTCTATAATTGAAACTTTGTAGCCTTAAGCAGAGCCCAGGTCTGGCCAGGGCAGGCAGGAAGCTTGGCTTCCTCCATCGCCAAGGGCAACCCAACCCTCCTGCTCGCTCCAGCTCTGTAGCTGCCACCATCTTAGTTGGCTTAATTTGATTACTCGCTCCTGATTGGCTGGTGGGCGTGGCTTGAGGGCATGGCTTGAGCATAGCAGATGGATGGTTAATTTGCATGTTTCTCTTTTATTATATAGGATATGTGTGTGTGTGAATGTGTGTTTATGTGTGTATGTATTTTTCTTTTATGAACCATTTGAAAATAAGTTGGAGAAATTTCTCATTTATCCCTAAATGTGACTATTTTCTAAGAACAAGATCAGTGTGTAGTTCTTAAAAACAAAGAAAGTCTCTTACTAATCACACATAGTTATCCAAAATTGAGATATTTAATATTGCCACAATGTCACAATGTTTTCTAATTCACAATCTATTTTAAATTTTATGAACTGTCTCCATAATCCTGTATAATAAAGAGATAATACACTAATTAGACCAGATGGTGGGATGACCTTCTGAATGACCAGTGTGTGGGAATCGGGGCTGTGAAGGCCTACCCTTGCACGAATTTCATGCATCGGGCCTATAGTATCCTACTAGTATAAGCTTTTACCCCAGTACAAGATCCAATCCAGAATAACGCATTTCCTTAATTTGTCACATTTCTTTAGTAATATCTTTAATCTACAATTGTTTCTCAGCCCCTTTTCATCTTTCTTGACCTTGACTGCAGAACAATTATTTGGTAGAATACCTCTTAATTTGGGTTTATCTTATATTTCCTCATGATAAGGTTTATGTTACACATTTTTGTTAGGATACTAGAAAACTGATACTATGTCCCTCATAGGAGGCACATAATGACAGTTTATCCTAATATTGGTGATATTAAATTAATATTATTACTTGATTTAGGTAATTTCTACCACGTTTCTCCAATATAAATGAGCCATTTTTCCTTTGGAACTAATGTCTTTTGTGATAAAATAATTTGAGACTATGTAAATATCTTAATACCCATGAAACACTGATCTTCTACTTTTAGATCTTTATCAATCTATCTATCTTGCAATTGTACCAAAAGTGATCCCTTTTCTCACATTTATTTGCTCATGTTTTATAATAGTATAAACTCATGGATTTTTATTTTATTCACTGGATTAAAATACATCATTATTTTTATTTCCTTTGGTGTCTAAATTGTCCCAGATCTGGTCAGTGGAGTTGCTTCAACTTATCCCTGGAGTCCCTTTATAATGTCCTCCTCATTCTTTGAATAAGTCCTTACTTTCTGGGAACATAAGATGTTTCAGGATCAACTCATAATCCTCTCCCTCAGTCCCGGAGTTATCCATTTCTCTGGGAAGCCTGGTTCCTTTTATTAGAAAATGATTTATCAAGATCTGGGCTCAAGGTGTGCTCATTGCTGCTGATGTGTCATGGTTTTCAGGCCATCTTAATGGACATATCCAAGGAATGTATGTATATTTAATACACACAGAATACCATTATAGGGAGAAACCTGCTTCCCATTTCCTCAATACATATACACATTTGTTTAAGCTTAGAATACATGAAAAGTAGTTTCAGAATTGCTATCCCATACCACAGTGAAAAGTAAACCTACTTACTAAAATTCAATATGATTTACATTATTTACTTAAAGTTTACATTGAGTGAACACAAAATCTTAGATATAAAATTTCATGAGTTTTAACAAATATGCACACTTCTATTAATAAATGGAGTATTTCCATAAATTCAGAAATTTCCCTGTCTTTTCCTAGTCAATCAAACACTCCTACCCCTCCAGAATGTTCTGAATTTTTTCTACTTTAGATCAGTTTAGCCTATTCTAGAACTTAAAATAATTTGAAATAATTGACAATGAGTTTTCCAATTCTTGAACATAGTGTATCCTGCTTTTATTTAGATCCTCTTAAATTCTCTTAGCAAAGTTTAGCACTTTTCAGTTTATAGATATCAAACATACTTTCTTAAGTGTATACCTAAGCATTTTATGTTTCTTCTTTGAAGCTACTATAAATATTTCCTTTTCTAAAAGTTTGCTGCTAGTATATAAAACTGCAATTAATTTTTGTATATTGACCTTGTATCCTTCTATGACTTCACTTATTAGTTTTATTAGGTGCTTTATAGTTTCCTTAGTACTTTCTGTAGAGACAATCATATTTCCTTCAAGAAGAGACAATTGCACTTCTTTTTCCCAAACTTCATGACTTTTATTAGCTTTTCATGCCTCATTGCATTGTTCAGATGCCCAGTAGAGTATAAAGTGTGAGAGCAGACGACCTTGAAGTTAACCAAAAATATGATACTGGCTATAGGTTTTTCCTAAATGGTTTTTGTCAAATTAGGCAAATCCCTTCTAATCTTAGCTTGCTGAATTTTTAAATCCAGATTTTCCCTAGCTACCATCCCCTACTGTCCTTGGCATTTGGCTGGGTTCATGGTGACTGCTTGATCAGTTTTAACACTGCATTTTATAGGTTATAAAATGCTATGATTATTTACTATCTTAGACTTCAGCAGCCAAGATTTCATTGCCTTTTCAAAAACAGAGTTATAAGACTTACTTGTGAACACAGACAAAGCAAAGAGGAGACCTCAGGTCCTCTAACCCTTCATCCGGACCCCGGATGCTTTTCACCTACCATTCAGTTATTTCACAGGTATTTCTTAAGTAGTGCCTGTATGCCAGGTACCAACCTGCCTGACTTCCATGGTTCCTCCCAAGACCATCTCTGAGGCTAGTACTAGTCCCAGTAAGGATTATACTATACTCAGCCTCCAAACTGGGTCAGATCAGATACCTAGACACTAAGCCACAGCTGGCTTCTGATCCTGCACCACCAGGGTCCTAGCCCATCAACAGGCTTATGTTGAAAACAATTAGTGGCCAAGCAGGGTCTTGTCAGACCTTCTGCAACTTGGTATAGAGAGACCTTTGTGGTTGCACGATGTGCCTAATTCATGGACCTAGTTTGCATGAGGATCTCCTCTGAGGTGGATAACTCTCTTTCTGTGGAACATTCACAATGAGCTGCAGATAGGACTGCTCTATTTGTTGTGGAATTTTACTATAAATATTGCAACTCATGGGTCACATGGCAGGGAGAAGAGTCTGTACCATATTTACATTAGGTAGCTGTTGACTTCAGTGGGCAATTCTCAAGTCTCTGCCAAAGCAAAACAGATCAGTAACTTCATTTACCATAAGACTGAAGCAGGGTCTCTGTTTATTGTCCTAATTTTATCTCCTGCCACTCAATCCCTTGCACCGTATGGCCCAGCAGCAACTCTAAGATATTTGTCATTCCTTACACACAAAATACTTCAGGTGTGTTTTCCTTCATATGTTCATGCAGTTCTACTACGAATATCAATAACTCCTTCCCCATCCCTCATACATAGCACAATAACTGCTTTTCACCTACCATTCAGTTATTTCACAGGTATTTCTTAAGTAGTACCCGTATGCCAGGTACCATGCTAGGTGCTGGAGATACCGAGGTGACTATGACAAAGTCACTGCCCTAATGGAACAGTGTGTGGTGGGGCTGAGAGAACCAGGAAACAAGCACTGACACTGAAGACTGATACAATAGGGCCCCCTGACAGCACAAAGGAGAAGGATGCATCTCAGCTTTGCGGAGCCACCGAAGGCTTCC
The DNA here is from genome assembly GCF_000327345.1 of Myotis davidii. Lineage (NCBI taxonomy): Eukaryota > Metazoa > Chordata > Mammalia > Chiroptera > Vespertilionidae > Myotis > Myotis davidii. The sequence continues at coordinate 166,221 of NW_006285247.1, read as the reverse complement.
TGAGTGTCCATGAGCTAAGACCCGGAGGATCTAGGTCAGTGATGGCGAACCGATGACACACGTGTCAGAGGTGACACACGAACTCATTTTTTGGTTGATTTTTCTTTGTTAAATGGCATTTAAATATATAAAATAAATATCAAAAATATAGGTCTTTGTTTTACTATGGTTGCAAATATCAAAAAATTTCTATATGTGACATGGCACCAGAGTTAAGTTAGGGTTTTTCAAAATGCTGACACGCCGAGCTCAAAAGGTTCGCCATCACTGACCTAGGTTGTAGGAATTAGCTAGGATGCAGGGAAGCAATGGGAGAGGCAAGACTATAGACAGTGGGCTTCCAGCTTCAAGACAGAGCTCACCTGTCCTATCTTCCAGAAGACTTCCGGCCGCTGCCCCAGGCTCTGTTGTCTTCTGAGTGTCCCTCACTTCTTGTGCAATTCCAGGCATGACACTTAGCACCTTCTGCTGTAATCAATTACGGGTCTTTCTTCAATAAACTGTGAGCTCCTTGAGAGCAAGACCTGCGCTTTAGTCATCTTATTCATCCAGCACCTAGTGCTGAAGCTTGTGCCCTAGGATGTTTAATCAATGTTTGAATGAATACACACATCACTGGGCCAAGCAACACTGTGGGAATCTGGAGGAGATGCATCAGCGGTGTAGCCTATTACACAGCTCTGGGCTCTGATCCTCCCTGTGCAAAATCAGTGACCCCGAGGCCTCCCAGTCTAGGCCCTCAGGGGCAAGGACTCTTCAGTGTGGGGGGGTAGGAGGGGGCAGGCTGCTCAGTGTCCTCCCACATTGCCATCATTTGTGACTTAGAGCAGGATTGGCCACCAAGGGTTCTAAGAGATTTACACTCTCAGAATTTTATCCTGCCTACAAAACAGTTCCAGCTTCTCCACTGTCACATGCGTTTTAATTCCATTTTAAGATATAAAATGAACACCTACTACTGTACATCTCGAACTCTCAAATACAGGTCTAATGACAGCACCACTTTCATTCTGCTGCCTTTTCCTACAGTTGTGATGGCAGTCATTTTATCTGTATAGAGTTGGTGACAAAGACACCCAGATCCTCATGCCCACCTGTGATTGGTGTTAGGGAAAATCTTTTTTAAAAAATCTGCCAACCCCAAATAACCCTCTACAAAATGTAGAAAAGAATGAGGCCGTTGTATTGGTGATTAAAAATTAAAACAGCCTGTAATGAGGATCACAGGCAATTCACTAAAGAGACTGCAAAGATAGAAACACCCTTGATACAGCCAATCGGATACAGTTCATCTCATACATTTTGATTTTCCTTATCCCAAGGAAAAATAAAACCTTAACTTTATGACAAGCAGCTAATGACAACTTCGAGCGAGGTGCCTAAGCTCAACTCCCACAGAGACAGGGACACCAGGCGCCATGTTCCCTCGCGCTCACCTTTCAAAGAGATGCCAGTAGGCTCCTAGGAAAGACATTCTTGGGAGGCAAATGCGATCAGAGGCTTGTTTAGCTTTCAAAATGTTTCATACACATCTCAGACAGAGGAAGCATTTGCAACTTTGGTTTTCTAAAGAAATGCTGAAAGTAAAGGGAGGGTGCCTTTCCGTTTAGGCACCAGGGGAAATTTTAAATTCAAATTATTTTGAGATCTGTGTATGCCCTTGCATTCGCCAGTTCTCATTTATTCTGTCCCTGTGCCTGACCCGACTCCCACAGCCTGCAGCTGTTGTCACTGGCTCTGTGATGAGGGCTTCTCCGCTTCACAGCTGTGGGCCTCCATTTGTCAATATCAGGGAGACGGGAGGGGTGCCGCGTGCTTTTAGCACTGCTCTTCTTTCAGTCTCTAACGGTCCGTGATGGGCGTTAGACTCAGAGGTTCTCTGTCGCCTCCGGGACAGGTGGGCTGTGTTCCCTGCTGACTCAGTGCCCCAGAGGGGAGAGGACCAACCTCAGTGACCAGCGGACCGCTGCAGTATAACTGAGAGCAGTTGGTCCTAAAGCCAGTGGCACTGGTTTCTCTCCCCCTTACAACTTGCACATCTGCCATGTGGTCTGATCTTCAAAGTTACTTCTAAAGTGTTTTCTCTGATCATATCACTGTAACACTTTCCAGTTGGCATTGATTAACATCAAAGGGATTACTTTCCGAGCCCCCACAAGACTCCACAGCTTTATAGGAGACAGCAGGGTTGCAGGCAGCCCCTTTCTATAGCTTCATGTGTTTGGAGCTGCTGCCCAAACGGTGAGGTGTGCAGGCCTGCCTGTGTATCCATGTCCGTCTGGGGTGAGACAGCTGGCTCTCTCGTCTGAAATGGCATTGGGGAAACTGACCTTGTTTCTGTGCCCTCCCTCACAAAAAGGCTGTCTTGTCTCCTCACCATGCACAGGCAAGAGATCACATGGACTCTGTCTCCTGTACCCCATTTTTTTTTCCTGCTTATCTTTCCCCATTTCTCCTTGTCCGCTGCCATCCAGCCTCCTCAGACTGCTGGGTACTTCACTGATGCCCCCTTGAGGAACTTCTTCCTCCTCTTCCCTCATTAAAATGGCACCCATCCTTCCAGGCCACTGAGAAGGGCTTCCAGGTGAACTTAGCTACTCGCCCTAAGGCTCCCACTGCTTTTGGTCCATTAGTATTAGACATGCCACATTCATATTGAAAACAGCTCTGTATTAACTCCCGCTCTACAAGTTTTTTTTTAAAGACCATCTCTATATAGTATTATTCTTCGTATTTCCAGAGTCTAACACCATGTCTACTGCAAAGCAGGTACTCACTAATTGTTAGTCGTACACACAAGTGTGTGGTTTTTCATGTATTGAAGTGCTGAACATTCAGGCAGTCAGGTGCCCAAAGGAGAGTGGGGAAAAAATTGAAACAATGTTTATTGAGATATTCAGTCAATGGCCATAATTGAGGGAAGTGCTGCTGACCATCATAGACCCTTGCCATCCATCAACTCATGAGAACTAAGATCATTTGACTCCCTGTGACAGTCCAAGGTCTAGGAATGAGATGGCAGCTACCCTACATGTGCCAGTCTGCTCACAGCCTTCCGTAGCTGGGTTGTTCTTCTATCTCTCCATCTACTAGTACAGTGCAGGGCTGCAATGGCTTCTTAGTAAGTAAATGGGAACGTCAAAACCCTACAGTGCCATGAAATCTTGGCCCATCAGAAAGCCAGGCTGTGTCTACAATGGATCCAGAACCCAGGCAGCAGAACTCAGGTAGAGGTGAAATGAAGCACCCTTACCCGAAAGTGACCTTGGTATGCTCAGCATTTTACTACAACGTGCAATCGATCATGCATTTTAATAATAGCTCATGCATTTTAATAATATGAGGAGGTGTTTTTTGGCTTAGATATTTCAGGAAAAGGTTTGGATTCAGTATGAACTGGTTTATATTTTTAAATTTTTAAATTTGGTTTTAATCAAAACAGCCCATAAATGGGTTCACTGGCAGATTTGAACCCTGATGAACTAGCAATTGTGCATAGAGAAGATAACTTTATTACTGGAAAATTTTCTTTAAATCCTGCTAGATAATTCTTTTCTAGTATATTTTTGGTCTTTTTGGCAGATATGGTATACATACACATAATATGCACCAAGGTAAGATAGATTTAGTATCTTGAGGTGTGCAAAATGCTTTTACGTATACTTTCTCATTAGCTGCTGTATGCAAGGTAGACATTGTAGATACATAGCCTGCATACTATATAGGCTGTGCATAAGTCTACTAAGTTTTGTATTTCATATAGTAATGCAATGTTTATGATGCCTACTTTAGGTATATGCATATTTTTATTATCACATATAATATTTACCAAAATATTATCTACACTGACTATAAAGTCCATGCTATATATAAAATTTTGGACATATGGTGTGTATACTAATAAAATATGTAATAGTATTTGACTATATAGGATATATGCTTTCACATGTACACAAAACTGTTTCTCCTGAAATAAATAATTGGAAATTTCCCTGAATCTGCTTTTGTTTTAGTTTCAAGGGATATTCCAACAGATACTCTAGGCCTCCAGCTTGAATTAATACATCTCATTTTGAAGTTGACTTTCTATGAGCTTTTATTTGACTAAATTATGCACATCGTAATACGTATTTTGCAATCAATTATTCACCAGCGCTTTAACTTACTCAGCTAAATTACTACTCTGTGTGAAAGAAGAATTACTGTTTTGAACCTCTTCATTACTGCCTAAGCCAGAATTTTTCATCATTTTTCTGTAAACCTGCAATCAACTGGCGGCCCGTTCATGTTAGAGTTCTTGGCAACGATTTAGCCTCCTCTCTGAACGTTTCCAAGCACGATCACGGACCTGGACCAAACTGCATTTTGTCTTCACAAGAAGCCTACAAAGGAGGTGGTATTATCCCCATTCAACAGATGAGCAAACTGAGACTGGGTGTGTTAGCAGAGCCAGGATTTAAACCCAGGGATTTCAGACACTAATTATATGCTCCCGGGGCCATGCTGCCTAACATGGAAAGATGGCAGGAGTGCTCACAAGGCTTTACTGAAAATTCCTACAGTGTTGCTTGCTGGATTGAGGTGTGTGTGTATGTCTGGGGGGTGGGTGGGAGGGGGGAGGAGGGGACAGGACAGGTAGTAGTTTGGACCAATGATACTATTTTTAAAGCTTCTTGTAAAACTGATTTTATCTCCAAAATGACTTTGCATGCTTCCTTTTCTATTTATGCTAATAGCACCTTCCCCTTTAATTCACTCAGTTCTGAAACTCCAAAGTCACCCGCGAGCCTCCCCTCCCTCCCTTTTGCCATCAAGCGCTGACTGGACCCCTTTGGGAAGCTCTGGCATTTACCCCACCCAGAGCACCTGCAGTGCCACAGCAGCCTTAGGCATTTTCTTACTAAACCACCACCAAGGGTGGTCTTTAGGATAAAGTCTGAAGACGTCTGAGGCCTGTGAGTCTGTGCCAAGCTGCTGTGGCCCCTCCCCAATACTCCCTGTACCTCCCCACGGCTACCACAGTGACATGGAGGGAGTACCAGGAGACGAGTGCTGTGCCCAGACATCTCCTGGGCTCCCGATTAAATTTCCAAACAAGCTGTGAGGTAGACAGCAGAGCAGGGTCTACAATCAAGCCCTCTCTCTGACTGCACAGGCCTCATATTCCCCACGGCATCTCACTGGCCCTCTCAGAGCTGGGGTTTTTGCCCCTGAATTCTCAACATACCCTACTCATCACCGCCTCTGCGCTTTTTCCCTTGTCCAAATTCTCACTGGAATTCTCTCCTCGTCTCAGCCATAGTAAAGTCCTAGCTACACTTACAACCTGTATTACCCATTGTTTTATTCAGTTAGTAAAACATAGGGGATTTTTTTAAACTTAAAATTTTACTGTGAAATATTTCACAATTTTACCATTTTGTAAAATATTTCTTTGCCAAAAAATTATGTTTTGTATTATACATGGTTGATAGCTTTGAGATATCTTCATTAAAAAAATAAATAAAACATAACAGCCTTTGGTTAAGGCCTTCTAAATTCATTCTTCTTCCTGCCTATCCCAGAGTCAATATTCTGAATTTATGTTTTATTATTGCCAGACATCTATATATTAAAAGACTAAAATGTAAAGTGTCCCCTCACGAGTTCGACTGGGAGAACGGGAGTTCGATCCCTTGCTATGACGTGCGCTGACCACCAGGGGGCGGCCCAGGGCATGGCTGGCGACCAGCAGTGGTGGGGCACTGAGGGAGCGAGGGAAGGAGGAGGCAGGGGGCAGAGGGGTGGGGGGAATTGCGTGGTGGTGGTGCACAAGTGGCCACAGGTGGCGAGGGAAGGAGGAGGCGGGGAACCTGATCAGCCCTGATCACTGGCCAGGCCTAGGGACCCTAACCGCACACTAATTTCGTTCACCGGGCCTCTAGTGTTTATATAAACTTACTATGTATGCATGCTAATGGACAATGTAGAATGACTTTCACACATATATAGCTATATTAATGTGCATAACTCTGGTATACTCATTTAAATCTTTAATGATATTACACCTCATGCAATACCTTAATTTGTTTTCCCATTTTTCTGTTAATGGACACTTAATTGCTTCCAATAGTTTCTCTTTACAAATGATGCTGCAGTGAATATTCTCATACAGGTACCTGTGTACACAAGTGCAAATGCTTCCAATTCTAAATGTAGCCCTAGAGGAATGCCTTTGTGGAAGGGTATGCATGTTTATTAACTCCTTGTTATTACCAAATCACTTTGCACAGTGGTTATCATATTTATGCTCCCACCAGCCCATTATATTTAGGCCCCTATTTCTCCCATCCTTGGCAGCATGTAGTATTTCCAGCCTTTAATATTTGCTTGTCTGTTGGAGTGACATTGCTTTGTCTTCCCTGATTATTAATGAAGTTGAACAATTGTTAGTGTATTTATCAGACATTGTTTTTTCCTCTTCCAGAATTTTCTATCCCTTTTTCCAAATCCCTTTTAATTCTTCATCTCATCTTTTAAAACAGTGCATCTACATTCTCAATATTAATTCTTGGTTGTATGTATCACAGATCAATGGAACAGAATAGAGAGCCCAGCTATAAAACCACACATACATGGACACATAATTTTTGACAAAGGAGCCAGAGACACACAATGGAGTGAAGATAGTCTCTTCAATAAATGGTGCTGGGAAAACTGGAAAGACACATGCAAATGAATGAAACTGGATTATAGTTTGAACTCCTGTACAAAAATGAATTCAAAATTGATCAAAGACCTAAATATAAGACCTAAAACAATAAGTTACATAGAAGAAAAGTTAGGTACCAAACTTATGGACCTTGGTCATAGAGAGCATTTTATGAACTTGATCTCAAAAGCAAGAGAAGTAAAGGCAAAAATAAGTGACTGGGCCAACATCAAACTAAAAAGCTTCTGCACAGCATTATCAACAAGACAAGCAATAACAAGTGTTGGAGAAGTTATAGCAAAAAGGGAACCCTCATTCACTACTGGTGGGAATGTTGACTAGTACAACCACTATGGAAAGCAGTCTGGTGATTCCTCAGAAAAATTAAGAGTAGAGCTACCATTTCACCCAGCAATCTCTCTTCTGGGTATACACACACACGGCCCCTCAAGATGATGTATTTGCAAAGATATATGCACCCCTATGTTCACTGCAATATTATTCATAGATGGAGGGCTGGATAAAGAAGATGTGGTACATATACAAGATGGAATACTACTCAGCCATAGGAAAGGATGAAGTAGCGCTATTTGCAACAACTTGGATGAACCCTGAGAACATAATGCTAAGTGAAATAAGTGAGTCAGAAAAAGCTAAGAATTATATAATTTCACTCGTATGCATCATACATATCTTCTCCAAGTTTGTGGTTTATCTTCTGCTTTGTCTATAGGTCTCAGTCTCATAGAATATTTAAACTATAATGCAACCAACTTTATCAAATTGTGAATGTTTTGTTTGTTAAAAAATGGTTCCTTGTGCACATTGTGCTCAGTATGTTTTGTATTCAGGATTGGCTTTTCTCAGTAATGTCGGTGACCAACTGAGCCACACCATTCAGAGCACCTCATTAACATAACAAAAGACACCTTACTAGCTCTCATCACTTAGTACAGCGGTTCTCAACCTGTGGGTTGAGACTCCTTTGGGGGTTGAATGACCCTTTCACAGGGGTCGCCTAAGACCATCGGAAAACACACATATAATTACATATTGTTTACAGTAGCAAAATTACAGTTATGAAGTAGCAATGAAAATAATTTTATGGTTGGGGGTCACCACAACGTGAGGAACTGTATTAAAGGGTCACGACATTAGGAAGGTTGAGAACCACTGACTTAGTACATTTCAAGGGTTTAGGAGCCCTACCCCAGAAGCAGGGGTTAAAGTCCAAATTCACAGTATTTCAACCTGAAAGCCTCATCTTGTCCCCAAGTCTTCCAACTTCCAAGACTGATATTTTCTTTACCTGGTCCCCAGTCAGCCATATGCCCAGTGAGCTTCTGGCTCACATCCTTAACCTCTCTGCATTTTCCTCTTTATTTTTAGCCCCTTGCAATTTCTTCTCTTTATGAATTCAGCTATGTAGCTGAAAGGATATTTGTCATGTTTAATTCAGAATCTCTAGATATGTGAACCCATAGTTACTTAGGCTTATAGTTACCTAGTCTGAAATGTGGACATGCCTTGCCCAAGTTATAGAACCAATAAATGGTTAAGCACAAGCTTTAAAAGAGGCTTTCTTCTATTCTACCACACTCACATTCTTTTATTCACATCAAATTCATAGGTGAAAATAATATATCCTAGTGATCCAAGGGCTCTTCAAACTATCACTAAAAAACAATCAACACAAATAGCCATCAGTCAATAATTTCTATAAAGTTTTCATTCAATTTACATTTTTCCATCTTGTTCACAGGAGTATGTTGAAAGGTGTACTACAGTGGTTGGCAAACTGCAGCTCGCAAGCCACATGTGGCTCTTTGGCCCCTTGAGTGTGGCTCTTCCTAAGCCTTAGGAGTACCCTAATTAAGTGAATAACAATGTACCTACCTATATAGTTTAAGTTTAAAAATTTGGCTCTCAAAAGAAATTCCAATAGTTGTACTGTTGACATTTGGCTCTGTTGACTAATGAGTTTGCTGACCACTGGTGTAGTAGACTCAAAAGTGTCCCCCTCCCCAAATTTATGTCCATCCAGAACCTCTGAATGCGACCTTATTTGGAAATAGGGTCTTTGCAGATGTAGTTATGTTAATTGTGATGAGGTCACATTGTAGTAGAGAGGACCCTAAACCCAATGACTGGCGTCTTCATAAGAAGACACTCAGAGAGAGGAGAATGCAGGCAGAGATTGACCTTATGCAGCTGCAAGCCAAGAAACCCCAGGAGCCACCAGAGTTAGAAAAGGCAAGAAAGGATACTTCCCCGGAGCCTTCAGAGTGAGCATGGCCCTGCTGACACCTTGATTTCAGACTTCTAGCTCTAAAACTGTACAGTGGTCGGCAAACTGTGGCTCATGAGCCACATGTGGCTCTTTGGCCCCTTGACTGTGGCTCTTCCACAAAATACCAACTTCTGCGCATGGGCCACAAAGTTTCAATCGCACTGTATGTGCGCACCCGCATGTGGTATTTTGTGGAAGAGCCACACTCAAGGGGCCAAAGAGCCGCATGAGGCTTGTGAGCCGCAGTTTGCCGACCACTGCTGTAGGAGAATACATTTCTGCTGTTTAAAGCCATAAAATTTGTGGTTATTTGTTATGGCAGCCCTAGGAAATTAAAACAAATGGATTTATGAAATGTTTCACTAAATCAAGATAGCCAAGGAACCCCAGGAGCCACCAGAGTTAGAAGAGGCAAGAAAGGATACTTCCCCGGAGCCTTCAGAGTGAGCATGGCCCTGCTGACACCTTGATTTCAGACTTCTAGCTCTACAACTGTACAGTGGTCGGCAAACTGTGGCTCATGAGCCACATGTGGCTCTTTGGCCCCTTGACTGTGGCTCTTCCACAAAATACCAACTTCTGCGCATGGGCCACAAAGTTTCAATCGCACTGTATGTGCGCGCCTGCATGTGGTATTTTGTGGAAGAGCCACACTCAAGGGGCCAAAGAGCCGCATGTGGCTTGTGAGCCGCAGTTTGCTGACCACTGCTGTAGGAGAATACATTTCCGTTGGTTAAAGCCATAAAATTTGTGGTTATTTGTTATGGCAGCCCTAGGAAATTAAAACAAATGGATTTATGAAATGTTTCACTAAATCAAGATGCCGAGTTTCTGAGTAATTCTCCTAAGACTCTTCAGAACATATCTGATCCTCCATGTTTAGTACCTCTCTCATTTCCTTTCGTTTCTCACCAGTTAGTGACAGTTATTCTTTGATTACATCTGCAAGTGGGTTTAGTGCACTGGGATTAATTTGTCAGTCTGTTCAAGGACGGCACTACCATCCTACCAATTACTCAGACCAGATATCTGATTGTCGTCCTTGTCGCCTTTTTCTCCTTTGCTCCATACATTTAATCAATAACCGAGTTCTGCATTACTTTCCTATCTCTCAAATCCATCCTCTTTCCTGCAGTCCCAGTGTCACCTCCCTGGTCCAGATCACCATCATTTCTAAAATAGAGTCCTACCTAATATCCCTGTTTCATATACTCATCCATCCACCTACCCATCTAACAACTATTAAGTATCTAAGTGAATTAAAAAGAGACTGGGTCCCTGCCCTGATGTAATTTATAATGTAGTGTGAGGGTAGACATTAATCAAACAATCTCACAGACCAATGTAAAACTATCTCAATAACAAAAGCAGTGAAGGAGAGACTTTATAGTATTATGAGGCACTTTGAAGAGTTTTTATACCCAACTTCCCCTGCCCCCAGACTGGAAGTGAAAGAAAATAATCTGTGAGAACTATAGAGCATTAAAAAGAAATGGATTGAGCAAAAAAAAAGGAGAGGGAGAAAGGGAGAGAGGGAGAGACAGGGAGAGGCAGAGAGAGAGAGAGAGAGAGAGAGAGAGAGAGAGAGAACGAACTCATGGACATGGGCAACAGTGTGGTGACTGCCTGGGGCAGGGAGGGGAATGGATGGAGGTAGAATAGGGTATATAGGAATAAATGGTGATGGAGAAAAAATAAAAATTTGTTTGAAAAAAAGGGAATGGTTGGTATAAGGAGATATCTTTTATGATGCAGTTCTGTTTTTTATTTTAAGATTTACATTATACTCTATAATAAGTTTAGTTTTTTTAAATAATTATTGAAAAACCCCACAATAAGTGGGATATTTGAAATAACTGTGGGTACACTACCTCATCTGGGATGTGTTGAGACAGCCACAGCCATCTGGCCTGCCTGTTATGACAGTCATGACACTACACTGCAATTCTTGCTTCTATGTCCGTCTCTCCCCAAAGGCTGAAAGCTTCTGGAACACAGGGGTGTGCTATGTGAACTACTCAGCTCCAAACCAAAATCCCACTAAAGCACCTGGTAGACCCTAAAGACATAGCTTTGAATGACTGGATCGGCTGAAAATAACAGTGATATGCTTGAACTCCTTTTTAATAGTTTACTTCATCGGAGTGCCCTGAAGATGATGGAGAGAAAACAAGCCAAACAGGAAGAACTTGGATCTCTACCAAATATATGGTTTCACGTAGAGGGTTTTTTTTAAACACTGTGCATTGTTTAATTTCATTCATGGATGAGCAAGAGAAGTAGGAACTTCAAACCTCACTTACTCCCAATCCAAAGTGTACCTTTTATCCATTTGTCCAAATGATCCTTTAATGTGAAATCCTCCAGGAGCCTTCCAAACAGTGCCAATTATTTTCTGAACAGCGACAAGTCAATGAGGCAATTTAAGTGACTTTTCTTATCAGACTCTAATTAAAATTCTTCCCAGTAGGTAAAGTTCCTTAGCACAATATTAAAATATTACGCTATAATTCAAGGTCATATTTGCACTGAATAAATTAGCTTAATTCAAGTGTCACATTGACTAGGAATATTAAGAATATGAGCACATGCTCCTAGTGTGTGGAGCATCCAAAAAACTGCTAGGTGATCTTTGGATGTATTGGCATGAACATCCTCTTGAGAGGAAGGAAGATGTTGTTTCTTGACTTTCCTTGAGTTACAGAGTAAATTCCCCATTGGTTGGAATCTGAGAATGTCTGTCTCATAACCATCAATGATTATTTGAAACATGAAGAATGAAGTATTTCTTGAATATCTATAATAATAAAAGAGTAATTGCTAATTAGGCTGGACAAAGCCGGGGCTGTGAGGAAAGCCTGGGTCCCGGGTGCCTGCCTGCGGCCATAGGGAAGCCAGTGCCAGCAGCCGGGGGAAGGAAGGCCTCCTTTTGCACGAATTTCATGCATTGGGCCTCTAGTATGGTAAATAAGAAGAAACTTTAGGCATTCTAGACAGTGGGGAATTGCGAAGCATTTAAAGGGGTTCTAAAATATTATAGGCCTACAAATTGGTTGCATAGACATTAATTTCAATCTGAAATGCAATAAACAATCTTCATTAGACATACATTGTTGGGGGACCTCTCCCTTATTTTTTAGTAGTTTGTACTTAACATGAAACATTCAAGTCCTCTAGGTCATAAGAAACTTATGTGCAAATCCCACACACCAATCAGTGTTTATTCTAGAATATTAATATAATGTAATATTAATATATATATAATGTAGAACTTTGAGGACATCCAATCTGGAAAAAAGCAACCTAAGAAAATAAATGAGGGTTCATTTGGCTTTATTCTTTATTGGGGTTGTGGAATGCTGCCTCTGCTTCATACCTAGGTCTGTCACAACCTTCAGGTCCCTTTAAAACATACATCAGCAAAAGGTAACTATTCTTTCTCTCTGAGCAGTAACAGCAGGCCAGCCTTTCCTCTGAGCACACCAGCACTGGCAGGTATGGCCGGCTGACTCCATGATGGGCAGCCATTTCCTCCTGTGGGCCACCTAGTCTCTGATGGATGCACTGCTTTGGGAAGCAGTAAAAGTGCCAGTATTTGTGTAACTGTCCAGGCCTATAAATGGATATTTATAGGTTTGGGAGTGCATTCCCCTTTGCCTTGTTGCTCAGGTTTTTAGTTTTCTCTCTTAAAGGCTGCAACCAAGTCTCTGGGGAGAGATGCAGGGACTTACAAGCATCCTCATTCTTTGCCAGCTCTGTCACTACAGACACCATGCCCTATGGTCAGGATTGGCCCCAGAAACGCAGAGACAAAGTACATTTGGTGGCCTACACTTTGGGGTAGATGAGAATTACAGACTCCATGAGCCAGGGTAGGCTCCTCTAATTTAAAATCAGCCTGGATTGTTTCATTAGATTCAGAATGGATCTGGCTAGAATAGATCAAAGAGTCTCACAACCGATGTTTCATAGCGGTTCTCAGCCTGTGGGTCGCGAACAATGAAAAACCCTTTTATGTAATGATGTTTACTTTGAATTTATATTAGTTCACACAAACACTCCATCCATGCTTTTGTTCCGGCCCTCCGGTCCAGTTTAAGAACCCATTGTGGCCCTCGAGTTAAAAAGTTTGCCCAGCCCTGGCCTAGGCCAAAAGATACACTCATGGTGGAAGAAAGGGATTCACATGAAGCTATGTGAAGAGTATGCCCCAAGAGTTTCTAGGACAGCTGGGCCTGCCATTTCTGCAGACAGTTTTCTCAGGTAGAACTGAGCCCAGAAACAAAAAAAAAATCACCTGTGCAGAAAAGCTCACTTATTTTGGTAAAATTTTCAAACACTGGCAGTGGGCTATTTTAACAAATTATAGAATTAAGCTTCTAGAATGTTATTTCTCTCCCAAATATGAGCTGATGCAGCATCAGTTACCCTAAGTGTGACTTGACATGAAAAGTGGTCAGACAAGAGGACGATGTCCTCAAGCAATTTGAAAACGCTTTCAAATACAGTGTCACAGAAAGGGGGGAGGGTAGTGTACAATGCAGTTCAAACATTTGAAATCGACTATAAAAAGAGAATTTGTCTTGGTTTATGTTTTGCATACGTTGGAAAGAAGAAACAAAAGGCGTTCCACACATGGCATTCAGTCAGGCAGTACAGACTAGTCCAGGGTCTTCCCCTGAGTCCACCATGGGGACCTCTGTGTGTGTCAGCACACAGCCCCACGTTTCTTGCCTTTGGGGGCTCTTGAGACCACAAGGCCATGTCTTTGGGACCTGATGGTTGCCAATGGGAGAGGGATTGGGGGGTTGGGTGAAAAGGGTGAAGGGATTAAGAAGTACTAATTGGCAATTACAAAATAGTCGGGGGGATATAAAGCACTGCATGCAAAATATATAGTTAATAGTATTGTCATAACTGTGTATGGTGTCAGGTGGGTAATAGACTTATTGGGGGGATCACTTTGGAAGTCTAACCTCTATGCTATACACCTGAAACATATAATAATATTGGGTGTTAACTGTAATTGAAAAATAAGAAAAATCCACATCCTTGGGTTGTCTGAGAGAAAATCGGAGTTCTTTATGAGAGGCTGCCCAGTAAGATCCATCTTGGCCCTGGGCAGCATCAAGTGGCCCATCCTGAAAACCAGATGTGCATCCCCATGGCTCACTCTGCAGAACACTCACAAAGTCCCATTCTTCTTAAGCTCTCAGCTGGGATTTGAAACAGTACCTATCTCCTAAGAAGAAGTGAAAATGGGATCTCAGTACTGTCACAGATTTGAATTTGCTAAGGAAAATTGATAACTATGAGAGAGGAAATTCAACATCCTGATGAGTAAGCACTACTGAAACAAATCCATATAAAGAATTGCATGAAACATAAAGAACTGCAGCATACACCACGGAATGTTTTGCTGGCTAAATTCTTTTATGACATTCATGGAGTGGAAATAAAGTAATAAAAATGTTTCCTCAAAACATTTTGCTTTTGACCTTGGCTGGGTGGCTCATTTGCTTGGAGCATCATCCTTTACACCAATATGTTGCAGGTTTGATCCCCAGTTGGGGCATGTGCAGGGGTGGGGGGGTACAACCAATCAATGTCTGTCTGTCTGTCTGTCTCTCTCTCTCTCTCTTCCCTCCCTTCCTCTTTAGAAAAAAAAAATCAAAAACATATCCTCAGGTGAGGATTAAAAATATTTTTGAGAGACAGCATCACTAAAATTTTGGTTTAAAAAAATTGAATGTAACTCAATATTTTGATATCTAAATCAAGCTTTGTAGCATAATGTCTGTTTCCCAAAATAGGTGCCAATACAAATTCAGTTTGGTCAATTTGATATACCTTTGGAAACAGCTAGTATGTATAAAGCTCTGAATTGGGCCCTAGAGGATATTATACAGAGGTGGTTGGAATCTAATTTGGAAGAGAAAATAAAAATACAGATTCAGAGTTAGCAAACATTTATTGAGAACCTCCTATACTGTTCTAGATCATTACCCAATGTTTTAATTCAAAGTGCAGTTTATTTTTGTTTGCTTTTTTTTTTTTTAGTCATATGTGGTATGAGAGGCACAAAAAGCCAAGTAGGAAATAATTAGCCGAATATGGCATATTGAATAATAATGCTAATAAATAACAATGGCAAACACTGAGAACTTTCCATGTGCTAACACTGCTTTGAGCATTTGATATCTAATAACTCACTGGGTTGTGAAAGACACCTGTTCATAGTCTTCTCCCAATAGCTTTTGGATGTCTCCTTCTTAAATGGGAACATTTGATATCACCGGTCATTAGCATGAAAAATTAAGGAGAAAATAAAAAGAATCACTAAACTCAGGAAAAGACTACAATGTGGAGAGAATAAAAAACCATTTTCCTCAGTCAGAAAGACAATACATCATAAAACAAGTAAAATATGCCCTACCCCCAATCATCAGAGGACAAAAGGTAACTCTTCAAAATAAATAACAACATCAGAAATAAAAATAAAACAAAATGTTAAACTATAAAATTGAGACAATCTCCAAAAGAGGATCAAACTTATAAACTAGTATACATGGAGGAAAATGTTAAGAAAATTCAGGAATTGATCCAGGATGTCCAATATCCAATTAACGGGCCTTCCAGAAAGAAAGAAAAGAGAAAATAGAGAAGAGGAAATTATAACACTAGCGGACAAAACCTTCCTACATTCATTGTCTGCAACAGAAAGACCTCCTCAAGTGCCTGACACATGAATGAATGGTATCCATATTGAGTGAGATCATCATGAAAGTTTAGAGCACCAGAGTAAGGAGAAGATCCTAAAAACTTTCAGCGAGGCTAACCAATTCACACACTTACAAATAAAAAAAGCAAAAAGCAAAACTGCAATGGGTTTTCTCAGCAATGAACATGGAAACGATGAGATTGCTGAACACACCTTCAAAATTCTGAGGGAAATGATTTTCCACTGCAATTTTCTACCCAGCCAACCCATCAATCAAATGCCCAAGATTTCAAAAAGTTTACTTTCCAAGTATCTTTTCTCAAGAAGCTATTAAAGATTTGCTCACCAAATCAGGAGAATAAATCTAGAAGAGGGCAAACAGAGGATCCGGGAAAGAGGAATTGTAATGTCATATTTTGGCACAGGGAGGTTCCTTGAAGGAAAGTGTGGGTCAGGCTTCAAGAGGCACTGGTTTGTATTGGAGCGGGAGGATGCAGACTTATAGGAGGGAGTTCTCCAGGGAAATAAAGAGACGGATTATTTTGTCTGTCAGAGCATTTGGAAATGCATGAACTGACACTATAAACTTATTAAGAAAATTACCAGAAGGTATATAGAAAATCAGTCCATGAAAACAACTCAGTGAGAAAATACAGAGAAAGTAAAAGATAGTACCATAAAGGGATACTACTAGGTTCAGCCATAAACACTATTTATACATGGTCATAATAAACATTGACTATTGGCTTAATCCCTAACTGTGAGATATGTATTTACTTTAAAAGGATGGAAGGAGTGTACATGGGGTGGGGGAAGCTAAATATCAACAACTGGGAAGACAATAGATAATGTCTAAATTTTATAAAGGGTAAAAAAAGCAGCAAACAAATATTACTTAAAAATAGGGTCACGAATACCAAAAGAATTTCAGAAATAGAAATAGGAGGTATGAAGGAGAAGAGACAAAGGACTGCTTATTTTAATCATCATTTTGCATCATTTAATTTCCTAGTTTTGTATTATAAATTATTTCAACCATACATTTAACTTCTCAGGAGTAAAGAACCTGCAATGGTCTAAGCCCGTGGTCAGCAAACCGCAGCTCGCGAGCCACATGCGGCTCTTTGGCCCCTTCAGTGTGGCTCTTCCACAAAGTGTGGGCGCGCACAGACAGTGCGATTGAAACTTTATGGCCCATGCGCAGAAGTCGGTATTTTGTGCAAGAGCCGGTGTTTTGTGGAAGAGCCACACTGAAGGGGCCAAAGAGCCGCATGTGGCTCACGAGCCACGGTTTGCCGAGCCGCAGTTTGCAGACCAAGCTCCCCTGAACTTGCTCCAAACTCAGCTTTAGGTTCTCCTTTTGTCTCTGTCCTAGTCTCTCTATCTCAGCAGATGTCTCTTTTCCCCTTCCCTCATCCCTTTTCTAAATGGCCTCTTTCCAGGCTGTAGCTCTACCCACTTCCCTGAGCAGCACCAGAAGGCCCAGATCAGCAACCTCTGAAATATAAAAGAGCTGGGAGGACAGAGCTGCCCGAGTATATTGTGAGCCCATCATATCGATGTGTGCCTACTATTTTTTCAGCCTGTGAAAATGTTAGGAATTTGCAGTCACTCTTCAGCCCCAAGGGCCCCTGGCCTATAGTATAAAACACTATCTCATCTTTTACCGCCTCAGAATCTCTGCAGGACCCAGCTTAATAACACACTCAGTGTGTTTGGTGACAGTATAGGGCAGCAGCCCTTTCTAAACCCAAACTGATGTTGAAATATGTCCGCTCCAATAAATCAATGTTCCCACCTTAATTAACTTATTGACTCACTTGTCTGGGGAAAGAAGGTCACAGCCAGCACTGGAGTGGATTCAAGTTGGTGCAAACACACACACACACACACACACAGCATTTCATTGATTGTTTACCCTACAAATTAGTCAGTTTTCCATATATATGTACTTCTTTATTTTAATGGCAACACTTTCTGACCTATATCTGGCAGTCTGTACAATTTATGTAAAAATATTGTAAACCTCAGCAGAATAAAAGTTTAAAAGCTGAAAAAAAGATGCAGGAAAAGGGGGCAGGAATAAAATATATATTTTATTAAAAACTCTTACCCATCTATTTTTTTAGCCAAAATAGGAAAATGGTTCCTGTCCCAACAGAAAGACTAAGTTTACAGTGTTCTCAGTGTATAATGTAAAAAGGATTTAGGTCTGCTTTTCTATTGGAAAATCTCATCTTACCTTTCTAGAAGATAACCAACTGAAAAGTAAAATAATAATAAAGAGTAAATAAAAGCCAAAACTGGTTTGGCTCAGTGGATAGAGCGTCAGCTTGCAGACTGAAAGGTCCCAGGTTCGATTCCGGTCAAGGGCATGTACCTGGGTTGCGGGCCCATCCCCAGTAGGAGGTGTGCAGAAGGCAGCTGATCGATGTTTCTCTCTCATCGATGTTTCTAACTCTCTATCTCTCTCCCTTCCGCTCTGTAAAAAATCAATAAAATATATTAAAAAAGAATAAAAAGAATAAAAAAAAATAATAAACACATACATAGCATGTATGGCCATGTGCTGTGAACTGGGAGCAGGAGAGACAGTGCAATAAGAACACTAAACCAGACTCCTGAAGCTTTGTTTTGAGACTGGGCTCTCTACTACCAGTCTGGAAACAGGTAGCAATTCTTTTTATCTTCATCTTTCTAAGGGAGTTTTGGCTAAGTAAATCCTAAGGTTTCTTGCAACTCCACAATTCAGAATTCTAAGAGTCCACCTACTTGGCGTTAGTCTCACCCATTTTTCCTCAACTCTAAAAAAAAAAAAGGCAAACACATGGAAAGATAATTAAGTTTGGGATCACTCAATGGTCAGAGGAATGGCAGCATGAGAGCACACCTTGTCCTCTCACCCTGAAACTTTCAACAAGTTAAACAACTATAATTCAACAACAACAAAAAACCCTGCTCAACACAGACACATGCCTGAGAGATTCATTGCAACATTTAAAGGTGGAGCCCACTGCATAAGAACATATTTGCTAATGTTATCTCCAATAAGAGTTTAATCTCCAAAATTTACAGGGAACTCATACAATTTAAAAAAAGAAATGTAAACAATCTAATCAAAAAATGTGCTAAGGACCTAAATAAACACTTTTCAAAAGACAAGTTAAGGCCAAGAGACATATGAAAACATGTTCAAAGTCACCAATAATCCTAGAGATGCAAATCAAAACAACAATAAGATACCATCACACATCTTTCAGAAAGGCTATCATCAACAAATCAACAAATGACAAGTGCTGGTGAGGATGTGGAGAAAAAGGAACCTTTGTGCACTGCTGATGGGAATGCAGACTGATGCAGCCACTGTGGAAGACAGAATGGTGTTTCCTCAAAAAATTAAAAAAGGAACTACCATTTGATCCATTAATCCCACTTTTAGGAATATATCCCAAGAAACCAGAAACACCAATCTGAAAGGATATATGCACCCCTATGTTTATAGCAGCACAATTTACAATAGCTAAGATTTGGAAACAGCCTAAGTGCCCATCAGCAGATGAGTGGATTAGAAAACTGTGGTACATCTACACAATGGAATACTTTGCTGCTGTAAAAAGGAAAGGACTCTTACCATTCACAACAGCATGGATGGACATGGAGAATATTATGCTAAGCAAAATAAGCCAGTTGGAGAAGGAT
Organism: Myotis davidii; assembly: GCF_000327345.1. Taxonomy (NCBI): domain Eukaryota; kingdom Metazoa; phylum Chordata; class Mammalia; order Chiroptera; family Vespertilionidae; genus Myotis; species Myotis davidii. Next base: position 146,820 of record NW_006285247.1, on the reverse strand, counting down.
AAACATCACATGATCAGACTCATTTGTGGAATATAATGAACAACATAAATTCATGAACAAAAATAGATCCAGAGACAGAGAAGCATCGAACAGACTATCAAGCCTCAGAGGGAAGGCGGGGAAGAGATCAACCAAAGGACTTGTATGCGTGCATATGAGCATAATCAATGTACACAGACCCTGGGGGCGGGGGGGGGGGAAAGGGCGGCGGGGGGG
>NW_006285247.1:129514-146582 GCF_000327345.1 Myotis davidii | reverse complement strand
TGTGCTGAGGGGTGGGAGTGTCCAGGGAGAGGTCAATGGGGGAAAAAGGAGACATATGTAATACTTTAATCAATAAAGAATAAAATCCTATCATTCATGTATGCATTTATTCAATAAATAGTCATCAGTGGGAAAAAAATCAATGGGAAAAATATTCTCAGGGGAAGATTAAGAACAACAACAAAAATCCCAAACTGCAACAACAAACAAACATCTAAAGGTAGGCAACTGGGAATAAATGGGGAGACAAAAATGGAGGAAGTACAGACGGCTCACAGACACAGCTCTGCAGCCAGACGCTCCTGGCTCCACTGACCAGGAGAGGGGAGAAAGCCAGCAATGACAGGCATATCCTTTGGCCAGGAGGAACAAAGAGCTGTGGGGGGAGGGGGGAGGGGGGAGCAGTCCAGCAGGGCAAGCAATCAGCAGGAGAGCTAACGGAGCACGGGATTCTCCCATGACTCCCCACTGTTGGCTGGATGCTAGTGTTTCGGATAAAGAAACTGAACCACGGGACCTCCTGTTGCCCTTGAGTAGGGTCCAGGAGCACATTATCTATAAACCAAGAGCTGTTGCAGTAGAATGGCTGTTTCCCTCTGTGACTCTGTTACTTGTCCCCAGAAGTGTTTGGGGTGGGAGCCCACAGAGGTCAAGGGTCACCATCACATACTGTCTTACAGAAGCCATAGAAGTTCAAGCCTGGGAGACCACAGTGGTAAAAAAATCTTGCGATTCAGTGCCCTCTTCTGAAAAATAGTAGAAAGACCTCTGAGATAAATGCGTTAGCAAAGGAAGATAGCAAATACCATGGAAGAACCACAGTAACAACAACGACAAGAAAGTATACGGAAAATCTCCAGAAAGCAAGCTGTAACACATGGAAATATGTGATATTAATGACAGAGATTTCAAGATAGCAGTTCTCAAAAAACTCAATGAGATGGGAGAAAATACTGACAGGCAATTCAGTGCACTCAGAAGATAAATCAATAAGAACAACAAGTACTTTACTAAGGAGACTGAAACTTTAAAACAGAACTAATCAGAAATCTTGGAAATGAAGCATGCAATTAAGGAGATTAAGCATGAACTAATGAGCATAGAAACAGAACCAACCAGATAGAGGAAAGAATTAGTGATATTGAAGATAGGAATCAAGAAATGACAGAGAGGGCAGAAGAGAAAGACCTAAGCTTATAAAAAAAAATGAGAGAGCTCTATGAGAACTACCTGACTCTATCACAAAAAAAACAATGTTAGAATTATAGGCATTCCAGAGGAGCAAGAGAAGGAGCAGGGAACAGAGAGTTTGTTCAAATAAATAGTGGATGAGAACTTTCCAAACCTATGGAAAGAACTAGATCTTCAAGTCAAAGAAGCAAACAGTTACCTTAATCCAAAAAGGCTCTCTCCAAAGGAACTAAGTATTGAAGCTGTTAAAAATTAATGACAAAGAAAAAATTCTCAAAGTAGCCAGGGAAAAGAAAGAAGTGATCTACAAAGGAAAACCCATCAGAATTTCACCTGAATTCTCAGCAGAAACTCTACAAGCCAGATGAGAGTGGAACCAAATATTCAAACGTCTGAAAAAGAAATTACCAGCCTTGAATAATATCTACTTCAAAATTATCCTTTAAACATGAAGGGGAAATGAAGACATTCCAAGACATACAGAAGCTGAGGAATTTTATCATCAGAAAACCTCTATTGCAGGAAACACTCAAGAGAGTTATTCTACCTGAAACGAAGAACATAAGGTCAAAACACTATGAGTAAGATCACCAAAAAGCTTAAAGCATAAACAGGGATAACTGTGATACAAAAGCATGAAAGGGGAGGGGGAAAGGTCTGAACTGGCAAAAGAAGATGAAGATTAGATGCACTCAAAAGAAAAAAACAAACTATAGAGTATATGCAACTGTATTTTGTATAAACCTAATGGTAACCACACATAAAAATCCTCAAACCAGGACATACAGCTTTAAAAAAGAGGTAACAGAGGGAAGATGTATGGAATACCACCAAACAAAAACAGTAGACAGAAACATAAAGAAAAGAATCAATGGAGGCAAGAGCTACCAGAAAACAGAAGATAAAATGGCTATAGGAAACCCTTACAGATAAATAATTACCCTAAATGTAAATGGTCTGAATTCACCAATAAAGAGGCACAGAGTAGTAGAGTGGATCAAAAATACAAAACCCAACCATATGCTGGCTATAAGACACACATCTAAACATCAAAGACAAAGGTAGATTCAAAGTAAAAGGGTGGAAAATGATTCTCCAAGCAAGTAACAACCATAGAAAAAGAGGGGTAGCCATAGCCGTACTTACATCTGATGAAATAGAGTTCAAGATAACAAGAGACAAAGAGGGACATTTTATAATGATAAAAGGAACACTACATCAAGAAAACATGACACTTCTTAATATGTATGCTCCCAACCAGGAAGCACCAAAATATATAAAACAACTACTCACAGAACAAAAGGGAGATAGAGATCAAAATAAAATCATAGTTGGGGACTTTAATACTCCATTGACAACTCTAGACAGATCAACCAAACAGAAAATCAATAAAGAAATATTGGCCTTAAATGAAACACTGGACCAAATGGACATAATAGACATTTACAGAACTTTTCATGCCAGAACATCAGATTATACATTCCTCTCCAGTGCACATGGAACATTCTCAAAGATAGACCATAGGCTGGGTCATAAAACTAGCATTAAAAAATTCAAGAAGGTTGAATTTATAGCAAGTATATTCTGTGACCACGATGCCTTGAAATTAGAAATCAACTGCAAAAAGGAAATAAAACAACCCACAAATATAGCCAAGTTGCAGGATACAAAATCAATGTGCAAAAATCCATTGCCTTCCTGCATACTAACAAAACCTTAGAAAAAGAAATGGAGAAAAAAAACACACACATATTCCTTTTGCAATTGCAAACGAAATAATAAAATACCTAAGAATAAACTTAAAGAACTATATACTGAAAGACTATATACTTAAAATTAGAAAGAGATTGAAAAAGACACAACAAAATGAAAAAATATCCCATGTTCTTGGATTGGAAGAATCAATATAGTTAAATTAGCTATATTACCCAAAGCAATATACAAATTCAATGCAATTCTCATCAAAATCCCAATGTCATTCAAAAATAATTAAAACAAGAAATCATCAGGTTTGCATGAAACCAAAGACCCCAAATAGACAAAGCAATCCTGAGAAAAAAGAATGAAGCTGGAGGTATCATGCTACTTGACTTCACATTATCTACAAAGTATGGTATGATAATCAAAACAGCATGGTATTGGTAGAGAAACGCACACAGAGATCAATGGAACAGAACAGAGAGCCCAGTTATAAAACCACACATATATGGACACATAATTTTTGACAAAGGAGCCAGAGACACACAATGGAGTGAAGATAGTCTCTTCAATAAATGGTGCTGGGAAAACTGGAAAGACACATGAAAATGAATGAAACGATTACACTTTGTCCCCTTGTACAAAAATTAATTCAAAATTGATCAAAGACCTAAATATAAGACCTGAAACAATAAGTTACACAGAAGAAAATTTAGGTACCAAACTTACGGACCTTGGTCATAGAGAGCATTTTATGAACTTGACCTCAAAAGCAAGAGAAGTAAAGGCAAAAATAAGTGAATGGGCCAACATCAAACTAAAAAGCTTCTGCACAGCAAAAGAAACTGACAACAGAACAAAGAGGCAGCCAACCAGATAGGAGATGATATTTGCAAACAGTAGTTTCAACAAACGTTTAATTGCCAAAATATATAAAGAACTCATAAAACTCAACACCATACAAACAACCCAATCAAAAAGTGGGCAGAGGACCTAAAAATACATCTCTCCCAAAAAGATATATGAAAGTCAATAGATACATGAAAAGACGTTCAACCTCACTGGCAATTAGGGAAATGCAAACCAAAACTACAATGAGATACCACCTTACATCTGTTCGAGTGGCCATTATCAACAAGACAAGCAACAACAAGTGTTGGAAAGGTTATGGCAAAAAGGGAACCCTCATTCACTGCTGGTGGGAATGTTGACTGGTACAACCACTATGGAAAGCAGTCTGGTGATTCCTCAGAAAAATTAAGAATAAAAAATTAAGAATAGAGCTAGCATATCACCCAGCAATCTCTCTTCTGGGTATACCAGTATACACCAAACAAAAATCCAAAAACCAATAACAAAAAACAAAACAAACAAACAAACAAAAAACACCTCAAAATCATGTATTTGCAAAGATATATGCACCCCTATGTTCACTGCAGTATTATTCATAGATAGAGGGCTGGATAAAGAAGATGTGGTACATATACAGGATGGAATACTACGCAGCCATAAGAAAGGGTGAAATAGCGCCATTTGCAACAACTTGGATGGACCTTGAGAACATGATGCTAAGTGAAATAAGTCAGGCAGAAGAAGCTAAGAACTATATAATTTCACTCATATGTGGGATATAAAACTGAAACTTGTGGATACAAGTTTGAAACAGCAGTGTGGTGATTGCCAGAGGAAAGTGGGTGGTGTGGGGGAGAGAAGGTGACAGGAGATTTGACTTTGGATGGTGGGCACACAGTGCAATATACAAATCTTGTAACATAGGAACCCACACCTGAAACCTTATGCTTATGTTGACCAATGTCACCCAATTAATTTAATTAATATTTTAAAAATAAAAATTATATGATAAAAAAAACATTTGGAATCAGAAGGAAAAAAATTATCCTAGCTATGGCCTCAGGCATATAATATTGGTCAAGTCATTATTTCTGTATCTTTTTGTTGTTGTTATTATTATTATTATTATTTCCTCACCATGTAACAACACTTTTCTTAGTGTTGCAGAAAGAATTAGATAGAATAAACAAATACATATGACTCTAAATGATAAAAGACTATATTTGTATTGCCCTGTTGAAAGAGCTTTTTTATCACTAAGATAGTAGTAGGTTGAAATTTTCCAGCATAAAGGCTAGAGTGTAATATTCCTCTTCCCCCCAAAAAAAGTCATTTGCACAGACCCACCATCCAAATTGAGGAAAAGTCTTGCGATTAATTATTCTATATTAAAACCATAAAATAATTTTCATAATAAGAGATAGGAAAGATCACCAGCAGTATCCCTTCAAGTAACTATAAATCTATTATTGCAGTTTTTAAATTAAATGGGTGGTGGAATATGTCCTTATCAGGTCAGGCTACTATATAAAGTAGCATAGACTGGATGGCTTATAAAGAACAGAAATTTCTCCCAGTCCTGTAGGCTGAAAATCCAAGATCAGGATGGCAAACACATTTGGGTTGTGGTGAGAGCTCTCTTCCAGGTGACAGACTGCCAACTTGTCATGATGAAAAAAGAGTGAGCTCTCTGGCCTTTTCTTATAAGGGCACTAATTGTATTCATGCAGGCTCTACCTCCCTGACCTAACCACCTCCCAAAGGCCCCACCTCCTAATACCATCACAATGAGGATTAAATTTCAACATACAAATTGTGTGTGTGTGTGTGTGTGTGTGTGTGTGAACATTCACTCCATAACAAATAGTGTTATGCGAGAATAAGAGAGACAATTTAACCAATTCAAATATGCTAATGTCATTTCATAAAGTCTACATTCAATGCAAACCCTCTATTTCTTTTAATATATATATATTTTTATTGATTTCAGGGAGGAATAAAGAGAGAGACAGAAACATCAATGATGAGAATCACTGATCAGCTGCCTCCTGCACGCCCTCTGCTGGGGATTGAGCCTGCATCCCTAGCATGTGCCCTGACAGGGAATCAAACCATGACTTCCTGGTTCACAGGTCAGTGCTCAACCACTGAGCCATGCCAGCTGGGCACAAACCCTCTATTTCTATACCTTTTATCTACCTAAGTTTGAGAGGGAAAGGACTTTGGTATTTATTTTCCCTTCACCTTCAGAACCTTTGGATTTTTTTTTTCCAGACTCCTGAATGATTTTACTGAATCCTCACTGCCTGGCTGACCAAGAGATATTTACTCAGTGGGGGAAATGAATTAAAAATTAGCACTGTCTGCTGTCTTCAAGCCGAAGATTATGCAAATGCTCATCTGTTCCTCTGAAGCCTTGAGCATCCTGGGGGGAACAATGGCCTCTTTGCCAGAATTTGTATTTCTACTAATGTTTAAAGTGAGTGTGCCCTTACCTCAAAAGGAAGCTTGCCAACAGGTGTCAGCATCAGAATGATCAGAAACTCTGCCTTAAAATGATAAATCGCATGGTGAGATGTGATTCTCTTGGGCCACTGCAAGTGTCAGATTCACTCCACTAAGCCTTTCTCCCCACTGAGCCCTCAGGCTGGTGGACTGGAACAATCTCATCCGGGGAAAAGAACCTACCCAAACTCTCTCATGATGCCCTTCCCCCTTCCCCTCCAAAAGTGAATAAAACTTTGACTAAATAAAATGTCCCGGAATCGGATGCTAATTTGATTGTTTGATTAATGGCTGAATAGTCTGGAATCCACCTCTCCCCCTTGATTTTGGCCAAGTTTCTGACTGAAAAAAAAATATTTTCCCCCTGAAAGATTATAATTTCCTGGCTAGATACAGGGTTTGAACCAGTGTTGAATGTTCTGCATAAACCTACTGTGTCTTAGCACAGTCCGAATCTAAGAAAGAAGGGCAATTGCTGAGGGTGAGGAAATGCTCCAGGGCTGTTCTTATAGGGGAAAGCAGCCTAGCTCAGTGGGTCTTGGCCTCCAAAAAGGGCCAACAAAATAGAACTGTGTGCCAGATACTTTACTTGCATTACAGCATTCTATCTTTACAGCCACCCGGACAGGCAGGTCACTTAAGCAATCCCCAAATCCTTTTAAATCCCTATTATAGCAGTCCCTAGTGATAAGCAGTGAATAGAATAGAGTCCATGTCCTCTGTACTTACAGTAGAGCAAGGCAGACAAGCGAACTGCAGGTATGATGAGCTTAAAAAGAAGTGTGGGTGTTACATAGGAGAAAGCATTCAGCCGAGCCCTAACCGATGAGTAAGAATTACCCAGATGGGGAAAATGTGAGGGGCAAAATGATGATTATTCTCCTCTGATAGATGATGTAAGTGGATTAATTACTCTGCTAGTTGGAGAAAAGACAGGATCTAGGTCTTCTTCCTCCAAGTCCAAGTGCTCAGAGATTCCCACCTGAGACTCAGGAAATGGGTTATCTGTTTAGTCCTTTGTAAGTGGAAGAAGGGAACTGCCTGGGAGAAACTGTTCTCAGATTTTTCTCCGAAGTTGGGGAAGAGGATGTTGGAGGAGGTCATTGAGAGGCCATGGCTGTGGATGGCCCAGGAGCTGGACCTGGGCAATCAGAGCCTCCTCACCCCTTCCGTGTCTTTGGAAGGTTATGTTGGGGCCACCACTCCACAGAGGGAGCTATTTTCAGAACTTAGCCTGGAAAGAGGAATGTGTTTGAGACTGACTGGACTGAATATATGTCTGAAGCAGTTAAGGCATCTAGATAAAATTTCAAGATTCTGGTGGGTGGGTGTGAAGATCCACTCATTTTGTGGCTGGCCCAAGACAAGCCTCCTATGTAAACGTCCTTGCTCATTAAGCTTGCCACCTACGAATCTTTCTTTGGTCTGTCCTTGACCTCTGTGTCTGGGGCCTGATTTGTGAACCAACAGAGGATAGAAGAGGGAAGAGATTTGGTCAATTTCATTTTAGCAAAGAAAGCAGACAATATCTATTTAATATATTTTCTAAGCAAACAAAACTAACCAAACCTCATAGACAGAGACAACAGAATGGTGACTACCAGAGGGCAAGAGTGTTGGGGGAGGTTGAAGAGGGAGAAATAAATGGTGATGGTAGGAGACCTGATTTGGGGTGGTGAACACACAATACAATATACAGATGATGTATTATAGAATTGGACACCTGAAACCTACATATGATTTTATTGACCAAAGTCACCCCAATAAATTCAATTAAAAAAGAAGGAATTCTGAAAAGGAGTCATGTATTACCAGTTGGTGGCCCTGTTAAAAGAGCTTAAGAGCACAGAAGCTCTGAAGTCCTTGAAAGATGGGAAGTTCAGGTAACCAAGCCAACACTCACTTCCAGAGTATGTCTAAGGGGTCTACACTGCACCTGCCAGGCTCCAGGTCACACAGCAACATAACGCTTAAGGTAAGCACGAATGCTAAATGAGACTCTTGCCAGTCACATGACTCAGGGATGTTCCTTGAAGGATCTGAGAGCAGTCATCATGGAAGATAACACTGCCCCATCTCCCAGTTTCCTGGGAGGAGATGGGTCTCACTTCAGCTATCACTTGAGGCCAAATTCCAGATCCCACCTCCAGTCAGAAACACAGGAGAAAATTAGCCAATTTCTCTTGAAAACATGAGTGTAATGGGTTGTATCCACGTCACTATAGAAAAGTTTTGAGATTCTTTGTCTGTGTTTGCAGTCTCTGTAGGGGACGGCTTGTAAGAGCATCACATTCTGCTTTAATAGTTATTAACTATATTATAAAAGGCCTGTGGCCCTTACGCCTTAACGACCAAAGACCAGCGTGGATGGGTGGGGCTGTGATTTCTTGCACTGGGCTTTCGAGTGCTGGGCTTCTAGTTCAATAACAAAATGGTTTTCTTCCCCCTTGAACCTTTGTGGAAAGTTTTTCTGGGTTGGGAGCAGACCTTGTTTTTATTATATTTCCCCAACATTCCCCATCATTTTTCTACGGACAAGAAGTAAAGGGTGAATTTTATGACAACTGTTTGGAGTCCAGACTGAAAGGTGAATTTCTCCAGGAGTGAGGAGTGCAGGAGGGAACTGCACTCACAGAACCACGTGGGAGGCAGGTTTCGACACTGGGGTTAGCCAAGCTCTCATAACTCAGGGTCAAGAACAGCCCGAGTCCTTTGATTTCCCTCAAGGACACTTTATTAAAAAATTATGAAATTCTTCAAATTAGAAAGATGAAAATTCCTTGTTTGGGTGGCCAGGGCAATTGCAGAAGAAAGAAAAATGAAGCCAGGCTCCCAAATCTACCAAGAGGAATAGCAAGGAAAGCTTCAGAAAGGTTCCTGACAATGTCCCCGTGTTCCTGTCCCTGTAGTTCATGCTGTTTTCTCCTCTGTGCTACACAGTTCCATTTCTTCAATGAAGTAGGCCTGTGCCCTTCTAGGGGCCAGCAGAAGTGGAGGAGCAGGTCTGTGCATCCGGGCTTTGGAGGGGAGACCCCCAAATCATGGAACTGCCTCACAGAGAAAGAGCAGAAGTTTGAATGCCTATGACCCCTGAAACAGGAGAGGAGGACCAGGGAGTCAGTGAAGGTCTTTTGTGAGCCGAGACAGGCAATGAACACTGCTTACTGAGCACTTACTATGTGCCTGGCACAGCACTGGGACCTGAGGTTGGATTCAGAGAAGATTCAGACATACTTTGGTTTGGAAGTAGGACATATACATATACATTTTTTTCATCACAGTGAAATTAAAATTCAACCTGTCTGCCTCTCTAATTCATCCCTTAGTGCTTTCTCCCTCTTTTACTCCCGTGTCACACACACTTTCCATTCCTTGAACACGTCAAATTCACTTCTGCCTCAGGTCTTTCCACTTCCCTGTTTCTGAAACACTGGACCCTTGTATTCAGGCCTTTGCTCAAACGTTCCTTCTTCATCAAGGCCTTTCCTGGCCAGCCTCCCTAAAGTAGCCATTTCATCTCTCCCTTTTACAAAATCTTAAAGTCATTCTCTTCCTGGCTCTTACTCCTACTTAAAATGTGTAACATACTATTTGATTATTTTTTTACTGCTCTATTTTTCATCTCACCCAATAGAGGATACGTTCTGAGAAAACAGGGAACCTTGTCTGCCTCATCTCTGCTCTTTCCCAAGAGTTGAGAACAACAGTCCCCAGTACCCGGCACAGAACAGGTACTTGTTAGCTCTTTGTTTAATTGATTAACTAATGGCAAGTGTCCAAGGACCTGAGAGTCTCTGAGTTAGAGGACAGTGGAAAGAAAGCACAAAGAGACGTGTTCTTGGGCAATAAAAACCACGGAAAAGAAGAAGGATTTTAAACACATGAACTTTTCTCATTTCCTAGTTTTGCCCACGGCTGCAATGGCACCACCGAGGGGAGCCCTCTGATGCAGGGTTGTGATGCTGTGACCACCTCCAGCCAGGGGAAACCATTCCCTTAACTTCCCTCGTCGCTCTGTACCTCCCCTATGTCACTTATCATCACTCTGCACTGCAGTCATCTTCCTGCACGTTTGTGTGGCAGCGAGGACAGTGTGTGGGTCTGAGTTTATGCCTTACCTTTCCCTCTCCCTCAGCCCCCACCCCTCGACCTGGGCAGTGGTTGTGGTCAGTCCCATAAATGTGCACCGAATGAACTACCACAGGGCACACCCTAAACCCCCCTTGCAAAATAAGTGCTTGCAAAAACAAAATAAAACAAAACCAAAAAAAGTAAATATTTAATGTGATCTTCTCTTCTTGCCTTTACCTTTCTCATGGAAGTGTAATGGGGGCTGGCAGTGGGGAGTGATGTCATTCTATTTCATTGAAGCCACAGCCAGGCAGGGTCTGGTTAACTGAGGCTTATGGTAGGTATTCTTTAGGCAAAACCCTGTTACACAGGCCTTTTAGTGCCTCCATCAGTGCCCCCACACCAAGGCTGGTTTTGAGAACAAAGCTGGCCTGCTCTGGGGAATTTGTACAAATTCCCACTAATAGTATTCATTGTGACTCTATTCCCTCCTAAAAATACTTTTTATAACTTTCACAGTTCATAAAGCACTTTGACATCATGGTCTCTTTTTTATCATATGGTTTGTGTCCTGGGTATGGGCGGCTCCATTTGGAACCCAGTATCCAGAGGATTGCATAGAACCTTCCAGAAGGAAAGCTCAGAGTGTGGGGAGTGAGCACATCCTAGCACAGCTTCCTATGAAACAGCAAGTTTGCCTAGCATCAGCAACTTGAGAGTAGGTGCTGTGCAGTATTGGTATTAATAATGGCTACTGTTGCCCCAGGACCCGCTAGGTACCATGCCTAAGAAAGGCCAAAGAAGCTCACATGAATGTATTTGCTTTAAGATGAGTGCTGTGGAATGCTTTAAACAAACAAATAAATAAACCTTAGACCAAAGCCTATATATAAAAAGTTAAACAAAAGCAATGGAACGTCTCTGCTCAGCGATAGGTCAGGACAGTTAGGGCCTCTGGGATTCGCTCTCTCCTCCCTTCACTTGTCACTCTTACAGCCACGGAGACAATCCTGGGGCATGCGCAGGGCTACGCAGAGTGCAACTGGGAAGACTGTGTGTTGAGAAGGCCTGGGCTGGGAGAAGCACCAAGGAGGAGACAGTGAATGGAGGGTGGAAGGGAACAGAGGAGCCATTTTCCTGTGTGACATGGCCCCTCAGACAGTGATGGGCTTACCTGATCTATTTCCTTGTGTCATGAGAAGCCCCTCCCCTTGTCTGAGGATCCCTGTGACTCTGAGGGATATCCTCCCTGCAGACGCAAGTCTCCTTGTCTTCACCCAGCACCCTTTCCAATCGAGACACCTGCTGCCCGGGGAGAGGCAGTGGTCCTTGACACCTTTTCCACTTCTCTCCACTAAATCTCACTGTAGCATCAGAAAAGGGGGTCATAATTCTGCCTGCTGCCCATCCCACGACATTCAGGAGTCCTTGCAGAACGCATCCCTGCCACTCCGAGCTCTGCCCGTAGCCTTCAGGGAGCCTTGAGCAGCCTGCCCTCCTGGCAGCATCTCTCCCTTTTGCTGGGCCCTGACAGATACTGATTGAGCAGAGACAGGAATGGCGTGGGGAGCTCACCTTGCCCTGACCTCGCAGTCGCGTCTGGCAAAGGCTTGGGAGCCTGTCATCTATCATACTCACCTTTCATATTCCAGACAGCCTCCCTGATGTTTTCCTATCTTGTCAGAGCTAATAGAGCCCTTAGCTGTTAGAGGGCCCTTCAGGTTCTGCCCTCCCCACAACACCTCCCCTAGAATAAAAACAGCAATGGAAATGAACAAAGCAAAGCTTTGCATTTGAATATCACATTATCATTAAAAAGTACACCGACTCTGGAATTGGGCTTGGATAAAAATATAATCTCTGCATTTTTTAAGCCACAAAATTGGGTGAGCTATAGTTTTGACCTCCTAGAACTGTGATTACCCGTAAAGTGTTCAGTGCAGCGCCCAGCACACAGTAAGTGCTTGATAGGCACTAACCGCTAAGTAAATAACATGGCATGTACATAAAAACAGAGATAAATAGATTGAAAGATGAACAGCAGAGCATAGGACTTAGGGTTGGTTACCATGTTCTTTCCTTCCCTGTGCAGATAATAATTATTACCAACATTTACAGTTAACCAATTTGGAAACTTAATTCTCATACGAACTCTGGACATAAGCTTTCCTTTTTTAAATTCAGTGGCTTTATTTTTAAATTAAATGTATTGGGATGAATTGGTTAATAAGATTATAAGGTTTCAAGTTTACAATTCTATGACACATGATCTGTATAATGCTTCGTGTGTCCACTACCGGAAGTCATGCTTTTAACCCCTAATCCAAAGGACGATGGAGGTAAATGAGTAAGAGCATGGATAGCAGAGCCTGAGAGTGCCACTTCAGAGCTGTGTTACCTTATGCTAGTCACTGAACACTGCTGTGCCTCAGTTTCCCTATCTGTAAAAGAGATAATAATAGTACCAACTCCTGGAGATAATAAGGGTAGTTAGATAAGGCAGAAAATACCTTAGGCCACATTGGCGCATGGCAAGATTTAACCCTAAATCTGTTGGTGGCAGAAAAATTTGCTGTGGCTGCTGCTGTTACCACAGTTGGCTCTAAACAGACAGAGCTATACTTGCCTCACTTCAAGATTGCTGTCCGTGAAGGCTCCTCTTACTGCCTCTCACCTGAATTGGACCCATTTGAATGGCAAGTGTCCCATTAACTTGTGAAGTCACCCTGCCCTTTTGGGCAGCAGACAAGAAATTCAAGGTAAGCCCCAGGCACCACTCCTGGGGGTCTGTCCACCTGCCCCCATTCAGTCTTTCTGCTCCTGTCAATGGAGTCCAGGATGCCCTGAGGTTGAGTGAGGCCAGCTCTGAGACAACCATCTATAACCCCTGAGGTGCCTGCAGAAGGGACACTAGCCTCTCACTCCCTGCTTGGAGGCCTGCTGAGAGGCAGGGATTCTTTATAACTAAAAGCGAGGCTTAGTAATCAAGATGGGCCTATACTTATGGTTGGATGGGATCAAGACACTTCATTACCTTTCAAGATGGTATCAGGACCTTTGAGAGATCAGACAGAGTATGTGTAAGACAGACAGCAATGAGTACAAAATAAAGCCATTCTCTGGATCTCACCAAGTTCATGCTGTTTAATTTTCAGGTTATATTTCAATACCAAAGGCTCCCTCAGGAGCTGATCATATGTTTTATTCCAGAGGAGGAATCAATCTTTTGTGGACACTTGAACCTCTCTCACGCTAATCGTCCTCCTTTGGAGAAGTGGGGCTGAATTCTCACAATGAGAAGTCCTCAAATTTATTTTGGAGAAAATAAAACGATTTGAACAGTGTGAATGCATCCAGTTATGAAACAGAACCCCAGGCGAGTGGGAGGAGGGCTAGGTCAGGGGAGGCATGGGCCCTGAATCTGGCTGCTCCCAGCCCCTGGATCTTCCCTATGCGGGGCACGGCCATGGCACTGTGGACCCCCGGGAGCCGATCAAGGTCCTCAAGAGCCCACCTGCATTGGAAACATCCCTTGGGAGACTTGAAGCCACGAGGAAGCAGGAGTGCTTTTGAGAAGGGAAATCATGGGGCAAAATGACTCCTGAGAAGGAGCTCATTAGACCAAGACCGTCACATGGACAAATATATCCCAACATCCTCCACATGCACAAGCACCAGCCTGGCCCGAGCCATCCTTACCTCCTGCATGCAGAAGCAGAAGTCTCCTAAATGGACTCTCTTAATTCTGTCCTTACTCTGCACAATCTATTACCCGCACGGCAGTTGGTTACCCCATTAAAACCTAAGCCAACTCTTATCAGATAACAAAACAAAATAAAGACTATTCACTTCATTCTGTTAAAGCCAAAGCCCTTCCATTGGCCTAGGCCAGGGGTCCTCAAACTATGGCCCGCGGGCCACATGTAAATACAAATATTGTATTTGTTCCCGTTTTGTTTTGTTTTTACTTCAAAATAAGATATGTGCAGTGTGCATAGGAATTTGTTCATAGTTGTTTTTTTTAAACTATAGTCCGGCCCTCCAATGGTCTGAGGGACAGTGAACTGGCCCCGTTTAAAAAGTTTGAGGACCCCTGGCCTAGGCCTACCTGATTAGCCCAGCTGCTCCTCTGACCTCACTTGCTATTCCTTTCTCTTATTTACTCCTCTCCAGCCACGCTGATCTCCTTGCTATTCGTCAAACCACCAAATATGCTCCCAGCTCAAGACCTTTGCATTTGCGTCCTCAGCGGATGCCATGCCATACACACTCTCATTTACCTAAGATCTCTTCTCAAGAAAATATATGTGCAGAAAAGTCATCTTGATAAAACTGGAACACATTTTAAGACAAAGAAAAACTGAAAGTCTACTAGCAATAGCCCCATACAAAACACACACACAAACAAACAAACAAAAAACTTGAGGGTGCGCCGAAACCGGTTTGGCTCAGTGGATAGAGCGTCGGCCTACGGACTAAAAGGTCCAGGTTCGATTCCGGTCAAGGGCATGTACCTGGGTTGCGGGCACATCTCCAGTGGGAGATGTGCAGGAGGCAGCTGGTCGATGTTTCTCTCTCATCGATGTTTCTAACTCTCTCTCTCTCCCTTCCTCTCTGTAAAAAATCAATAAAATATATTAAAAAAAAAAAAAACTTGAGGGTGCCTCTAAAGCAGAAGGAAACTCTTCCCGGATATAATTGCAAGAAGCAACTAAAATCAAGACAATAGTAAATATGTGGCTAAATCAAAATAAACACCGACTACAAAACATAATGAAATATTGGGAATTCAAACAATACAGGTGAAATACATGTTAATGTATTAGAGCCACCCTATTGACCTCATTTAACTTAATCACCCCTTTAAAGGTTCTATCTCCATATACAGTCATATTCTGAGGTGCTAGGGATTAGAACATCAGCACCTGAATTTTAGGGGGTCACAATTTAGTCCATAACAGAGGAATAAAGAGGAAGCAGCTCTGAGTGAGGCTGGAGGGACAAGGTTCCAGGGAAGTATTTCTCCAAGAAGAAAAAAAAGGACTATTGGAAAAAAAGGGACTATTGGATGTATTTGCCATTAAGAGGTAATTGACTTTTGCATGGGAGTTTGAGAAGAGGCAATAATAAGTACCTAATCTTTAAACAAACAAATCATGAAACAATGACTATAACCAAAATGTATAAAATGAACATAACAAATCACATAATTCAGCTTGGAGTTATATTTATGTAGTAATAATATGCTGTACAGTGACCTAGTGACATAATGAAAAATTCTGTGTATGACTGTATTGGGAAGACAGAAGGAAACACTGGGAAACTGGGACACTTTCCCTTTCCACCAAAGGTGTCTCCCTAGAGCAGAGTGGAGCAGAGCAGTGCAGCAAAAGCAGACCCACACAGAGTGGAGCAGACCAAAGCACAGGGGAGCAGGCCAGAGCAGCAAAAGCAGGCAGGCAGAGAGCACAGCTGTCTAGCCGGAGAAGGGGCTGACCCTATAGCTGCCTCATAGCCGTGCTGTATCACAATTAACTCTTTTTCACCGAATATTTTCCTTATTTGCAGCATCCCCCCAGGAAAAAAACAAAAAAAAAAAATGCACGGAAACCCAAAAAAGGAAGATCACTAATTTTTCATGATAATTGGAGGTAGATGCCACACACAAAAAGGTGACCTTTGAACTGGATCTTAAACTATAAAAATTAATAATTGAGTTCTCGCTATGGGTCAGATAGTTAAATGCTTTACATGCATCATACCATTTAATTCCCGTAATAAATCAGAAAGAGAGGTACTATTACCAATCTCAATTTAAATAGTTTAAAATTGAGGCTTACTGAAGTTTTTTTTTGCTCAAGGCCATTTGGCTAATATATGGCAGCACTGGAATTTTAAATACCATGACTACCTGGTAAAGAGTTCCCTACGTGTTGGTCTAGAACAGACCTAGATGCCCAGTCTCCCTGACTCCAAGGCCTATGTCATTAATCTCTATCAGGCACAGGAGCTGGTTAAGTGAGAAAGCAGGAAGGACATTGAAGACAAAAGGAATCATGTATTGATTAGTCCAGAAGCATGAAGACTTAAGGCATGGACGTGAGACAGACTTTTTTCTTTCCTGCATGGAAATCATGATATTTGTAGAATAATATTTGGTCAAAAAGGTCAATTGAGGCCACAATTAAAAAAAAATAATTAACTTCCATTAATGGGCTCTGCTTCCCAAACAGGGATATCCATACCCCTGACCATCAGTATGAAAGAAAGCTTAGGAAGGCACCAGATAAATAGGACTCAGTTTTGACTTGTTAATAAATAAGTAAAACATTAATTGTATATGAAAAATGCAAATATATCATGGAGTAGAATACAAAGCATGAATTTTTAAGTAAAAGATGAAGACTTCAAAATTTGTTTTTGCTTTTGCTTTTGGCAGGCTCTTGAGACAAGCTCCCAAATATCAAGGGTCGGAGTTTGATTCTCTCTCTCTCTCATCAGGAGTCTTTAGTAGAAAGTTTCTAAGGACTACTTTACGGGAAATAGGAATCTAAATAAGAGTGATATGATTGACCAGATTGTTTAAAATGTTGTTTATCACTAAGGAAATATAACACATAATAACCATGTTAATAACAAAAATGTAGTCACAATTTTTTTCTTTCATACTAACCCCATACTTAAAATATATTAACCTGCACCAATGGAAGTGTTGATTTAGGAAGAATATCAATGAGAGAGAAGCCACAGT
>NW_006285247.1:120474-129449 GCF_000327345.1 Myotis davidii | reverse complement strand
GACCGCCAAAGGGGTCGCGACCCACAGGTTGAGAACTGCTGATCTAAGGGAACACAGAGATTAGAAATGGTTATTTAAGAACCTCAACATCTATTTTCTCTTATGCTTCAAATCAGGTGGGTGATTTTCTACTCCTCAATATGAAAAATAAAAAAGAAGCCAGAAGTATTATTTTGTTAAGTAGAGAAGATATTTCTTCCAGAAAGGCACTGCAAGCTGGAGGGCTTCATTCACAACTTGCAGTCGGACAGCAGTATTGCCTAAGGTAAGGGAAATCCCTGCTGCCTTTACATACCACAGAAGACACATATGGACATTCGGGAGTCTATGGGAGTGGTTAGTAAAAGGGGAAACTATGACTGAGAAAGCCAGTGTCATGAAGGAGCTGTTTGGACCCAGAGTTCTGAAACCTAATTAGAATGTTAGGGCAAACAGGGCTATGTACCCTGGTGGTAGGTAGCACCCATAGCTAACACTGTAAAAACTTCTTATATCCTACAGAATACATTACTTTTACCCAGTAACTGAAAAGTGCAACATTTAGGACAATAGGAAAAGCATTGGACATGAAAGTTTCCTGGTGCTCTGAAAAATAATTCGGGATAAGCTAGTCTGTGAAAGAAAGGTCCATCTGGTGGTGGACTAAAGAGACCCAATGGATTCTAAGCAACTTCTTATAAGTTAAAATGAAGGAAGATGCATACTTATTCCTGACTCTATCCTTTCATACTGGCTGGCAAGGCAATAATCCAGGAGATGTACCAGTGTAACTTTTAAGGTGAGAGAAGGGAAATGTCCATGGAAATGAAATAAACCACTGGGGTATAAATGATGTAAACCATGAATCATTTGGGACAAGAATATGTAAAAACTTCTGGAGGTAAGGAAATCTAAATCCAGTGATGGAAAAGAAGGCCCTACACCACGTTGGTGGGTATTCTATCCTGTAACTTTTTATAGACTGGCATCCTCTAAATTTCTCCACTGCCAAAGGACGATCAGAAAAGGGATGCTTTGTCAGTAATGTTTCCTGGCTGAGCAGTCTAAGAGGCAGGGCTGCAGAAACACATTTCTGCAAACAGGAGCCAGGCTCTGATCACATGCTGGCAATAGCATCCTAACTAATGTTTTTCTAAAGGTCGCCTGCTAATAGGAAAGGATGCATTTCCGGAGAATGTTCCCAGCACAGGTGCCGTTGGAAAGGACACTGAAATGAGCAACATTTCCTTCTTTCTCTTCACAGCTCTGTTTCCTGGAGCCTTTGCAGAGCAATGCAATGCTAATCAGGCAACACAACCAACAGAAAAACAGTACAATGATGCTCATAGGTTTTGAATCACTCTAGTTTTTCCAGTCTAGCTACATCAATAGGCTGTTTCCTGGAAGGTTCCTGCGAGGGCATGTGCCTTTAAGAAATTAGAGAAATGGCCACTGGATTGGACTCAGGGAAATGTTTTATATGATTCCCTTCACTACCCGGCATCCTTTTCTTCCTAACACTTGGATTAGTGGCATTTTTTTTTGCCTATTTATTTAAAACATTCCATGGAATGTGGATGGTTTCTCTGTACCCTTGCCCTCTCTCCACAATCTCCATTCTTCACTTATGATATCCTGGCCTTCTCAGGATATAAGGCATGTTTTCTCTAACTCTCTGCTAATATCTCTAAAATCGCATGACAGGGCCAACCCCATGTTCTAATGAGGAACAGCCTGCCAAGCAATTATGTGATACAGTATTTAGTCTACCCATCTTGCCAAATGAACTCAATAAAGAGAATCCTTTTGTTGTTCTAAGAGCAATAATTATCTTTATGCTTCCTATCCAAGGTATTTTATATAGAAGTGTCAAATAATTATTGTCTTGATGTCATTTTTAATCCAGTTTTGATTCTTGTAGACATCAGATTCTTGTGGTTAAATGTCTTTGGTTGAATGTTTGGTGCAGGGACCACCCAGGAGTAGAAACACCTGTGGGTGGAGGATCACCCAGGCTGTGCCCCTATAGTCTCCTGCTGAGGGGAGGAATATCTTCCATGAAGAAAGCTTTCAAGCAAATTCCAGCCCAGGAGGAGGTGAGAACAGTTACATCAGTGCCACCTAGGCCAGAGGGGAGGGGACACGAGGGGCCAAGGGGTCCCCAAGCTCAGTCAGGGAGCCAGGCTCAGGGTGTAGGTAGCAGGAAGTGGGGATCTTCACCTCCAAAATCATTTCCTGGTTTCTGTCAGTTACGTGCTCAGTTCTGACAATATTCTTTTGAATCCCATCTCTGATTTTCCTCTGCTAGATTCACCATCTAATGTAGCTCATTTTTTATCATTGTTCACCCGAGGTTATTTATCCAACACCTACTATGTGTTCAGTTTTTATTAGATACCGTGAAAGATACAGAACAGTGGTAAGGATAGTAATAAAAATTTAAAAATGGACCATGTTTATTGAGCACTTAACATGCTAGAGAGTATTTTAAGAGCTTTCCATGAATGGCCTCTTATTTCCCACAACAGCCCAGTGAAGCATACTGTTTTCTATCCATTTTATAGATGAAGAAAGAGAGTTTTATGGAAATTAATAAAAAAATACCCAGGGTCAAACAGGTGTGCCTGAGAACCAATAAGGATTTGAATGCAGCCTGTGTAACCCCAGAACCTAACTGTGCAAACTCAGGCTGTGAGGGGTCTATTGTGGAGCTGGGAAGACAAGACTTACACACTTAGATACACACACACACACACCCCACAACTAAAAGCCACCCAAACAGCAATGGGCAAAGGTCATAGTTTATGGCTAGAACAATTTCTGTTACATCACAGACATACAGTTTATTTTTATACATTTGACTTTTGAGAGAGAGAGAAAGAGACAGTCAGACAGAGAAATACGATTTGTTGTTCCACTTATTTATGCATTCATTGGTTGATGCTTGTATGTGACCAGACTGGGAATGGGATCAGAAACCTTGGTGTATTGGGACAATACCCACCTGAGCTACCCACCAAAGACAGAGAATAAATGCAAAAGAGCTTGGACCAGAGTCCAGTGCTGCAGGAATTCAGAGGAGAGCAATGACAGGGTGTAGTTAGAAGGCCTTATTAGAAGGAGCTGGGCTTTTAAGCTGGGGCCGGTGCAATGTTTAGGAAGGGAAGCCAGAATGAGCAGAAGCAAAGGCCTAAAGTAGCAGAGTCATGGATGCTTCTCCAACAAAAAGGAGCTGCTTGGCTTGCACAGTGAGTACATAGTGCGGGACCCTGAAAGGTGAGTCAGAGAGGACAGGGGAAGTGCCTGTGAGACCAGCATCTTGGCTCAGCAATCGAGATATAATGTGGTATGAAAATGGGAGTTACGGTAATAACAGTAACAATACATAGGCTTTACACTCAGCCCTGTTCTTTCAAAAACATTATCTGACTTAAAGTGTTTGTGAAATACTAATCTGGCAGGAGGTAGACTGGAAGAGATGGTGTTTACAGCCAACGAGGCCCATCAGGACATTACAACTGGCCAGA
Organism: Myotis davidii; assembly: GCF_000327345.1. Lineage (NCBI taxonomy): Eukaryota > Metazoa > Chordata > Mammalia > Chiroptera > Vespertilionidae > Myotis > Myotis davidii. The sequence goes on along the minus strand of NW_006285247.1, from coordinate 125,943 downwards.
AGGGCAAACAAGGAGAGGCTGAGATTGGGTCAAGATAATTAAGGGGAAATGGAGGATATAATACCTACCAAGTGCCTACTCTGCGTCAGAGACTTTATATATGCTCTCTTAATGTTCAAAACAATTATATGTAGAGCTCTAGCATGAGCTCAAGGCTTAGTTCAAACACTTACTGTGTAACATTAAAGCAAGTTACGTAAACATTAATTGCCTCATTTTTGCCACACACTTCTTGTCGAGCACCTACCACTTGCCAGGCACTGGGCTAGGTCTCAGGAACAGAGTGGTGAACTAAACAGACCCCGTACCTGTAACAAAACTCAGTCCATGAGGGAGACTGACATTAATATGTAAATGTATCCATTTCCTATTGGCGCCATAAGAAATCACCACAAATTTAGGGCTTAAAATAAAACAATAAGTAAAAAACCTTTAAAAAAACACCAGTTTACTACTCACCGTTCAGCAGTCCAGACATCCAGGCTGGCTCAGCTGGTATCTCTGCTCCTGGCATCACAAGGCCCAAATCGAGGCATCAGCGAGCTGGGCTCCATGGAAGCTTTGGAAAGAAGCTGCCTGCAAGCTCTTTCAGATCGTCCGCAGGATTCGCTGCTGGCGGCTGTAGGACTGAGGCCCATGTCTTTGCTGGCTGTCAAGTGGGGGCCTCCCTTGCCTTCCCTTAAGGTCTCTCTCCTGTCCGGGCACACGGCCCCTACACGGCAAAGCCAGAAAAGGCACCCACATTCTGGTCTTACTCAGAAACAGACCTTATATGGTCTTTCTGAAAGCGCCTTCTGCCTCCAGCTGGAGACAACGCTCTCTTTTTAAGGGCTCATGTGATTAGATTGGACCCACCTGGATCTTATTTGAAGATCAGAAACCTTAATTACATCTTCAAAGAACCCTTTGCCATGTAACATAACATATTCACACGTTCCTGAGATTAGGGCATGGACAGCTTGGGGGAGGGGTACTCTTCAGCTTACCACAACCTCCAAAACACATCTTAAATATATTCAGTTGTCTCTATTTCCACTGCCCACAACAGTCTCATGTGGACCGTACCCATGAACTTCTAATCAGTTTTCCTGCTTTTTTGTTTTTCGCTTCCCAGGCTCTTCCCACACAGCAGTCAGAGTGGTCCTCTAAAATGTGTTAGTGGAGTCATGTCGCTCTATAGCTTCCATCGTTCAGTTCGAAGCTTGAAGAGATTTGTGCTGACTACTCATTAGGAAACTGGTCCCCCATCTGTTTCTTATAGCACATTTTTTTTTCTGCATAATGAGTATCAATTTGTAATTGTAATACACAAGATTAAGCACAGCACTTACTATGTAACAGGCATTGTTCTAAAAAACTTTAAATATAGTGACATTCAATTTTCCCAAGAATCTTTTGAGGTAAGTACTATTATTACTTTCATTTTATAGGTGAAAAAGCTGAGACACAGCGGTTAAGTGATTTGTCCAAGGTGTTAGCCAACAGGTGGAAGAAGCCAAGCAGTGGCGCTCCTTAGCCTACACGCTCAGCCAGTATGTAACATTGCTATCATCTGTGTGTAATGAGGTATTGATGTGTCTGCTTACTGTAATAGGCACAATAATATCCCCCAAAGGAGTCTGTACCCTGGTCCCCAAACTTGTGCATATGTTACAGTACATGGCAAAATGGATCTTGCAGATGCAATTATGGTTGTTACTCGGCTGGCTCTCGGATGAGAAGAGTATTCTGGATTATCCAGGAGGGCTCAATCTATTTACACAAGCCTTTCAAAGCAGAGGACTGTCTCCAGCTGGAAGCAGATGGATATGGGTGTAGTGGAAGGGGAAGTGAGAGTGAGTCCAGAGCAGGGGTCCTCAAACTACGGCCCGCGGGCCACATGCAAATACAAATACTGTATTTGTTCCCGTTTTGTTTTTTTACTTCAAAATAAGGTATGTGCAGTGTGCATAGGAATTTGTTCATAGGTTTTTTTTTTAAACTATAGTCCAGCCCTCCAACAGTCTGAAGGACAGTGAACTGGCCCCCTGTTTAAAAAGTTTGAGAACCCCTGGTCCAGAGCAAGAGGGGAACTCTAGCCACCGTTGCTGCAGGCCCCTAGAAGCATGGAAAGGGATGCTGTCGGTCTCTAGGATCAAACATGAGCTCCCAGCTGACAACCAGCAAGGAAATTGAAATCTCAGTCCTGTAAGCACAAGGACCCCAACTCAGTCAACAGTCTTAATGAGCTTGGAAAGGAATCCATCCCTGGAGCCCCCAGGAGGAAATGTCTGTGCCAACATTGTGACTTGCGCCTTGTGAAACGAGGCTGAGAACCAGCTGAGCCATGCTGTACCCAGATTCCTGCCCTTCAGAACTGGGAGGTGAAAAATGGGTGCTGTCTGACACCGCTGTTTGTGGTAGTTTGTTATAGTAGTACCTCAGAATGTAACCATATTTGGAGATGGGGTCTTTACAGAAATAATTAAGTTAAAATGAGGTCGTTAGGGTTGGTCCTAATCCAATATACCTGGTATCCTTTTACTAGTAAGAAAGGAAATTTGGTTCCAGGCATGTACAGAGGACATACAGCATGAAGATACAAGGAAGGAATGTCTACAAGCCAGGTGGCGAGATCCTGGGCACATCCTTCCCTCACAACCCTCCGAAGGAACCAACTCTGCCAATATCTTGACCTTGGAGTTCCAACCTCCTGAATTGTGAAAAAATAAACTACTATTGTTTAAGCCACCCAGACCATGGTACTTTGTTATTGCCATCCTAGCACAATAATACAGACATGAAGGAGGGTTAGCCACAGATGTTTAAATTTTCCCCCTTGACATCAGCGCATCTATTCTTCATGTTAGAATCAGGTCCAGGAAACCAAGTTTAGCTTTTAACCTGCACGAGCATGAAGATACAAGGAAGGAATGTCTACAAGCCAGGTGGCGAGATCCTGGGCACATCCTTCCCTCACAACCCTCCGAAGGAACCAACTCTGCCAATATCTTGACCTTGGAGTTCCAACCTCCTGAATTGTGAGAAAATAAACTACTATTGTTTAAGTCACCCAGACCATAGTACTTTGTTATTGTCATCCTAGCACAATAACACAGACATGAAGGAGGGTTAGCCACAGATGTTTAAATTTTCCCCCTTGACATCAGTGCATCTATTCTTATTCATGTTAGAATCAGGTCCAGGAAACCAAATTTAGCTTTAAAGCTGCACTAACCTTTGTACTTGGAATTCCCTCTGCCTGGAAGGCTTTGCTCCCTCTGTCTTCCCAGAATGACCCTTTTAACAACTACTTAAAGTTTCTGTTTAGATATCAGATCTCACTCAGCACCTCATTTAATAGGAGTGTCATTATAAAAATTAACTTTGTACCTCAGTTCGTACATCAGTAAATGGGGATGCAATTACAGAGTATATCAGATCTCACTCAGCACCTCATTTAATAGGTGTGTCATTATAAAAATTAATCTTTGTACCTCAGTTCGTACATCAGTAAAATGGGGATGCGATTACAGAGGTATTACGATTTCCTTCATTAAAGAGGTGATGAATAAATAGATTCTTCACACTGACTTTTTATGAAAGACCGGAATCCTTCAGACAAATTCACCTCTGAAACTGCCACTTGATACCAACTTGGGTGTTGCACAGATAATTGTACAAAATGAGGTAACTAACTCAATACATTTCTCTTTAATCTGTCCTTTCTCTTGCATTCCCTTTCCCCCAAAATGAAAATTCTAGCCACCTGGTTTCTTACTTCAGAAACCTATATGATACTTTTATTTTTGACTACTTTCTCATTCAATTAATCACCACCAGTTGTTGACTCAACTACCTAAAATAGTTGTCTACTACCCCATCTACTTCTACTCATCTTTTCTGCTGCTGCCCTAGTCCAATACATCAACATCTCTCCCTGAAATTGACACCATAAAATCCAATTGTTCTCCTTAAATCCAGGCTCCACCCTCCACCCCTTTCTGTACATTCCAGCCAGAGTGTTTCTTCGGCACTACAGGTTGCTTCTGGGCAAACACATCAATCCTTCCTGGTTTCCCAGGGCCCTCCCAACAAAGCATGAGAATGCCTTTACCTGGTTCACTCAGTCTGTGAGTACCTGACCTTTGCCTCCCTCTGTGGGTTTACCTCTTCTTTTCCTCATTCCCACTCTTAGCTCCTGCCACACCATAAACATAGTTTCTCTTTCCATGCTCTCTGTCTCTGAACCTTTGTACTTGGAATTCCCTCTGCCTGGAAGGCTTTGCTCCCTCTGTCTTCCCAGAATGACCCTTTTAACAACTACTTAAAGTTTCTGTTTAGATATCAGATCTCACTCAGCACCTCATTTAATAGGTGTGTCATTATAAAAATTAATCTTTGTACCTCAGTTCGTACATCAGTAAAATGGGGATGCGATTACAGAGGTATTTCATAGTGCCATAGTTCCCCCATATTAGCACATATACCTTTTTACAGTATTGCATGCTTGTCTGTGGGATCCATGAGAGCACATTTGTATCCCTAATGGCCAGCATAATGTGGGTACCCAATACATTTTTCTTATATGAATGAGATTTCTTTAATCATCAAGTCCTCCAGCAGAGGCACCACATTTGATTTAGAATTTTGTTGGCAAGCTCCACCTAAAGCTCTGGAGTGCCTTCTGAGTGTCTACACCTGTGTCAGTCATAAGTCTTAAGCAAAAGACTATAGGGATACAGCAGTGCTATGGTGTAGTACAGGGGTGGGCAAACTTTTTGACTCGAGGGCCACAATGGGTTCTTAAACTGGACCGGAGGGCCGGAACAAAAGCATGGATGGAGTGTTTGTGTGAACTGATACATGTTAACACTGCTGCTGGTGAAGGAGCGGAGGGGAGAGCAAGAGAACCCTCTGCTCTTTCGGCTCCGCGGGCCGGATAGAACAGCCAAATGGGCCGGATCCGGCCCGCGGGGTTTGCCCACGGCTGGTAGTGCCATGAAAGATAGTATAACTGAGGAAAGGTCCAAATTAAACTAATGTTTACTAAGGGTCAAATTAGTGCTAGCTATGGTCATAACTCAGTTCTTTATAACAAGCAAATGAGATAACTGAGAACCAAGTAAACTAAGATTTTTGCTCCAGAATACAGATAGTGTTACAGCACTTACTTTGAAAATAATTTTTGACTAAAGCCTTCACTTTCCAACTTATCAGGTTGTACAGTCATTCCCCACAGGGGAACATGGTACTAATAATATGAATTATATGCCCGGCTGGCATGGCCTAGTGATTGAGTCTCAAACTATGAACCAAGAGGTCATGGTTTGATTCCCGGTCAAGGCCCTTGCCCGGGTTTTGGGCTCAATCCCCAATAGGAGGCATGCAGGAACAGCTGATTAATGATTCTTTCTCATCATTGATGTTTCTACCTCTCTCTCCCTTCCTCTCTGAAATCAATAAACGGATATATATATTCACAGAGGT
>NW_006285247.1:118555-119563 GCF_000327345.1 Myotis davidii | reverse complement strand
TTCTTCATGTTAGAATCAGGTCCAGGAAACCAAGTTTAGCTTTTAACCTGCACGTTTCCTTCAACAAGTCTCAAAATTTCTACATAACATCCAGCCATGGTAATGTGGAGAAAGCATCTACAATATTACGATTTCCTTCATTAAAGAGGTGATGAATGAACAGATTCTTCACACTGACTTTTTATGAAAGACTGTAATCCTTCAGACAAATTCACCTCTGAAACCCCCACTTGATACCAACTTTGGTGTTGCACAGATAATTGTGCAAAATGAGGTAGCTCACTCAATACATTTCTCTCTAATCTGTCCTTTCTCTTGCATTCCCTTTCCCCAAAAATGAAAATTCTAGCCATCTGGTTTCTTACTTCAGAAACCTATATGATACTTTTATTTTTGACTACTTTCTCATTCAATTAATCACCACCAGTTGTTGACTCAACTACCTAAAATAGTTGTCTACTACCCCATCTACTTCTACTCATCTTTTCTGCTGCTGCCCTAGTCCAATACATCAACATCTCTCCCAAATTGACACACCATAAAATCCAATTGTTCTCCTTAAATCCAGGCTCCACCCTCCACCCCTTTCTGTACATTCCAGCCAGAGTGTTTCTTCGGCACTACAGGTTGCTTCTGGGCAAACACATCAATCCTTCCTGGTTTCCCAGGGCCCTCCCAACAAAGCATGAGAATGCCTTTACCTGGTTCACTCAGTCTGTGAGTACCTGACCTTTGCCTCCCTCTGTGGGTTTACCTCTTCTTTTCCTCATTCCCACTCTTAGCTCCTGCCACACCATAAACATAGTTTCTCTTTCCATGCTCTCTGTCTCTGAACCTTTGTACTTGGAATTCCCTCTGCCTGGAAGGCTTTGCTCCCTCTGTCTTCCCAGAATGACCCTTTTAACAACTACTTAAAGTTTCTGTTTAGATATCAGATCTCACTCAGCACCTCATTTAATAGGTGTGTCATTATAAAAATTAATCTTTGTACCTCAGTTCATTCTGGAG
>NW_006285247.1:109647-118174 GCF_000327345.1 Myotis davidii | reverse complement strand
ATAGTTTCCATGTGCCACTGTCTCTGAAAAGCACAGTATGAGGAAATGTCTGATGAGCATGGAAAACAATAAAAAAGAATTATGAAATGCCTTCGGTGACAAATGTTCATAAGTTTTACTCACCAAAGAACAGGACAGGACCACTCTTATATGGGTAGAATGTATGCTTAGGAAGATGTCCCTGTTTGAACCTCAGAAATGTACCTTTTAGTGCATTGAATCCATTTGTCTCGGTCAAAATAAATTTAATGTCATTTTTAAAGCCCCCTGATGTTCCATCTCTCTTTCTATGAAAAAAATCAATGATAAAATTTAAAAGCACATTCTCGTTACTCAGCTTTATTAGCATTATTTAAAAGAAATGATCCCTGCTCAGCTGGCATGGCTCAGTGGTTGAGTGTCAACCTATGAACCAAGAGGTCATGGTTTGATTCCTGGTCAAGGGACTTGCCCGGATTGTGGGTTTGATCCCTGGAAGGGAGCATGCAGGAGGCAGCCGATCAATTATTCTCTGCCAACATTGATGTTTCTATCTCTCTCTCACTCTTCCTTTCTCTCTGAAATCAATAAAAATATATTAAAAAATAAAAATATGAATTACTAAACATATATATAAAGATGTTTGAAAATCATCTTGACATAGGAGATTAGGAAGTAATAGTTTTTGCCTTATTTTGAATTGATCTTTCTGCAAACTAGCTGCTCTTAATAAATTCTCACTAAATTCTTAATAAAGTTCTCAGTAAATACTTGGTAAATATTCCATATGTGAATGTTGCTTAATATCTTATGATATGAGTCTGATACTTCCCAGTGAACCAAACATAGGAAGAAATGCTTATACTCCTTTTATGCACCAGTCAGAGTCAGGAATCAGTAGCTGCTTATAAACAGAAATCATCCTTCACTCATGAATTTGGCTCCATGGTATATCTTTCTCCAAATGGTAATGATGTGGCTGTGTGAGATCTGATGACTACCCAAGAGGAACTGAGCTATCCCAAGAAAGTTTGGTTTTCTCCCTGCCTTTATCAAGCAGAAGCAGCCTGGCTAGCACAAACCGTATCTGGGATGAGAAAAATGCCAATGATGTGTCTGCATCTGAAACTCATGGTGGGAATTTCTGCTTTGACTCAAATCCCTCACTATGGAAACAACACAGACATCCTGCAATACTTCTGCCAGCTCATCTGCTGTTAATTTTTAAAATAGCTAACATTTACTGGGTGCTTACTATGTGCTGACACTGTCTAAAACTCATTACTGTCATCATTGCTAAATCCCCATAACAAGGCTGGTACATTTTAATATTTTCTCCATTTCTCACTTAACTTGTTCAAATTTCATCAGCCAACAAAAACAGACAAGAGCCCACATATCTGATCAGTATGCTTTGTGGCTTTAGTAAAGAGTCCTACTCTCCATGGGACACTAGGAAGATATTGGGTGGGAATCATTTTATTCTAATCAATAGCCTAGCCAAAGATCCTGTACTTAATGGTTTTCATAATTTTACTATTATAAAGTGAATTCTTGGTGCTTTTGTCTCTATCTTTTGCTTTTAAGTGCATTTAGTAGATTTCTACCTGGTCTTTTGATAAAAAACCATGTCTTATCTTTTTGTTGGTATCTCCAACTATGGAAATACAATGCTTTACTGTGAAGACATGCAAGAAATACCTTGTTAGTTAAACTAAATGACCAGAGATTCTGAAGAAAACTTATGACTCAGGCAGATGGTGATCCATGTGTCTGGGCTTTGATCTGTGGTTATCAAACATAAGAATCCCAGACCATAGGCTATACTTGACTGCTTTCTAATTATAGACTGCCTGGATTTTCAGTTACTGCTTTTCAGGGAAAAGAGATTACCAAGCTATGATTCCTCAATTACATCTTACCAAGACCATCTTGAGTAGAATGAGTAAATTTACATGATTTACTTACTGAACGCACACAATGATAAAATAATCTATTAAAGCTTCTAGATAACAACTCTAATCAACAGAAGATTTTTTATGTACTTGAGATACATTTGAACAAACCCTATCAATATAATTTACCGGGAAAGTAATGAAATAGAAGATAGGGGGATAGGACTTAGGCACTAATAAATGTGGACAAGTTTCCTCCGTATTATTCATTCATAATAATTTATTGATAGCTGAGTTGATGCCAGAAACTGGATCAACTGAGTATAGTAAGAATGAATCTTCATCTGACCAGTAAAGAGAAATCTTTATATCATCCCTATACTTCAAATGGATTCCGTCAAGTTGATTATGATGATGTATGTCATAAGGGCTTGAAAAGAATAAAAACAAAAAGAACAAGAATATGTTTCATTATATAGTCCAGTGAGCCTACATAATGTCATCATCAGTGAGAGTGGGCCCCAGGCAACAGGAAAATAACTTGCAAATTTCTTTGCTCAAAGGCCCCTATTTGAGGCCAGATATGAATTCTTAGCTTTGTGGAAATAAGGAGAGTCATGAAAAGAGAAGAGAGGACAGAGAACAGCTAAATACAAATAAGGAAGAGTTAGGAAGATTTTGACATCACAAATGAAAATGAATGGTGATTGCTGGAGGGAATATTAAATTTATTGGGGTTTGAACTAAAGAAAACAATAAGTTCCCTCTTCCTTGGTGAAACTGAGAAATGTGGGAAGTCAGCATGAAACTTGGGTTTCAAGGTAAGCAAATAGAGAGCATAGAGCTAAGATGCTTAAGTGGTGGCTAAATGGCCATCGGTTTCCAAAAGACCATGTGAGGCACTGCTGACTGATCATCAGGATGATGTCCTTTCTACAAAGTCAATGGAAGGACTATCCAACTGTTCATCCAGTATAACCCAGGGTCTACACACAAAGAGTTGACAGTCCAGCATCCTGGGAGGAAAGGTATTTGCAATATTTTATACTGATCCTAAATTAAGGTGGTGTTAGTTATAGTTTAACCCAGTGATATAAATCTATTTTAAGAGTTCCTGTCTCATATTAATGTACTTTGCAGAAGTTCCAAAAGGGAGAAATAAGATAAAATAGCATTACCACATATATACACATATATATATATTTCTTATGCATAGGGCTTTATAGACACATTCCATATGTGGTGTTTCAAAATTAAAGTACAATCATTTGTGTACATTTTAAATTTCATTAGAGTTAATTATTTTCTTTTCCTTGCCCATTTTAATAACATCTGTTGCTTGCTTGGCAGGGAACAGCTATAGAAAATAGTGACTAAAGTCATGCCCAAGAACAACCCTAAACCAACCTTTCTGGTTCAATTCCAGCTTCCATCACTTTTGATCCCTCAGTCACTCTAAGTGTCAGATTCATCATCTGTAAAATGCTAATGATAAGAGTAGGTTATTTTTTTAGAGTTATCATAGGAATTAAATGAATTAATATTAAGTTCTTAGGATAATGCCTGGTACACAAGCATTTAAAAATATCGATTATACTTTATATTTAATCATTATAACATCCATAAGACCCACTTAATTTGTCACCATTTCATTAGCTAATTGTATAGATGAGGAAACAAAGGCTTGGGGAGGTTATATCACAGCCAGTATGTAGTGGAACTGGGTTGAAGATGAGCCTGATTCTAAAGTCATTCACTGCATTCTATTAACTTTATTGACATCCAAATCCCCACTCTTCTCACCCATCTATCCTCAAGCACACACATGTTCTTCTAAATAGAAATAGACTCTTCTTTGAGATTGGTTTTGCTCCTAAATTCTAGCTGTCTAATAAGGAAATCAAGGTGTGATGCCTTTCGGAGATGAGTGTGTGTGTTCTGTTTAGAAAACATTTCCTTCAAAAATGTTTCAGAGATTAGATGTTTGTGTGAGTACCAGGCCTCTAAAATTCAGAAACAGTCTTGAATTTCAGATATTCTGTGACTACTTCTCAGAATGTGCAATTAAATTTGGATGTGAAAAGAACTCATTCTTATTTTCTATGGGCGAAAAAAATTTAGACACTGGAAAATAAAAGGTAGTGCTAACTGGATCGAATATGAATATCTACACTAATAAAAGACAAAGATGCTAATTGACCATACCTTTGCTACGCCCATCAGCCAATCAGAAGAGTATGCAAATTAACCCAACAAAGATGGCCTTTAAATTTGCATACTGCAGGCAGGGCGGGACAGCGCGAGCTGCCGCCCACCCCGCTGCCATCAGGGCCTCCCATGAATAAGCCAGCAGGTGGTTATCCCCTGAGGGGTCCCAGACTGCAGGAGGGCACAGGCTGGGCTGAGGAATCCCCACCCCCAACCGAGTGCACAAATTTTTGTGCACCAGGCCTCTAGTATTAAATATAAACAAGGATGTCCAGGCCAATATCTCACCCTGATTTCCTTAGAATCATCCAACCTGTAACTTATTTCTAATTTCTATTTTGAAACATCTGAAGATAGAATTATATAAGTAGTTCCCTATTCCCTGAGATTCACCTTCCCTTCCTTTGTTTCCTCTTTCCTTTGAAATACTTTGTCATGGAAGGGGAAGTGACTAGGACCCAGAGGCTGAGGGATGCAATTATTTTTTATACCCTGACTTTGATTGCTGACCTATTAAAGTGAGATTTGAGAAGTGCCATGGATAATATCAGGGATGCTGTTCATTAAAGAAAAAAAATTCCACTTACTAGACCAGAGTAAATGATGTGAAGAGAGAGGATAACATGGAAACCTGCAGCCCTAGTGAAGGTCAAGAATTTCCCCAGAGAAGAGACAATGAAACATCATTAAGCTGTGCTAATGAGAGAGAAAGGGGAGGAGAAGAAAAACATAAGATTTTAAATTGTTATGCTAAATCTGGGGGAAAGGTGCCATGAGATTGTGGAGATTCTAGAGTCCAAGTAAAGCTGTGCAATGAGGCTCGCAGGCCCCCTCATTTGATCACATCCAAAGCCAAAGGAGTCTGATGTGCAGCTGGGGAGAGGCCTCCATTCTCACTGAACAATTCAGAGAGCATTCTTGCTTGGTATCTGAAAAATTAATTTATGCCATCCAAATCTTTAAAAGTATGTTTATCCAAGAACTATAATGAACCATGAGCCTACACAAATCAGTGGACCCTCTAATAGTCCCTTAACAAAAATGTTTGTTCTTTATTTTCTACTTGACTTTTGCATATTATCTCTAATGAAATCTAACTCTCCTAGAAGCTACTATACTTCATAATATACAAGTCTTCCACACTGGCCATCATAGTTTTCCCCTATCAGCAACACACACACACACACACACACACACATACACACGCACACAATTCCCTACCATTGGATTGGAAAGGCATTTTTCATGAAGTGTAGGAGGTTTGTATCAGTGTAAAATGTTTGTTAGGCCTGGCTTTGCAGCCATAGAAATAAGCTGTAGGAGAGAGTTTTGGCTGAAATAGGCAGAGTAGGAGCACTAGGACCTATACGAGCTCAGGTCCTCCCCATGACATCCAGATATATTTTATTATTTTCTCAGATCCCAGATTCTTTGTTTAGGCAGCTCATTTGGTCTCACTGAGATGCACTGGAAGTGGGCACCACAGAGCTCATGTTGATGCCCATGTTTTGTAAATGGCTAAATCCACTTAAGTCCATGTCTTAAAACCCACACTGGTCAGATATAAGGGGACCAACTTTCTATAGAAACCTAGTCCACATATCTTCCAAACAGCCACAACTTATAATTTCTCTCCTTATATAAAGTTTTACTGGCTCGTCTCCAGATATAATCACCTTAATTCCCCCCTTTTTGTTCATTTTTCCTTCTTTGGAGGTAGTGATGGGTACTGAAGACATTAAGAGATTCCATGTTTCTATCCAGATAAGTTGGGACCATGTGCCAGTGCTGCTGCATAGTTATCTATTGATTACTCAGAAAGTGAACATTCACTTAGTCTCTGCTACCTCACCAACGCCAGAGTGATATATCTGTAAATGCATCTGAAAGCTTAACTGACTGACATGCCATCTATGGTGAGGAAGAAGGAGCACTTCTTAACGTCAAAAGGCTCAGGTTAAAACCTCAGCTCCAGGATTATTTCTGAGGCAATTTTCTGAATATTACCTAAATTCTTAAACTTTAATTTGTTCACACAAAGTTAAATTAATATCTGTACTAACTAACAAGGCTGCTTATAAAATTCAAATGAGAAAATAAATGAGGAAATGTTTTAGAAACTACTAAATGTGATATGAAAATAAAGTTTCCTTCTTCTATACTATTAAAAAGAAAATTTACAGTATAGGGTCTCTCTGGGTAATATAACTTTTCTGTTCTTTCTGTCTTGAAATGTCCAATTGTTGAAAATACATCCTTCTAGGAAGAATTAACATTGTTAAAATATCCATACTACCCAAAGCAAACTACCGATTCTTTGCAATTTCTATCAAAATGCCAATGACATATTTTACAGAACTAGAAAAAATATTTCAAAAATTTATATGGAACCACAAAAGACCCGCAATAGCTATAGCAATCTTGAGAAAGAACAAAGTTGGAGGAATCACATTACCTGGTATCAAACTATAGTACAAGGCCACAGGAATCAAAACAGCATAGTAATAGCATAAAAACAGACATATAAATCAATAAAACAGAATAGAGAGTCCAGTAATAAATCCACGCCTATATGGTCAATTAATATTTGACAAAGGAGGCAAAAACATATAATGGGGCAAAGACAGTCTATTCAATAAATGGTGTTGGAGTGTTAGGAAAATTGGACAGACACATGCAACAAAATGAAACTAGACTACCTTCTTATACCATATGCAAGAATGAACCCAAAATGGATTAAAGATGTAAATGTAAGACTTGAAACCATAAAAGTCCTGGAAGAAAATGTAGGCAGTAAAATCTTTGACATTTCTTACTATTTTTTTTCTGATATATCTCCTCAGGCAAGAAAAACACAGGAAAAAAAATAAACAGATGGTACTACATCAAATTAAAAAGTTTTCCCACAGCAAAGGAAACTATCAACAAAATTAAAAGATAACCCACAGAATGGGAGTACATATTCATCAATGATCCATCTGATAAGGTTTTAATATACAAAATTTATAAAGAACTCACACACCTCAGCACCAGAAAAACAAACAATCCAATATAAAAATGGGCAAAGTACCTGAATAAACACTTCTTCAAAGAGGACATACAGATGGCCGATAGACATATGAAAAGATGTTCAATGTCATTAACCATCAGAGAAATGCAAATTAAAACCACAATGAGATATCACTTCACACTTGTCGGAATGACTATCAGCAATAAATCAACAAACAACAAGTGTTGGTGAGGATGTGAAGAAAAGGGAGCCCTCATGCACTGCTGGTGGGAATGCAGATTGGTGCAGCTGCTGTGGGAAACAGTATAGAGGTTTCTCAAAAAATTAAAAATGGAACTGCTTTATGACCCAATAATTCACCCAAAACACTATTTCAAAAGAATATATGCATCCTATGTTCATTGGCTATTTATAATAGCCAAGCTATGGAAGCAACCCAAGTGCCTATCAACAGACCAGTGGGTAGAATCACTGTACATATACAATAGAATATTACTCAGCCATAAAAAAGAACAAAGTCTTACCATTTATGACAGCATGGATGAACCTAGATGGCATTATGCCAAGTAAAATAAGTTATTTAAGAGAAAGACAAATACTCTCTGTCACTTGTATGTGGCATCTAAAGAACAAAATTACAAACAAACAAATAGAAACTGACTCATAGATATGGACTGATAGTTGTCAGAGGGGAGGTGGGTTGGGGGACTGCATGAAAAAGGTGAAGGGATTGAGAAGAACAGATTGGTAGTTGCAAACAGTTGTGAGGATATAAAATGCAGCATAGGAAATATAGTCAATAATATTATACTTACTACATATAGTGCCAGGTGGATGGACTCTAAAGTAAAGTAGGTATAACAGTGGAAATAACAAAGAAGGCAAAGACTGAAAAAATTAGACAGAGTCTCAGAGACGTATGACATATCAAAAGTCTAATATATGTATATTTGGAGTTTCCCCAAAAAGGAGAAAAATATATTGAAGCAGAAAAAAATATTTTAAGATATAATGGCTGAACACCTGCCCACTTTCATAGAGGTATAGATTTATAGATTCAAAATGCTTGGTAACTTCCAAAAAGATTAACTAAAAATTAAACAAAGAAACAAACTCAAGCTCCAACACTAGACAAATTACAGACAAAAAGCTAAAATTAAAATGTAAAGTTTTGAAATCTTTTAGAGAAAAATGACATGTTATCTCCAGAAGGGCAATTATTTTTTTTAAAATATATTTTTTATTGATTAAGAAATTACATATGTGTCCTTGTCCCTACGTTACCCTCTACCCCCCCCGCTCTTGCCCTCCCCCCCCGTTGTCCGGGTCCCTTGGTTAGGCCTCTATGCCTGCATGTAAGTTCTTTGGTTGCTCTTTCCCCCTTACCCCCCCCCTCCCCTACCCTCCCTCAGTCCCTGTTTTCAAAGTATTTCTG
>NW_006285247.1:105290-108259 GCF_000327345.1 Myotis davidii | reverse complement strand
GTCCCGGTAACGGCTGCAAGCACCTCTGAGGGAAAGCAGCCCCCAAGATCTCCCGCTTCCAGACCGTCCAGTTTCTCCCCGCTTGAGTTCTGGGTCCCCAGAGACTTCCCGGAACCGGAGTTCAGAGCCGTCGGGGGCTTGTGACTCCCTCCGGATTCAAAAGGACCGCCGCGTCCTCGGGTGCCGGCCCCTTTCCGCGCGCGAGCCCCGCGAGAGCCCCGTACCTCTGCGCTTCTCTCCTGCAGCTTCTCTGGGTCTCAGTGTGCCTTTCCTTCCTTCTAGTTGTAGAGTTTACAGTCAGCCAGGCTTCCTATGGTTCTGGATGAAGTCCGTATTGTTTCTCTGAGGTATTAATCAATTGTTGTGAGCGGCATTAATTTCCCGGTGTTTATCTCTGCCGCCATCTTAGTTTCTCCAATAGGTGGGAATCCAGAAGGGCAATTATTTTAATTATTATTAATTTCTTACCAGAAATCAACAAGGCCAGATGACAACATCTTTGAAGTGCTAAAAGAAAGAAAAAATTTTACCAAATCATAATTCTATATTCAGTGAAAATATCCTTCAGAAATGAAGCGGTGACAAAGAAATTTTCAGATGAAAAAAATGAAACAAAATTAAGACCATGTACCAGATTTTTACTACAGGGAATACTAAGCAAAATTCTAGTAGACTGTGAGAGGTAGGTATGTATATTGTAATCTCCAAAGGAACTACTACAAATAAAAAGGGAGAGAGAAAGAGAGAGAGAGAGAGAGAGAGAGAGAGATTGATTAAAAAGCCACATAATAAAATTAAGAAGGAATACTAAAAATATTCTCCAAAAATTGAAAATAAAGGAAAGAATATAGAAACAAACAGGGGGGATAAGAAAACAATAGGACTCAATCTCAGTATGTCAATAATTACTTAAACCATTATAGGTTTAAATACTCCAATTAACTAACAGAGATTGACAAATGACTAAAGACAAATCTGAACCATATGCTGCTATAAGAGCCACACTTAAAATCTAAAGACACAGATTAGGTTTAATGTAAGTAGATGGAATAAATATGAAATACACATATTACATTTTACATTTTATAACAATGATAAAAACAATATTCGGGAAGAAATTACTATTATCAATGTCTAAGTGCTTAGTTACAGAGCCTTAATATGCATAAATCAAAAATTGAGAGAATTAAAGATAAAGTTTTATAATAGTAGATTTTTAATAACTCTGAGCAACTGGTCAAGCAGCTAGACAAAAATACAACAAAACATAGATGATCTTAATAGCACTATGAACCTCTTTAATCTAATTATGTTTTTAGAGCACTCCATCTAATAACTGGAGAATACACATTCTTTTTAAGTACACATGACAGATTCCCGGAGATAAACCATATTCTGGAGTATAAACCAGGCTATTAACTTTTAAAAATCTGAGTTTTACAAAATGTGTTTTCTCACATCAATAGAATTAACTTGGAATTACATAACAATAAATATCAAGTTAAACTCTACTTATCTGGAAATGAAACTACACCTTTTAAAATAACTCATGGGTCAAAGACCAAACACAAGAAAATTTACAAAATATTTTGAACTGATATGAAAATTAGAATACAACATATCAAATTTTACAGGATATGGCTAAAGCACTGGTAAGTAGGAATATTTACATGCATAACTTAGGAAAGAAGGAATATCTACAATTCCATCTAAAGAAACCAGAGAAGCAAAAACAAAAGTAGAAGAAAGTTATTAATAAAGACAAGAGCAGAAATCAATTACATCGAAAAGAGACAGGTAGTAGGAAAAATTAACTAAGTAAAAATCTGGTTCTTTGAAGAAAATCAACAAAACTGATAATCCTCTATCAAGAATTTTCATGAGAGAACATAACTCAACAACATCAGTAATGAATGGTTAATCATAGGTTTTGCCACCATAGACTGTACACATTAAAAGAATAAGAGAATACTATAAACAACTTTAGGGTAACAAATGTGACAACTTACATGAAATGGACAGATTTCTGGAAAGATTCAACTTATAAAAATTGACACACAACCACCCACACCCCTGAAAAGCCGAATAGTCATCTTATGTCAAGTAAAGAAACTAAATATGTTACCCCAAATTGAAACTCTAAGCCTAGGATTTCACTGTGACATTGGCATTGTCTTCTGTGAATCTGCTTCCCTTGGGGACATCACTGCCTGTGTCCTTTGGGAGGTGAGTAGGGGTCGTGTTTTGGGATAGGGGAGCAGGTGCACAGGGGTGCAGCAGCAGGACAAGGCTCATGTATAGGGCACTTGGATTCTTGGTTTAAAAAAACCCCTCTATCTATGTACAACTATCAAATATGCATGCATACAAGTCCTTTGGTTGATCTCTACCATTCCCCTCCCCTGCCTTCTCTCTGAGGTTGGACAGTCTGTTCAGTGTTACCTTGTTGCTGGATCTATTTTTGTTCATTAGTTTATGATGTTCATTTTATCCCACATATGGTGAGATCATGTGATATTTATCTTTCTCCGACTGGCTTATTGCACTTAGCATAATGCTCTCCAGTTCCATCCATGCTGTTGCAAATGGTAAAAGTTCCTTCTGTTTTATATTAGCATAGTATTCTATTATGTAGATGTACCATAGTTTTTTAATCCAACCATCTGCTGATCGGCACTTAGGCTGTTTCCAGATCTTAGCTATTGTAAATTGTGCTTCTATGAAGGTAGAGGTGCATATATTCTTTCTGATGAGTGTTTCAGGTTTGTTCCTAATCTTAGTGGTAAAACTTTGTGTTTCTCTTCACAAAGTATGATGTTAGCTGTAGATGTTTGTAGACATTGTTTATCAAGTTAAGGAAGTTCCCCTCTATTCCTAGATTGCTGAGAGTTTTGATCATTAATCGGTGTTAAATTTAGCCTTTTATTATGTTGAATTACATTAATTTATTTTTTAATATTGCACAAGTC
>NW_006285247.1:91253-105176 GCF_000327345.1 Myotis davidii | reverse complement strand
ACATTTATAGGGAACTCATACAACTTAGCAAAAGGAAGATAAACAATCCAATTTAAAAATATGCAGAGGACCTAATAGACTCTTTTCGAAAGAGGACATACAGAAGGCCAAGAGACATATGAAAACATGCTCAAAGTCACTAATCATCCGAGAGATGCACATCAAAACAACAAGGAGGTACCATCTCACACCTGTCAGAATGGCTATCATCAACAAATCCACAAACGACAAGTGCTGGTGAAGATGTGGAGAAAAAGGAACTCTCGTGCACTGCTGGTGGGAATGTGGACTGGTGCAGCCACCGTGGAGAACAGTATGGAGTTTCCTCAATAAGTTAAAAATGAATCTCCATTGATTTTTAAGGAGAGTGGACGAGAGGAGGGAAAGACAGAGGAAAACATCAATGTGAGAGAAGCACATCAATTGGTTGCCTCCTGCTTGAGACCTGAGCAGGGCCAGGGCAGAGCCTGCAAAGAAGGTACTTGCCCTTGACCAGAATCAAACCTTGGACTCTTTGGTCTGCAGACCTAGCCTTTATCCACTGAGGCAAACCAGCTAGGGCTCTTCTTTTTATTGAGCTGTGTGGCTTGTCACCAGTATTGGTAAAATTCAAATATGCCCATTGACCCTATCTACCTTTAGGGTGTGGTTTTCCTGGTTGTGCCAACAGCCACAGATCCAAGGTCGTCCCCCCACCTCTCAAGGAGCAGGCTGCACAGCACCTGATGCAGTGTGCACCTTCAGCCTTTTCTCTGAAAAAGGCGGAGACAGTCTGTTACAGGAACTTCCTACACATCCTTCCCAGGAGAATAAGAGACACCTTTACTACTGCCTGGACATTAGGAACTGATAAAAATGGGCTGAACTGATTGCCATATTATTAAAGTCATACCAATTACAAGCTATTTCTTCCCACAGTCCACAGTCTTTTGACTACCTAATGGCAGTGCTCGGACTAGTATGGCATGGCTGAATGAGTGAATGTGGAAAGATAAACTGTTTTTAGTTGTTTGTTTGGTCTAAATTACCTGGGAAATTTGCTTGCCTCACTTTTTTTCCTGTTACTAGCTGCAAATGAACACAAGTTGAACTTAACGTTATTAAAAGACCAGGTTAGAAAAACAGATGCTCCAAAGCTGGACATGGAGAGAAGTTTCCGTGTACTAACTTCTAAAAACTATTATGAGGCTGAAGCTGTTCTTTCTCTTTTTTAAAAAAATATTTTAATTGATTTTTAGAGAGAGAGGGAAGGAGAAGGATAGAGAGAAGCATCCATGTGAGATACTGATTGGCTTCCTTCTGCACACTCACTATGAGGGATCCAGCCTGCAACCTGGGTATGTGCCCTGATTAGGAATCGAATCGGCAACCTTTCAGTGCCCTGGATGATTCCCAACCAACTGACCCACACCGGCCAGGGCTGCCCTATTTCTTAACCCCAAGATTAAACTCCACCATCTGTAGATCTGCACAGAGCCTCTGATAGAAGGTCAAGTTCTATGTGCATTGCATATCACTCTGAAGCCAAGAAAGGTTCTCTGCTTTTAATGGCTCATGTTTTAGATTAAGCCCACCTGGACAATCTAGAATAATCTGAAAAGTCTCTTGTTAAAGTAACATATTCATAGGTTTCAGAGATTAGAAGCTAGACAACACTGGGGGACCAATATTCTGATGATCACAGTTGTTAAGTGAGGAAATTCAGCTGATGCAATAGCAGATAAATCTGTTGAAATTCTACACAATTTCAACTGATTTACCTGCTAAGGTATCCCAATAACTTTGGAGTCTAATTTGTCCTTTGTCCTCATAGAATAGCGCTGGTTGTGAGATTGTAGGAAATTGGGACAATCTTCTTTCTCTTGTCTCAAGTCTTCTCTTATATTCTCCTTTATATGAAACAAACTTAGCATATGGTAATGAACAGGGAAATGATAACAGTCCATTCTCAGCACAAGAAGTAGATACTGATATATGGATTTTGAGAGAACTGAATATTTAGCACAAAGTCACTTATGTTCTTTGATCTTTTGACTCATTCCATGGGTAGCAACCATAGGTAAAGCCAGGTTTAGTGAAACATTTTCTTGCTATAAGCCAAATTTTATAATTAGAAATTTTCCACACAAAAAATTTTTACACCACAAAAAAACCCAAACTTGATTAACAACATAAGTGAATTAAAAATAGAACACTTTTCTAACCTGGCTGGGTGGCTCAGTTATTTGGAGAGTCATCCCATACACCAAAGGTTGTGAGCTCAATCCCTGGTTGGGGCATGTACAGGAAGCAACTCAACTGATGTTTTTTTCTCACTGACTCTCTCTCCCTCTCTCTCTAAGAATCAATCAAAATATATTCTTGGGCCCTAGCTGGTTTGGCTCGGTCTGCAGACTGAAGGGTCCCAGGTTCGATTCTGATCAAGGGCACATGCCTGGGTTGCAGGTTCGATCCCCAGTGGGGTTGTGCAGGAGGCAGCCAATCGATGATTCTCTCTCATCATTGATGTTTCTATCTCTCTCTCCGTCTTCCTTCCTCTCTGATTATATATATATATATAGTCTCTCTCCTTGGGTGAGTACTAAAAAATAATAAAATAAAACACCTGTCTTATGTACATTTGTTAATTATGTAAATACTAAATATAAATACCAAAAGCTCCAGGGTAATTTTTTTTCTGTGGGTCTTTTATGCATTTATTGGACTGGCTGAGATTTCTGAAACCTATTGAAGTTTGGATTAAAGATTGCCCTCCTTTTTTTTTCTTAGAAAATGTTTCTGTTAGTGCAGAGAAAATTTGCATTTTTCAATTGCTCTGAAAACTCTCAGACTTTATCAAAATTACAATAATCAAATCTCACATTTTTCATGGTTTAGTCAGTACAAAGGAATGTTTCCATAAAGTTGGTATAAGTACTCAGAGAGAAGTATAGTTTCCTTGGTGATCCCTTTTTCTTCAATAATCTCTTGCTCTTCCATTTCAATAATGTCCCCGTAGACCTCATTTGGCTTACTGAAGCTATAAAGCAACTCAGAACAGTGGCCATTTCAAAATTAAGCACAGTCATTAGGGAGTAACAAATTTTTATCATTACCCTGTAGGCATTATTTACTGTAAGCATGATTTCAAGTTGATCCATTCTAAGTTATTAAAGTTAATGTAGAGAATAGAAAAGGTAAAGTTGAAGTTTTAAAATATGACTTTACAAATAATGATTTACACTGTATAAAATAAAGCAGTTTATTTAATAAACACCTAAGCTATGGAATAAAAGTAGGACTAAAGGTGTTAGAATGCAGTCTTTTCCTACATAAAAATACTCTATATATTCCAGTTATCATAGATATTTGGATTTCTTTTTTTATATATTCATTTTTTAAATAAACATGAGTAATTATGATAGTTCTACCAGTGAATTAGGATAGCCTCAACATATTTGCTTAGCAGCTCTCTCTCTTTATATTTCTCTGTCTATACTTTCTATGTTTCCTGTTTCCTATGAAATATGTAAACTGGTAGTAAAATACTCACAGAAACTTCCAACATTTAGTTAAATGTCCCTCAAACTTTTTACACTAAAGGATTTCTAAAAGTCACCATAATTCCGTAGAACTTAAATACAAACTTAAAACAATTAAAAGTTTCCTATATAATAAAAGAGAAACATGTAAATTGACTGTCCCTCCGCTACACTCACCAGCCAATCAGACGTGTGTATGCAAATTAACCCAACAAAGATGGCAGGTTAATTTGCATACACAGGCACCAGTGGAGAGCAGAGTGGGAGAGCTGGCGGTTTGGAGGACTTGGCAGAGTGGGAGGCCGTGAGAGAGAGACAGAGCAGAAGGGAAAACCAAGAATGCAGGGAGCACCAGGAATTCTGGGAATCATAGTTCTGGTGGCAGATGGATCTCCTAGATTCGTGGTTGGCAAACTGCAGCTCGCGAGCCACATGTGGTTTTTTGGCCCCTTGAGTGTAGCTCTTCCTAAGCCTTAGGAGTACCCTAATTAAGTTAATAACAATGTACCTACCTATATAGTTTAAGTTTAAAAAATTTATCTCTCAAGAGAAATTTCAATCGTTGTACTGTTGATATTTGGCTCTGTTGACTAATGAGTTTGCTGACCACTGTCCTAGACACTAGAGCAAAGTGAGCCTGGAGCAAGTTACTATTGGGGTGGAGAATGGAGGGAAAGCAAAGGTGAAAGACATACATAAAATCAGAGTGTCTAGGAAAAATTAAAGGGAAGATATCCTAAAACTTCCAGGAAATCTTTACCAATGAAGCAAAGGGAAAAAAATGCTCTATTATTCTGTGAGCACCAAACCAAACTGAACTGGGGTCTCAGACAATTAGCTCATATGATTGCAAAGACAGACAGAAACTCCCGGATTGGAGAGGGTTCCCCTGAGGGCTCCCAAATTGGAGAGGGTGCAGGTCGGGCTGAGGGACCCACCCCCAGTGCATGAATCTTCGTGCACCGGGCCCCTCCTATGTTATAATATACAGATCAACTGTGGTAGATACAGTGCTATAAGTTCACCAATTTTATTTCATTTTCTTCCTGGACAAATAGGAAGTATATTTGGAGTCATACACTGCATCCTGGCCCATAGAACTGAGTGTAAGTGATATGCTCCATTTCCATGACTGACACATAAAACCACCTGGATGAATCTCCACATACTCTTCTCCTGTCCTATTGGAACTTTGTGTAGAGATGGAGGAGACAAGGCCTGGAAAGATTCTGGGTCTCTGGATGACCTGCATGGAGCACACCCCTCACTATCACATTGGACTATGATGTGAGCAAAATGTCAACCTTGATTATTTTAAACCATCAAGATTTAAAAGCTGTTTTGGCAACTAGGCATACTTACCCTACTATAACATCCTATATTAATTTTAGCATAAAATTTATTAATAATCATCAACAATTTCAGATGTTTGATTATTGAAAAAAATCTTTTTTTCATCAAACCTGGGAATAACTGAAATAATTAAAATTTAGCATTAAAATTGAATTTTCTTACTAGAGTATGGCTTGAACAATTGATTCTAAACAAAACAGAACAGAATTACATCATAATACCTAGATCACCAAGGTTTCTGTATACTTAACTAAAACAGGTTTTAAGTCTATTAACTATTGAGAAAACTGTCAGATGTCACTAATAAAACTTTAAAAATCTATATGAGAACACCATAAATAATATTTTAAGAAAAGGAGTAGTTTAGAAAAAAATATATGCACCTAAGTTAAAAGGACTTAATTAATTTCATTAATATGCAGAATATATGAAGTCCATCTTAAAAGCATATAAATCACATGATAAAAAATAGAAAAATGTATGTACAGTTAAGTCACAAAAGAAAAACTACAAATGGCCAAAACTTATATGAAAAGATCAACTTACCTAGTTAGTGGATAATGTAATTTAAAAATAATTATTTTATTATATTTTATTTACCTATCTGTAATATATATATATGAGTCTTCGCTACTCCACTTCTCGCCTACATATGAAAATTAACCGCCATATTTCTTGGTGGCTAATTTGCATATCACGCTGATTAGCCAATGGGAGGCGTAGTGAAGGTAAGGGGAAATATCCTATTTGTCTATTATTAGATTATATATATATATATACACATACATACACACATCAAAATATAAAATTGTTTATAATATTCTTGGTGGATAGAGATTTTTGATATTTTAAGTTGATAAGAGTCTACGAAGGGAAATTTTTCAATATCTATCATAATTTTAACTGTACCTACCCTTAACTACCTGACTATACTGCTAGGTATCTATCAATATCAGTAAGATATCTTTTGGTTGACATAAACAGAAAATCTAATTTAAAATGGCTTAGGCAAAAAAAGAAAATGTATTGGGTAACGTAACTGTAAAGTACAGAGCTAGTTCCTGCTGCATCAGAAACATCTTGTTAAAGGGATTGGCATTAGGTCAACAAGACTTATTTCTCCCTCTCCGGTTCTTGGCTCTGCTTCCTTTATTTTGGCTCCATTCCCGGATAGGTTCACTTATGGTGGTGACAGAAAGGCTGTAGCAGTTTCAACACTGAATTGTATCAGACTTACATTCAGTAAAAATAATAATTCCTTTCCTTCCAAATTAAATGAAGGCCATGACATTCACTGGCTCAGATGGGTCATGTTTCCACCACTAAAGCAAACTGTATGATGTGGTAGGTATGGGATATTCCGGCTGGCATAGGCCTGGCCACACTAGCTTGACTGAAATAGGGTTCTCTCTAAATCAAACAGAGGAATAAGGATTCACTCAATACATGGAAGTCATTACTATTATTATTAGTAGCAGTAGCATTTTACTTCATGGTTTACATACATCATTTCATTTAACCTTGTAACAACCTTGTCAAAAAGTCTCACACACAATATTCTTACTTCACTTTTTCTTAGAACATCACAGTTTTCAAGCATTATATGAATTATTTAATTTTGACAACACATCTATGAGGTGAACATTTTTTTTAACTTAGGGTTTTTTAAGTTAGGGTTTTTTCCTCTTTAATCATATGAGGAAACAGAGTCTTAAAGAAACTAAATGATTTTCCCGAAGCCATAGAGCTAGTGAGTATCAGGCTAGAATCTAATACCAGCTATTTGAAATCCTAGCCTACATTCTTTCCTCCATGCCAGTTGGCTAAGAGAATAGTGAAACTCCTACAAATATTAAAGGAAACAAGAAAGGTAAAGTATAAAAATTGTTAGTTGAAAAACATTAGATAGTGACAAGAGAAAATGGGGTTTAACTTAAGTAACAAATGTGCAGTTCGCAGTGTGGTTGATCATCACAGAAACAAACTCCCAGAGATAAATTAGCAGCAGATCATCCATCCAATTTATGTATTTGAAGGATGAGTTTTTCTACCTCATAACCTACTTGATTAAATATGACTATTTTTTTGTCATCTGCATTTTGCAATTTGTTTGACAAAAGGAGAGTCACTTATTTTGACCATGTGTGGTAAAAGGAGTGTCAGTTGTGCTCCTATAAGAGGGTCACCAACAAGAAAAACAGGGAAGGATAGAGGAGAAAAGAGGAGAAAGGATAAAATGGGGTATGAAAGAAAGGCTGAATAATGGACACCCCAAAATGTCTACATCCTGATGTTCAAACCTGAAAATAATCCCTTACAATTACATAGTAAAAGGGATTTTCCAGATATGACTAAGGTAAAGATTTTGAGATGTGAAAAGAAGGAAAACAGAGGAAAACTTACATTTATTAAGTACCAACAATGGATTAATTGCAAAATATTATTTCCAATTTTTTAGAAGAGAAACTGAGGCTCAGAAAGAATGAATAAACAATGAAGCCAGGATTCAAAAGGAGGTTGGCCTTCTCCTGGGATGAGAAATTAAACAACCTCAAAAGGATAAAAAGAACAAGGATATCCCAATGAGGAAAGGAGTGGGGGCAGAGAGGGAGAGGCTGAGAGCTAGTGAATACTGCCAGAATATTGAGAAAAGCGTTAAACAAGAAGCAAATATCATGATTTCTGGCTCGATGGGTGAACACTGACTTTAATTTGTGGCAAGCTCTCTGGCAAGCAATGATGCTGCTCAACTGGCAATATCTTTCCAGTTGAGTCCCTTCCAATACCATTGCTTTCTTGACTCACTTCTCTTTATAAACACATTTATCAGGTAAAAATAAGTCAATCCTACTTAGCCTCTATTTTTACCTTTCTATCATAACAGAAATGAGCTGGATTCTGTTATTGATTTTAGCTGCTTCATAAAGCATCTTGGCACTTCCTTTATGCTACATACTCATTGAGAAAATTTCCCTCTACCAGACCCCCTTTTTTTTATTCTTTCCTCTCTGGGTTTATTCCATCTCAATAAATGTGTAGTGAATTCCTTCCATGTGCCAGATAATGAGCAAGGTGTTGGAGTAAGACACGGTCTCCTACACTAACAGAAGTAACAGGCAATCTTCCAAGAAAGCAAGTAAGGAATGAATGCCTGTGGAATTCTTAGTATGGAAAAGGGGTGCAGTGAGGAGCTCCAACTGAACAAGGGGTGCCAGGATAGCTTCTGAAGTGGGCTGCATTGTGCTGAGGAGACTTGGTTAAGTTGAAAACTGTATTTGCCAGAATCCATTTGCCTGTAATAGTTCTAGGTGAGAGTTAGTCAAAAGAGAATCTAGCGTAATGTCTGGAAAGCAGTGGCTGTTGCCCTTGGAAGGTATGTCAGGCCCATCATGGTGATGGGTAGATGCAGACATGCCTGGATGAAGCCAACACGTTCTTGTTCTTCTCGGGTTTGCATCCAGCTTATTCCCCTGAATGCTGGTTGTGAAATGAATGGAAGTCCCCAGCCCACTACCACATGCTTGGCAGCAGATCAGCACAATGGTTGCTACACAGAGGCAACGGTTTTCTACAGGCCTTCCCACAAGTCCCTACTTTACCATCCCACCTAGCTGTGTGGCCATGCTTGCCTTCTCAGATTTCCCTGCAAGCTCTGTCATGCGCATCTGTGACACCTTTTCTGATACTCTCACCCCCCCACCCCAATTATGCAAGGTCTCCTTTTTATTATAAATTCTGTCTCCCATAACACTCATAGTGGCTATGCTTCCCTGACTGATCCTGACTGGTACCCAAAACAATAGAAAAAATCAATGGACTACATCTTTAATAAAATTAGGTAAATTTTATTCCCTGATATCAAAATACAAGGAGATGAAGATAAAGTCCCTCCATTAATAAGCCTGTGTGTTACCTCCATTGGTGCTGAAGCAGTGAGAGGAAGAGTATGATGGCTTTTGGTGGCTGTAAGAATTGGGAAATCCAGAAATCACATCCAATGCCCCTAAAAAAGAAAGGCTCTCACTCGAAGGGACTCAGCAACCAGCTATGAGAAATACAGTAGGTCTTTAGAAAAGGCTTTGAAAGCTCTCATTTGGGTAGAATGATCAAAGTGTTATGCTAGCCTAACCCCTAGAGACCCTCAATAATATCATCCAGAAGACCAAGCCATAACCTGAGGAAAAACTTCTGTGAATGGATTCCTAATTGAACAGGGAAGAAATTTAGGGGGGGTAAAGATATTTAAAGTTCTATGTGAGATGGGATGAAAACGGAATATATTAAAAACTACTGAGAAAATTACTATACAAAGGAGCCATATTATTTTCTCAAAAGTATTCATTTTGAAAAAAATCTCAAACTTATTGAGAAAGTAAAAGATTAATATATTGAGCACCCAAAATCTTCAGCCAATATTGACAAATTATTAATATTCTGCCACATTTGTTCCTCTCTCACACACGCTCACATGTACACATATACACTTTTTTTTTCTCAAGCCATTTGAAAGCTAGTTTCACAAATAATAATATCTCAACACTAAGTACAGGTATCTCCTTAAAATAATTGCATTCTCCTATGTAAGCATAATACTTTTATTCTACTTAAGAACTTTATCATGGATATAATATCTAATATGTGGCTCATATGTAAATTTCCCCATTGTTCGATAATGTCTATTTATCTCTTACTACCTAAAGTGCAGTCTGCAGATTAGGCAGCAACAGCATTACCTGGAAACTTGTTAGAAATGCAGAACCTAAGACTCACTGACCAAGATCCCTGTGGTTCTAAACACAGTTAAGTTTGAGATTCACCACTTTATCATATTTTTCCTTTCAAATTTAGGATACAATTGAGACAATAACACATAGAATTTAGATGTCTTACCTCTTTAGTGTCCTTTAATTCAAATTTCCTAATTTTTAATTCTTTATAATGGCGTTGATATTTTTAAAAGTCCAGGCAGTTGTCTTAGAGAACTCCGCCCCTCTCCCCCCTCCCCCCCATATATGTTTTTAGCTAATCATTTTCTTATTAGTCAATTCATGAGTCTTCTTTTTATCCTAAGATACCGCCAGTCATTAGCTAGTACGTATTCACAAACCATGCTTCCTTCTACCTTCTCATAACCACGGATAATAATCGTGGCTGACATTTAAATATGTACTTTTATCCATGATCTTATTTTCTCTCTATAACTCTACAGAGAGCCAGTACTATTAACCCTAATTTAACAAAAGAGTAGAGAGAGGCATGGTGATGTCTGACAACTGCCCAGCGTGGCCGTCATTAAGTGGCACAATGGTGGGAACAACAGCTGCAGTGCAGTGCTTTCCCCACTGTGTTACATGAAAACCCTCAAAACTTCAAACTGTAAATGGAGGTGGAACCACCGATTTGGTGAACATTAAAATGACAATACATTCTAGTTGCCAAGTAACATTTATCCTATCCTTGCTCACTAAAAAGACAATGCAAAAATAACTAATTGCTTAAATGATAGAAAAGACTAACCAATGTCTGCTTTTCCCTGAAATGTAAACTTTGGTGAAGAACTAGATACAATAGATGCTTTAGAACCTGGCGTAGGCAGGTGTGTGTGTGTTGTTTCTGATACCTGTCCTGTGTACACCTTGGTGGAGTAGCCCATGAGGTAGCACAGTTCGGCAGCTGAGATAGCCTGCGAGTAGTGAGCATAAAACAGTTTAACACAAAATGTGCTGTGTGGCCTTGTGCATGAACTGAATCTCTCCAATTGATTTCTAAATCAATGGGGATATTACGTCTCAGGGTAATTTTTAGGTTAAATGAGCACAAAAATGGCAAACAGTGGTCTGTATCGTCATTTTTAAAAAATATATATTTCTTTATTGATTTCAGAGAGGAAGGGAAAGGGAGAGATAGAAACATCAGTGATGAGAGAGAATCACTGATTAGGTGTCTCCTGGATGCCCCATACTGAGGATGGAGCCCACAACCTGGGCATGTGCCCTTGGCCGGAATCAAACCTGGGACCCTTCAGTCTGCAGGCTGACGCTCCATCCACTGAGCCAAACTGACTAGGGTCATATTGTCATTTTTTAAGATAATAATTTTGTCTCCATGAGGCAATTTTAGTCTCAGTCTTTGGAGCTTGGGAGACAGAAAGCAAAAGACCTAAAGAAAGGACTTCATAATGTAATTGGGAAGAGTCAATCCTCTAGGAACCCACTAAAAGTTATCCATCCCCTCACTAAAAACCAAGCCCCTTTGGGATAGTCACAGAAGAGCATCCCTATGGCTTTTCTAGAAATTATTTGTAGGCCAAAGACATTGGTCAAGCTTCCTGACATTGACAAAGTATTGAACCCAAAGGATATCAGAAAGTTGTACAAATGGGGGCAAAGCAATTAGGAGATACAGCAATAACCAAATAATCAAAAACATAATTAATAGAGTTTAACAAAGGCAGCCGTCGTGCTTTATGACCATGAATACTAAATATTTAGCTACTACTTACCCTGTATCAGGTATTGCTCTAAATGCTTTAATCACATTAACTTATTGAATTATCACCGAATCCTAAGAGGTAGGTGACATTTCTATTTTGCAGATGAAGGAACTGAGACGCAGAGTTCAGTTCACTGAACAAGTAAATGGCATAGATATGTTTCAAAATCAGGTTACATCCTTCTACCCTGGGCCTTACCCAGTACACTCTGCTGTGTCTCACAATTGAAAGGACAGGATACTCAAAGGTTATGGACAAAAGTGCTGAAACCCGCTGCAGTGGATCTGTCAGGACTGATACATGGAAATGACCACTCTGACATGGACTATCTGAAAATGTAGAACATTGTGGGATACAGTATATGACAACAGAACTTAAAGAATGATGCAGGTCAGGGAAGGAGGAATGGGAGGAGAGGGGAGGGAAGGGAAAGGATAAGTTGGAGGGTGAGCACACAGTTTGCCATAATCTCCTTGCAGAGGGCTTCTCTGCTACTGAGCAGACCCCACTGAGGAAGGATGGCAGTCATAGGGACACCATTGTTGGTGCTCTGCTCATCTCTCCTTCACTGGCCAGTGCACCACCCCAGCTGCTTCAAATATTGGCCCCTCTCATGAGAATTGCCCCTGTAGGCAGGAAAGCTCCCCATCCCAGTCCCACCTCCTTCAGATCCCTATAGTGTGGCCAGTGACTGACTGTCTGGTGGGGGGCAGCAAAGGTTACCCCATTGCCTCAAGGTGAGACCAAGACTGTAGGACTGTGTGCTTCGGAGCTTCCACTGGGAACAGACTGAAGTGAGTTTACAGCTGAGAGCCCATTTTTTTAAAATGTATTTTTATTTACTTCAAAGAGGAAAGGAGAGGGAGAGAGATGGAAACATCACTGATGAGAGAGAATCACTGATCAGCTGCCTCCTGTGAACTCCACACTGAGGTCCGAGCCCGCAACCTGGGCATGTGCCCTGACTGGGAATCACACTGTGACCTCCTCATTTGTAGATTGACACTCGAGCACTGAGCCACACTGCTGGGCTGAGACCTCATTCTCGATTCAGTTTTTCCATTGTCCTACCCTGTTCTTACTCTCCTACCAGTAAAACCATAAAATGAACCATTTTAAATGTCACTGTTACTATAACCTACATTTTTGTGGCAAACTGTCCTTCAACGTTCTCTGCTGCACCATCATTTGCTTTCATCAATCAAAGCACAAGGTCAGCTACTATTTTTTAGATTCTTTATTAGGCTCCAGGCACTAAGATAAGCATTTCACAGATGTTATTTTGTTTAATCTGACAATCATGTGGTGAATATTACTATCCCAAGTTTAAATATTAGAAAACTGAGACTTTGAGAAATGAAATGACCACTCAGAGTCACTTGGCAAATATAGCTTCAGAGCCTGAAGAAGGACCCTGAGCACTCACCCCAAATTGCTGCCCTGCCCACTCCACTGCAAAGCTTCTGCAAGCAGGTCTGCATTAACAGAAGTGTCAATTCTCCTTGGAAAATGCAATAATTTTTATCATTATCAGGCATATCACAGCAGCAGTATTAGAATGCAATCACTATAAAGTATATACCAGATATTTCTGTCTTGCTGCTTTCATTGATTTTTGTTAAGTTCGTGTATTTGTAAAATGTTTATTGGAAAAAAAAAAACCATTGGAGTACATTCAAGGTTATCACTAAGGACATCATAATTGTTCTGAATTCTGTTATGCTTTCTTGAGAGACAGTCCATAACCTACAACCTTCCTATCTATGCAACACAGCCCAGCCGATCGGCCATGTTCCTGGGCACCTATCTCTCTGATGTGTATCAGGGAGGAGAGGTGCTGAATGCTTCTATTACTGAATTCCCAAGAGCAGTACCTGTTACCAAATGAAAGGCAGTGAGGCTAAGCTAATACTGTAGGGGAAATGAGTACATCATAAAATGTTAATAGTCAGAAAAATTCTACCCATTATAATTTTATCAATAAATTAAATCATGTTTGTGCTTATCCTAAAATCTTATGAACTGTACATCTTAATGATACCTGGAAAGAAATCAAGCCTTTCCGATATTAATCACTTTAGATTAGCTGTGCTATTATTTGGCTTTTTAAAGTAAATACTTATCTGGGACTGATCTTATTATTCACATGCTCACAATAAATATTTTGTGTGAGTGCATCTAGAAAAGAAAAGATTTCTGTGGGGCTATTTACTGTACTTGCTCACAAAAGCATTTACAGTTCTGTGAAAACATCTGCAGGTGCCCAGGTTCTCAGACATATGAACATCACTCCATGAGTCCTTGTGGAAATGGCTCAGAAACATTGCTATTCGGGGGTACATTAAACAGATTAAAATCAAATCTGAAATAGGCCTTATGTTTATGATGCAGCTAACGATGCTCACTCTGATCTTAATTCCATTTTTTAAAGAATGCCTTTTGGCCTGGCCGGTGTGGCTCAGTGATTAAGCATCGACCTATGAACAAGGAGGTCACAGTTTAATTCCTGGTCAGGGCACATGCCCAGTTGCTGGCTTGATCCCCAGTCAGGGGCAT
>NW_006285247.1:90550-91075 GCF_000327345.1 Myotis davidii | reverse complement strand
TTCTAAGCTAAGATACGATCCTATTTATATTTCTCAATAACATTCAATATTTAAAAAAGATCCCCATGTAAACTGCAGGAGGAAAACGATAACTCAAGGAAAGAGATAACACAATTGCTCCAGTCCTCTGCCCAAGCCAGTTCTTAGACTCAAATTCTGACGCTGGGAAGGGAAGCAGGAGGTTGACAATGGCAGCCCCATACACACGTGGGAATTTTCTCAGGCTGGTGTTTGTGTACAGAATAACCATCATAGTCTGTCTGCTTGTGCTTTTTGTTCAGACCAAATGAAAACTATGGTATTTCATCGACAATGCAATTACTCAATCCTGTATTTTACGGAGCGGGGTTTTTTTTAGACCATTCATAGCATTATGGTGTGTTTTATACTCCACCATGACAAGTATTCAAATGATTTTATAACCAGATTTTATGTACAAACTATTCCATTTGTTTCAAACTTTGATCTGGGTCCCAAACACTGGTTTAAAATGGAAGATGTAAAAATGAAACCAATGGGAAAACT
>NW_006285247.1:83008-89084 GCF_000327345.1 Myotis davidii | reverse complement strand
CAGAAGCAATTATTGAATCATTTTTTTTTTGCCTTGATGGGAAATTTATATTGCCTAGGAATTGAAATTCTGGCAGAGGGGTTGGGGGGGGAGGCAAGTCATATTAAAGCTAGGCAGCACTCTAATTATTTTTGCTTTGCTTTTTTATTGTGGAAAGATAATGGTTTTCATGTTAAGAATATCATACATTCCTACATCAGTCACTAAAACAAAAATTACTTAAACTGAGCATGCAATTTCTTGTTCACTTGGGAAAAGACTGTATGCACTCACAAATATTTTCTTATTTGTTGATGTGGATATGTAATCACCTTGTCCAAGCATAGCACATCCCAGGGTAAGAGAGAAATTTTGAAGGGGGCACCTTCTATGTCTCACTTTGTTTTGTTTAACTTCTCTCTCAAGATAGCGGGTAGGTAGATAGGTTGGTGAGATAGATGAGAGAGAGAGAGAGAGAGAGAGAGAGAGAGAGAGAGAGAGAGAGATTTGCAGTCACTGAGAAGATTTTTTTTTAAGTTGGGACTACAAAAAGACTTGTTTAAAAAGGTAGGACCCACACTCTGGAATGGGAACTCTGGGAGTTCACTTTTAGAGATCTGTGCAGTAAACTGAGGGGATATATAGTGGGTTCTGCTGTCTCCTCTAGTTCTTCCTCATTAAGAAGCTGGTGAGCCTCTCTGTGCGGTCATGAAAGAGTCTAAAAGCTTGCCTTATGTGGGTTTTCTTCCAGAGGTTTTACATTATTCTACATGACATAATCTGGGGTAAAACCAACCAGTTCTTGTTTTAGTTATTGCAAGTATATGAATTACTGTGTGACCTTGAGCAAGTTACTGATTTTCTCTAAGCCTTAGTTTATGAATCCATAAAACAACAAGAACCGTGTCTAATCTCTTAGCATTATGAAAAATAAATGCAGTAATATCTTTAGAGTGCCTGATAGAGAGTAGATAGTAATTATTGTTATTTGAAAATATTATTACGTTTCTCCCACAACATGCTGTACTTTATCAAGGCGCTCATCTTACTTCATTATAATGGCTCATTTATGTTCCATGCTAGACTGTGAGGTATGAGAGAGTGTGTGTATGTAGTGAATTAATCGATATATGATTATTGGATCTTTAGTAAAAGGTTTCTATTGACTATTTTGTTTACCCTCTGTATTTGCTATACTTGTTGGCTACAGCTGGAAATACCATAACTCTTCATGTCTTTAAATTTAGGGTTGGAAATGTAGCATGAGACAATGTCATATTATCAAACCATTTAGATTTCCTCTTGGAACACAAGATAACTACATTTTCAAGCCCTCTTACAACTTGATGGGACCATACACATGAAATATAAATGAAAGTAATGCACTTCACTTCATGTCCTGGCCTTATCATACTTATCTTCTCTGCTCGCGCTCTCTCTCTTCTCTCTCTCTCTCTCTCTCTCTCTCTCTCTCTCTCTCTCTCTCTCTCTGTCTTTCTCTCCGCCCCCCTCCCCCCATTTTTTAAACCTTGACAAGAAGGTAAGTTCAAGATTGTAGAGGCACAGGATGGAAAGAGCTTAGATCCCCAAGTCACAGTTTATAGGAGAACCACTCAAGGGACTGTGATGTGCAAAATAAGTTAATTTTTTTTGTGTGTTAAGTCACTGAAGTTGTGGGGTTTATTTTTACCACATTTAGCCTAGACAACACAGGTTAATATGCTGTTTTAAGTTGGGGGATTTACAATTCATTTTGGTGAAAAAAGTCATTTCCTGTTTGGTGTAGGAACAGAAAATACATCTCTTCTATGACTGGCAACACTATTCTTTCTATGTTGTGGGCTTGAAAAACTATTTCCTATGATAACAGTCCAAAAGAAACTAAGAATGTCCAGTTGAACACTTTCTTCCCAATATTAGTCAGTCACTCACTTATTCATTTTTTTTCCGTCTATTGAAATGATAGTAGGGTCTGCAAAGGGCATTAGTTAGAGTGGTGAACAAGAGACTAAAGCTACAGTGATGAACAAGAAAGATTCTTTCCCTCATAAAACTTACTTTTATGTGGGACACATAATATAGACTATTTAAAATAATGAACTTAAGCATAAACTAGAGTTGACTAAAACATAAAGCAGAGACTTTGTCTTACTCTAATGGTTTTCTCAACACAAAGGGACACCTGGCACATAACAGATGCTAAGGGGCATAGGATAGTAGAGGCTATTTGGAGGAAACACCGCTTCCTCTGCACTCATATTCAGAGCTCAGGACATTGGTTCAGCCGTATTTTTATGGGTGGAGTATTAACTTAAAAGACAGAGTCTAGACAAGGCACTAAGGTCTTGGGATCCTGTTGTTAAGAAAGCAGTTCTCATACTTCCTTTGTCTTTTCTTAATCTTTCTACTTTTATTTTTTTTTACCTGTTTTAAATTATTTTTATTTTTATCATATTTCCTTGGCATAAACTCATGCTGAATTTAGAGACTATATCGTGCCCCATAGTGTTGTTTTCTATTCTTTCCTTTATCCTCATTTGTCATTCTCATTGTTTCATTATATCAATGTTTCATTGACCATACTATGAATATGAGTAGAACAATAATAACAACCCAATGTTTCTCTGCTGCCAGGTAACTAAGGATTATTAGGGGGTTGTTATGTCTCTTTTGAGCTCTATCAAGTGTTGGTTATCAAGTGATTTTTCCCCCCAGAAAAGTTAATTGCTCTGGCTTTGTGCTCACATCCCTATTGCTTTAAAACCAAAAGCCAGAACCATGTTCTTGCTCCTGTTAAAAGCATAACAACCAACCTTTGCAAATGGTGCTCACTCTGATGTTCATGCCTCAATGTCCATGGCAAGAACACTGCTGCTCAATGTGCCAGGGGTGGGCCCGTATCTGGGCAGGCAGCCCCACCTGCAATAGTGTCTGGAACCAATCTTCTTTTCCTGCCAAGTTTCCATTCTCCTTAAACCAAATCAATGCCCCTCCAATCTTCTTTTTCTTTTTCAGGGAGAAAGGGAGTGGTGACCAAGCCCATAACCTGAGCATGTGTCCTGATCAGGAACTGAATGGTGACCTCCTGGTTCATACATAGGTTGATGTTCAACCACTGAGCCACACCGGTTGAGCCGATCTCCATTTTTACATATGTTATTATAAGAAGTTTTAATAACCATCTCCACAATCTATCCCAGACAGACCTAAACCTTAAAGACATTCTCAGCTTTCTAATACAATTCTATGTTTCCCAGAAATAGGGCCCATCATTCTGTTATCCCCGACTTCTACTGGCCCAGTTTGCAGCGCATAGCAGACCATAATGAGAGCAAGAAGTTCTTCCTATACTTTTCATAGGGGATGTTAACTAGAACTTGGCTTTTGCAAAGTAGGAGTCTAGCATGTTGCCTATTAATTTGTGTACAAGGGTAGGTATGGTTCTAACACTTGCATGCATTTCAGAATTCCTTACATGGCTTTATAAAAATTCCAATGTCTGGGCCCCAGCACAGATCTTATACTTGAGAATCTCTTTGATAAATATAGAAACCTATATTTTAAAGATCTCTTCAAAGGATTCTAGGACTATCAATTTTTTTAAATCCCCAACTGAGGATATGTTTATTGATTTGAGAGAAAGAAAGAGAAGGAGAAGGAGAAGAGAGAGAGAGAGAGAGAGAGAGAGAGAGAGAGAGAGAGAGAGAGAGACAGACACATCAATCAGTTGTCTCTCTTATGTGCCCCAACAGAGGATCGAACCTGCAACCTGGGCATGTGCCCTGACCAGAACTTGGAACCTTTTGGTCTATGGGATAACACTCCAACCAACAGAGCTACTGGGCTGGGGGCTGGGGCTACCAATTTGCAGATTGCATATAAAAACCACTCTATCAGGGCAAAGAAATATCTGGCATTCTCCCAACATTTATGAAGCACTTACTTCTGGTCACACACTATGCTAAATGATGTGGATGCGAACTGAGTAAGTTAATTCCTGTTCTCAGAATATAATAGGGGGTAAAGTCTGAAATGTAAAAGGACAATTAGAATTGGATGTGATAATGAAACAAGAAGTCTCTGAAGCTGGTCTCTAGAGCTACACTAATTTTGCTCTGTCATTTTTACTTTTTCCTGTCAGCCATAGAACTCTAGCATTAGGGGCTATTCCCATGGAAACAAAATTAATCTATTTTCCTAAGGAGTTTTTGAGTTATTTTTCATGAAATGTCTCTGTGAGGCATGGCTTTTGTGAGCTTTTCCTCTCTCCCCAAAATGGCAATAAATCTGGCTGGGATTAAAGTGGAATTTACTCTATGCTCCCTATTTTTATTGCTCTGAGTCTAACACAGCTATTTGGAAAGGATTCATTTAATTTTCACTGATTTATTTTTTACATTTAAAAAAATTCTGTGCCTGACCATAATGGGCAAAGTTAAATAAAGTCAACTGATCTGAAGTCTAGAAACACTGTTAGTGGGTTTTTCTCTGGTCACTGCAGGGCTCACCACTGGGAGGATACCACTGAGAGCAACGTTTATTTTCAGCATCAACTCTAGATCACTCCTATATCTTGGAGAATGAATGCTCCTACATCACCACCACTGTGACCCAACTGTTGCCATGGAAATTCTCGGCTAAGCCAGGGGATTGATCTGCTGAATCCTCGAAGGGATGGCAGCAGAAGGACGTGGATAAGAACATAGATGTAGGAATTAGATGACGTCAGTTCAAATCTTAGTCTGACACTTGCTGGCTAGTTTTATCAACTTTCTCTCTCTGAGCCACACTTTCCTCCTCTGCAAAATGGAAATAAGAACCTCTATATCATGGTGCTGTTGAGAAAATAAGATAATAAAGCACAATAAATGAGAGACAGAAAAGTGGTCCCCCAAAGATGTTCATACCCAAATCCCTGGAATTTGTGAATATGTTTTCTTACAATATCACTGGATGGGCCTGCCTGCTGTTAAGACAGAGCAAGACAAATAGCCTGCAGGAGTGGGCTGGAGCTGCCTGGAAGGTTTTACACCGTGGAAATTATTAAATGCTACAACCAGGGATTCCTTTTATCCCCTGGAGAGCCTGCTGATGAGCATTTACCAGCACAACATCAGCTGATTTGCAACTAGTCAAGCGGCTTGATTCTACCCAAAGCTATCAAGGTTTGGGGAAATGGCTATTGCACTAATTCCGTTATAATGCAGAAGATTTTTTATTTTAATTGTCGTCTAATCCTTATGGCTGCCCTGGAAAGTAGATATAAATAAGGTGAGGTTCAGAAAGATAAGACGATGGGAAGATTACACCACATGACAGAGTCAGGGCATCCTGACATGAATATGTGTCGAATAAATAAAAGGTCACACATGCCACCAGTTTTGTAGCAGAAGAAACAGAAAACAACTTTCCTTAGCCAGTTCACCTTTTTTGAAGAAAAGGCCTGATTGTAAAATTAGACTGAGATACTCAGCCAAAAACTAACCCCATGAAATGGGAAAAGAGAACTGCCTTCTCAAGGATGCCCTTGTGCTAGGCAGTGAGCTAAGTGAGGCAAAATCACATTCACTTTCTCCTTTAAGGTAAAACAAAACAAAACAAAACAAAACAAAACAAAAAAACACAGCAGGTCCGCAATGACCATTCCCCTTTCACATGAAAATGAGGCTCTGAGAGGCGAAAAAACCTTCCAAGTTCTCCTAGTCAGCCACTGATTTATTTGAGATTCAAGCCCAGGTACTAGTATGTTTGACTCAAAAGCCCACCTGACCCACTACGCTAACCCCAATAAGCTGAGAGGCTTAGTGAGCCACTCACTGTTGCTCTCTTGACTTCTCCTTCCTTTAGTGGCCAAAGCAGGGATTTGTTACTTAACTTGACAGAAACTGACTAGTACTTGCCATGTGCTCTACAGAGTGCCGTATATCCTGGTGTGACGTGCAGAGTATTTGAAAAGTAATAGGGTGTGATGTTTGATAGCAAGAGTGTTTAGTCTGAAAATCCTGGCTTAAAATCCTGTTTCTTCCTAATGGTATGAACTTGAGCAATTTATATAACTTCTCTAGCCTCATTTCCTCTTCTGTAAAATCAGGAAACT
>NW_006285247.1:78502-82536 GCF_000327345.1 Myotis davidii | reverse complement strand
GGAGTATCTTGGAATTGATGAAATCCAGTAACTTGTGACCAGCCAGGAAAAGGGAATAACACAGTGATAATGACAATAATACCAGCTTTGACTTAGACAAACTTATGTTTAGATCCCAAATTAAGGCATATTCCTTAATCTCTCTGAGCCTCAGTTCCTTTGTTGTAGAATAAGCATATTGTATACTTTGAAGGACAGTTGGGAGGAGTGAATCAGATTGTATATGTAGAAGCATCATTCAGACACCATTCTTCACCTTCCTTCTTCCTCATCTGCCTTTCTGGTACACCTTCCAGAGCAAGGTGTTTAGAAGAGACCTCCCTACCTGCTTCTTGTGACTCCTGGCATCAGGCAAGGCACCAGGCTTAGTTAGCATTGCTAGGAGGGAAGGAGGAGGAATGGGCCTTGAAATACATCAAGGATTACCTTATCCTTGATGCAAGATATCAGAGCCACCTTCTCATACACTTAGTCCAATGCACTAGTTCCCTGAAAGGCAGGAGTAAGTGCCGCATGATCAGACTGACCTGGGAAACAAAAGGAAATGGAGGCCCAGGCTACTTCCAAGGAAATGCCACTGGCAATTAGTGCTGTCTGCAAGCAGAGGGCTGCAGGGCTCAGACAGACCAGACACCACTTCAGGAAAAGATTTCTCCCTAATTAGCGCTCATGTAACTCTAGAGGGGGAAGCACACAGAACAGAAGAGTCAGTAATAGCTTTGTTTTCTATTACCAGCAACAGTCTTCAAAGTTTGGAAATACATGGGCGCAAAAGGATATGACCTTTTGTTTTTCTCAAATGAAAGTATCTTTGGTGATTAGGTCAGGAAACCACAGACGTGCCCTCTGCCCGGTGAGTGCAGAAGGAAGGGAAAGGGCACATCCATTAGCTGTCTCCCTCCGCCCATCCCCTCACTAACTCCATCGGGTAGCTGGGTAGTTCTTACTTTGAGGGAGCCAAACAGAACTGCTTGTAGTGAAAACCTATGACCTCGCAAAGCACTCATGCTGTTCCCTCCGTCTAGGATGAACTGTCTGCGTTTTCCTGGATAACTTCTTATCTTTCAAGGTTCAGTTCAATATTAACCAGCTATTCCTAACTGTTTGAGTTAGTCTGCTTTTTCCCATCCATGTGTACATCAATAAAAACATTGGTAATGATAGTTATGATTTTGAATGTCTACAGTGTGAGGTTGTTTGCATATATTATGCAATATGATCCCCATAACTTTTCTGAAATAAAGGTATTATCTTTGATTTTATAAAAGAAGCACACAGGACTCAAGCAAGCTCTCCAAGCTAACAGAGTAGATAAGTAGCAAGGTATAGGTTCGAACCCAGGTATTTTTTACTCCAAAGCTCATGCCCTTTCTCCTACATCATATTTGCCATCATACATGACACTTACTATTCCAACCTGTGTGTGTGTGAGAGCATATTTGTTTTTCTTGTTTTTTTGTGTGTGTGTTTTTCTGCTAGAATGTCTGCTTATTAAGGACAGAAGTCATAACTTTCCTCTATATTCACAATTATGTAATAGAGATAAGTGTTAGAGGCATTTTATTAGAGGCATTTCGGTGTTTGTTGATCATATTGTAGGGTATAAAATTACATAAACTATAAATATTAGAATATACATTTTTATTCATTTAAAAAGTATTTTTTAGAGACCTATGTTTGAACACTACTGTAGTATTAGATTTACAGTCTTCTGATCAAGATTTACAGTGCCTCATGATCAAGTAGTGTCATAGAAAGTCACCCCATATATTTTTACATAACTATATAATATGAAAATCTATAAATTCATGGAATCTGAAGGCTAGAAAAGACTTCAGAGATCATGCAGTTCTGGCTGTTCCTGATACACATGAGGAAGTAGTGCTGGGAGATTAGATTGCCTAAGTTCAATATATTTTATTTCAAAGTCGCAAATTTGCTATTCCTTTCACATTCTGCCTTCCATCTCATGGCTGCCTCCAACCTAAGTTCAGGGGTTGTGAGGGAGAAATGCCTGCCCTTCGGACTGGAAGACACGGCAGGCCAGCCACACGTTTATCACTTAAGATATAATTAAAATGATGCTATGGCTTATGGCACATCAACAGATGAGGGGAGGCAGAGGGAGAGTGTTGCATGCTGGGTGGGGACAGACCAGAGCACAGTTTAGGAGAAACACTGAGGGCTGCAGTCCCGGGTCGCGTCCAGGAGAAACCTTGGGGATTTCCAGGCACAGAGATGGCAGGTCCAGTGGAGGACAGGAGTGAGGAGTGAAACTCACATGAAGGATATCTGGATGCAGAAGAGTCCCCAGATCCTTACACAAATGGGCCCACAGATGGGTATTTTTTCTTAATTCTCCAAAAAAATGAAAGATTCATTTCTAAAATATCTTGCTGTCTACGTGCAATTATTAATATTTCTGGTTTTATTTCTTCCTGTGATTGCCTTCATATACAGGAACACTGCATTTACCTATTTAATTTTCGCTAGTTTGACTTTATATTATCTTAATAATGTCTCATACTATATGCCACAGCTTTCCTAGGAGTAATTTCAACTTGCTTTGGACTACAGTGAAACTATTGCATTAACTAGCTGCCTCTTAAAGGGATCACTTTGAGATAGACGTACCACAATCATCTGAACATACAAATTCTATTGTGTTGGTTAAAGAAGCACCCTTGGCATCTTATCATCCTGCCTGGTAGTGAAGATACTCAATTTAAATTCAAATGTGGGGCAATCATATTAAAATAACATCAAGTATGTCTACTATTATGTGGGAAGCATGCAAGATGACTCATATTTTTTCACATATGAATATTCATATATCATACATACACATATATATCACACACACACGTATTCATTTACTCACCATGACATCTCTATGAAGTTAGAAGCTAATGCCAACAGTTTAGTATTCTGAAGGACCAAGAACCACAAATATATTGAATTTCTTTTCTTTGGGGAAAAAAGAAGGGATAAAGTAGTTCTTGTTACAAATGAGCCTCCTGGAGCAGCTACCAGTCAGCCATGCATTAAGTCATTCCAATTTCTGTAAAAGAAATCTGCTGTTTTGCCAGCACCCTCTGGCCCTATGTTATAAGGTTGATGGAGTTCAACAGAACAGGTTACTTGAAAAAACAGACTGAGTTTGTTTAAAGAGGAAAAAACGCCCCCAGGTGTGAATTGGGTGAATTGCTCTAGCAGAGATGCTGGAGGAAGAAAGCAGCTTGTTTGTCTTGGGAGGGTAGTTGCTAAGTTGAAGGCATGAAACATCCTTGTCCATATCAAATGAGGGTCAAGCACAG
The DNA here is from genome assembly GCF_000327345.1 of Myotis davidii. NCBI lineage: Eukaryota > Metazoa > Chordata > Mammalia > Chiroptera > Vespertilionidae > Myotis > Myotis davidii. The sequence goes on along the minus strand of NW_006285247.1, from coordinate 79,219 downwards.
CACAGATGATGGGGGTTGGGGTGGGGTTGGAAGGTGGAATAAACACTAATAGCTCTTTTCTTGGTGTCAAATACAGTACACAAATTGGGACATGGACAAGGGTTGCCAGGAAATGTAGGGAACACAGGCATGTGGTCCTTGCCTGGGGGGGGCTGAAGGGAGGACAATTGGGCTCTCTAATAAGCACACTCCTTAGGCCTGGCAGGGACCCCTGACATTTTCTTCATTTCAGGCATTTGATGGCAACTTAATAAAGTTTTTGACTTATTCTCCCAGCTTCTCAGCAAGCAACGTATTATTAGCCCCATTTGACAGATGAACAACTAAGGCACACAGCTAAGCCCTGGAGAATCGCTCAGACTCAAAGGGCATACTTCAGGAGAGGAAGACGTGCATGCCCCTGCTTTGGCACAGGTTTATCATCCCAATCCATGCATTTGGCACAATTAGAAGGTGTGCTGGCCACTGGGCCACACAGACATGAAACACAGAGCATGTGTTTCTCGTTGAGAAGGTAGACTCATACTTATTATTCTAAATGTAAAGCTGGTGGTGATGAGGACAATAAATGAGGGTATAAACCATGTCTTCAAAGGGAACATCTCCCATACACACCAATCCCTCATACACATCTGAGCCTTGGTACATGTTATTTTCTTCCTTTGTTCCTTCTAAATGATTTAAGCCTGCTTATTATTTTGAATCTGTTAATAATTC
>NW_006285247.1:69520-77914 GCF_000327345.1 Myotis davidii | reverse complement strand
CGGAGTGTGCAGGAGGCAGCCAATTAATGATTCTCTCTCATTATTGATGTTTCTATCTCTCTCTCTCCTTTCCTCCCCATTCCTCTCTGAAATCAATAAAAATACATTTTATTTTTTTCAAATAAAGTAAGCAGCAAAGAGCTCAGCACATACTAGGTCAGTGATGGCAAACCTTTTGAGCTCAGTGTGCAAGCATTTTGAAAAACCCTAACTTAACTCTGGTGCTGTGTCACATATAGAAACTTTTTGATATTTGCAACCATAGTAAAACAAAGATTTATATTTTTGGTATTTATTTTATATACTTAAATGCCATTTAACAAAGAAAAATCAACCAAAAAAAATGAGTTCGCATGTCATAGGTTTGCCATCACTGTACTAGGTGCTCAAAAGATCTAACATATTTCTCTGTTCTGCATTCATGCTGGTTTTTATCCTACTTTAATTGTTCAGGCACTAGAGAGAGTCATTAATGGTTTTCTTGCTTATGAAAAGTCTTCATATACAGTATATCTTTTATTTGAAGCCCATCTTACTGATCTTTCTTTTACCTTTTAAATCCAGACATCTGAGGAACTCTATTGCTTAAAAGAGTGTATTTTTATCATCAGCTGAGAAGTTTGATACTTTAAAGTCAATAGAATGTACACATATATAAATGCATTTAAAATAATTCTTTAAACCTGCCCAACGACTTAGGGGAACCATAAATAAAAATCTGCATCCTTCTTGGTAACCTCTCCCCTATGTCTGAAATCATGGAGCAACCAATATCCCACAGATCTGGCCCTCCTGGCTCTACCTGATGCAACTTGTATTAATATTCCACTAGGGGAGATTGTAAATATTTTACTACTGTGGTTTTTGCAAATAAGGGTATTTTTATGCCTCGGGCAATTTCCAGCTTCCTGACTGCTTCATCTTCTGGGGTAGCATGTAAAATGAGGTTCTGCTGCCAGATTTCCCAGATCTTAGACACCTAAGAGGCTTGAAGTTAACGTTGAATTGTTAAGATAGATGTTTGTTATTGCCTCTGTAGGCTTGTTTTTGTTCTCAACATTTCTAAAACGAATATTCACATTTGCATAAACTTTGGGTTTGCAAAGCACCAGTCCATTTGGAATTGTTCTTAGGAGCTGAGAAGGAAGGCATAGTTCTAGAATTCATTCAAAGGCAAAACTGCCGGGGTAAATGCCATGAATAGTGTCCTCTCCCATTTCTAATGTCCAAAGGGAAGGACTATCTCAAAGTACTTTTCAGCACCAGTCGAAAGGAGCCTTTCTTGGTTTCCTCACATACTGGCTTGATCATGGTGAGACTTGTTTATAAGGTTTGTTAGGGTTGTGCTAACCCACCTCCAATCCTGAGATATGGCCTTTCTGAAGTATCAGTTATCTGAGGTATTCAGTGAAGTCTCCCTACTCTGGGTAGTAGGAACTCAAATGTCTCCAATTCATGCACAAATTTTGCAATGTCATTGACTTTTTAGCTTCCTGGTAACTGTTCTTTGCCTGGCCTTCCAGAGACTCACCCTGTGCATGCACAGCAGCATTCAGCCAAGACTAAATGGGAGTCTGTCAGTAATCGGTAGCTTTTCCTGCTTATCTCCTCTCTGCCTGCAAATTCCAGTTCCCTTCAGTATCTCCAAACGTCGATCTCAGTCGCCTTAGCTAGCCAGCTACTTGTGCTCTTCTTGGTCTCTTGCTCCAAGTGCTGTGGACAAGAATGTGCCTCCTAGCAGAGAGCTGAGACGATCAGGAGGCTCACCTCATTGTCTTTCTTATTTGGGGGCCATGGTTCTGTTCTGCCTGTTGTAAGATATCTGAAAACAATTTACATATATTTCAATAAGTCTTATACTTGTTTATGACAGGAGGGCTACATCATGTCAGAATTAGGAGTCCTCTTCCTCCCATGAACATTTTAAAAATTAAATGAACCAATAAAACTTTGAGAAGACAGCAAATTGCTCCCATCTTCACAAATGTGCTAGATGGTGACATTGGTCCTTAAGAACCCAAACATGTAATGCGTTTGGTTAATGAGACTTTTGGATGGAGTAAATGTAGCATTTATTTTATCCTTTAACACTATTTTTTAGTCAGTTGTCTCAATGTCATTCTTTGAATTATTTCATTTCCTTAGTGACTCATTGGAAATCCAATTCAATTACATGTTTTTATTTTCCATTTTGAATGCTGTGTTTCTGTTCTACTATAATTCTGGAAGCCTCAAGAAATCTAATATGGTGGGTTCAGTTTGCTAACACCCGCTTTCTAGTGAAAATTCTAATACATATATGCACACATAAGTATATAGAGTAAATATGCTGTTAGAAAAAGGTGTCTAATTGATCCAAACAGTCTATCTAAATTGTACACAATACTTACAATGGTTATCAGATATATTATCTTCTTTCAAAGCTAAAATGCATTCTCTAACAATAAATCCAAGTCATGAGACTGGACATGAATTCTCCCAGGGAAAGTTTTTGCCTGGCCATGTAGCAGGTCAGGGGGGGATGCCTTGCTCATCTGTGGGAATGAGATCTGTGTGCTCAACTGCAAGTGTGATTGGATTTACAGATTAACAAAATGAGAAAGATCAAAGCTCTGTTAGCAAGCAGACCTACAAGCCTAGAGCTGGCTCTTGTAAGGAAAATTGTTCTGTGCCCCTAGTCACTCTAATCTTGACCTCACCGAAGGGGGTTTTGTACTGAAGACAATGCCATCAGCATGCAAAATTCAATCTCAGGCCACATTACGCTTTCTCTTAACATGGGTGAACACTCCCTTGGTGACTAAATTGCCAATTCTATGGAAATTGCAGGCTTCAAAGAGAATTTCTAATTCCATTAAATTGGTGTTCAGCAGAGCACATTGAGTTTTGTGGTTACAAAAGAGAACACTAGGCCCACATACTTACTCTTAATCACAGTCCCCGCTTTCCCAAATTTTTTGTTCTCATATTTATGGCTTCAGTGCCTAGCACTGTTCCTGTCAAATAAATACACCTCAATTTTTTAGATAAATACATTTTTTAGACTCAAAGGAAAGTTTGAAGTTCATGCAATTTTAAAGTCCTAAACCAAAAACCTATGTTAATTTAGCTAATAGGGATACTTGCTTATGCAAGACTCCCTATCAGGAAAAAGCCAGCCCCTTCTTCGCCTTTTCATTTAGCTACTCCTGCTGGCATTTAAAGATGAACATAGATACAACTTCTCTGAGGTGCCATCTTGACTTGGTTACACGTCTTTCTATGGGCTCCACAGCACCTATGCTTACTTCTCACAATTATATGAAGGCATATGTCCCCGAATCCTGTGGGGGTTTTTATTTGTTCTGTTTTTGTTCATTCTTTTGCAAATTATTTTGTCAAGGTATACTTGACATATGATGTACATATAACACAATATATATGTTTAGACCAGCCGTGGGCAAACTACGGCCTGCAGGCCGGATCCGGCCCGTTTGCAATGAATAAAACTATTGAAAAAAAAAGACCGTACCCTTTCATGTAATGATGTTTACTTTGAATTTATATTAGTTCACACAAACACTCCATCCATGCTTTTGTTCCGGCCCTCCGGTCCAATTTAAGAACCCATTGTGGCCCTCGAGTCAAAAAGTTTGCCCACCCCTGGTTTAGACCATACAATTTAATATTTTGATATGTTTTTACATAGATGTGCATACATGAAACAACTACTAGAACCAAAATAAATATATCCATCAAACCCAAATGTCTCCATATACCCCTGTAGTCTTTCCTTCTGCTGCCTCTCTATCCTCTACTCCACATTGGAATCATACATATATACTCTCTTTCTTTTCTCTGATGTCTTTCATTCAGCATGATTTTAAGATTCACCCATATTGTTGTGTGTAACAATTACTATTACTTTCACTCAGCAAAATCACATATCTGATAAAGATTCTATCAAGAATATATATAACTCTTTTCTTTTAATGTCTTTGTCTGGTTTGGGTATCAGATTACTTTGCCTTTTTTTTTTTTTTTAATCCTCACCTGAGGATATTTTTCCATTGATTTTTAGAGAGTGGAAGAAACAGGGAAAGACAGAAAGAAATATCTATGTGAGAGAAACACATCAATTAGTCGCCTCCTGCGTGAGCCCAGACCAGGGCCCTGGCCGGGGAGGATCCTGCAACTGAGGTACCTGCCCTTGACTGGAATCAAACCCGGGACCCTTCAGTCTGCAGGCCGATGCTCTATTCACTGAGCCAAACTGGCTAGGAAAAATGTTTGCCTTCGTAAAGGATCAGCATTTAGTTTTATGAATTATCTCAACTGCTCTTTCTGTTTTCTATTTAATTGATATCTGTGTTGATATTTATTATTTTCTTTCTTCTACTGACTTTGGGTTTAATTTTCTCTTCTTTTTCTAGTTCTTTGATGTGTAAGGTGAGGTCAATGATTTGAAAGCTTTCTTCTATTCTACCATAGGCATTCAGCGCTGTAACATTTCTCTTCAGTACTTCTTTAGGGGCACCCCAAAATTCTCATATGCTGCATTTTCACTTTCACTCAAAGTACTTTAGAATCTTGCTTTACAATTCTTCTTTGATTCACTGTTTACTTAGAAGTATGTTATTTACTTTTCAAATATTTGTGGGCTTTCTATCTTTCTATTATTTGATTTCTAATTTAAATTCTATCAGGGATAATGAAAATACTTTCAATGTCATGCATCTTTTAAATCTATTGAGACTTGCTTTATTGTGAGGGTATACATAGTTTATTTTGGTATGTCTTTCATTTGTGCTTAAATATAATGCATAATATACTGTTGTTGGGTGGAGTATTCTACAAATGTCAAGTACTTCAAGATGATTTATAGTGTTTTTCAAGTTTTCTATATCCCTACTGATTTTCTGTCCAGTTGTTTTACCAATTAGTCTTGGAGGAGTGTTGAAATCTCCAGTTTTAATTGTGGATTTGTTTATTTCTCCTTGCAGCTTCCTCAGCTTTTTTTTCCAATTAGTTTGAAGTTCTGTTATTGTGTGCATTAGGATTGTTATACATCATTAGATTAATTGCCTCCCATTATATTATAAAATGACCCTCTGTACCCTTGGAAATATTCTTTGCTACAAATTGTCTAATATTAATATAGCCATTCTAGCTTTCTCTGATAAGTGGTAGCCTAATATATCATTTTTCTCCTTTTTACTTTTATTTTGGCCTATATATTTAAAGTCAGTTTCTTGTAGCAAATATATACTTTAATCTTGTTTTTTTGTTGCTGTTTTGTTGTTGTTGTTGTTGGTGGTGGTGGTGGTGGTGGTGGTGGTGGTGTGTGTGTGTGTGTGTGTGTGTGTATGATCCAGTCTATTGGTTGCTGAGTTTTAATTGGAGTGTTACACCACCTAATTTGATGTGATCATTGATGTGGTTGGGTTTAAATATACTATCTTACTGCTTGTTTTTTTATTTGTCTCAATTGTTTCTTTTTTCCTGTCTTCTTTTGGATTGAGTGTGTTTCTTTCTTTTTTTATAATTTGGGTTTTTATCCTTGTTGGCTTAATAGCATTAACTGTATTGCATTACTTCAGTGGTTGCTTTAGTGTGTATAGTATATATCTTAGACTTACCACTGTCTACATTTATATGATACTTTACTACCTCCCCTGTACTAAAGGAAACTTATAACAGTATGGTTCCACTTTTCCTTCCCAATCACTGTTATACTGTTGCCACACATAATACTTTTGCATATGCATAAAGCATCACAATATGTTATCATTTTGCTTCAAACATTTTCTTTCTTAAATATATTTATATGTAAAAATTATCATTATATTTACCTATTAGTTACTATATCTGGTGATCATCATTTCTTTGTGTAGATCCAGATTTCTGTCTCATATCACTGTCTTTCTGTTTCAAGGATTTCATTTAAAATTCGTGTCACCTCTCAAAAATTATTGCCTGAGGTTCCTCCTTTCCTGAATCATGACCTGAACACTCTCTCAAGGTAAAAAGCTGGAACATTGATAGGACTAACCTCATTTATTCCCTGTCTCTTATGTATTACTCTCCTTCATCACCAGGTATCAGATATACCCTTCTTCAGAACTATTGTTTCATATATATACTAGAGACCTGGTGCACAAATTTGTCACGGGTGGGGTCCCTTGGCTTGGCCAGTGATCAGGGCCTATGGGGGCTATCTCGCCCAGTCCCTATCGGGCTGATAGGGGTCAGCCGGCTGTGCGTAGGGACCATGGGAGGTTGGCCGGCTGAGGGAGGTTGGTTGTGAGAGTGCACTGGGACCTGGGCTGGCTTCCCTCTGGCCGCTGGCCGGCATACAGGACTTGGGCTTCCCTCGCAGCCCCGGCTTCTTCCAGAAGGACATCTGGTCTAATTAGCATATTATGCTTTTATTATTATACTAGAGGCCCAGTGCACAAAATTCATGCACGGGGATGGGGGTTCCTCAGCCCGGCCTGCACCCTCTCCCAATCCGGGACCCCTCGGGGATGTCTAAACCAGCAATAGGACATCCCTCTCGCAATCCAGGACTGCTGGCACCTAACTGCTCGCCTGCCTGACTTCCCCTAACCACTCTGCTTGCCTGCCTGATGCCCCTAACCTCTTGTCTACCTGCCTGATTGCCCCTAACCACTCTGCCTGCCTGCCCGATTGCCCCTAACTGCTCACCTGTCTGCCTGATCACACCTAACTGCCTCTGCCTCAATCCCGCCACCACTACTTCATCCAAAGCATATCCAGAATGATGTACGGAAGGTTGTTCGGCTGCCCGGTCTAACTAGCATATTACACTTTCATTATTATAGATAATAGGTGCACAAAATTCATGCAAGTGTAGGCCTTCCTTCCCCCGGCTGCCGGCACCGGCTTCCCTCTGGAACCCAGGACCCAGGCTTCCCTCCAGCCACCAGCAGGCACCCAGGGCCCAGGCTTACCTCGAGCCCTGGTCTAATGAGCATATTACCTTTTTAATATATATATATATAAATGTTATTTATATATATATAAATAACACTACATGTAGCAGTATGTAACAGAGAGTATGTTTTATATATAGTCTCTCTTTACTGTAAGTACCATTTGTCTTCTTTCTCTTTCACCAGCTATAAGCTTCTTGAGCATAGAGATTGTTTTTATTCATTCTGCATCCTCTGGCCCTAGTACATGCCCACAGAGAGGAAGCCCTCAGTAAGTGTTTGTTGAATGAATGAATGAATGAATGAATGAAGACACTGGTTAGAAGATGCTTCTTTTTCTTAGATAGAAGACAGTCTCCTGTATCACCATAAATCCCAGTCCTGAAGCAGCACCTTCAGTGAAAACTACTGAAAGATGATCTAGTCACTGAGGCCATGGATGCACCTGCTCATAGGGATGAACCTGAGCAAACTCAGGATGCTGCGAATCCTGAGCAAGCAGCACAGTGGCTGCCGGCAGACAACCAGGGGTCCTGCCACTTCAGCTGTGTTCCCAGAAGCACCGGGATCCTTCGTTCTGCAGAGAATGTCTTAAACATTCTAAGGGAGGATTTTAAACAATGTTTTGGACTAGTTTCATGGCAGGATCTAACTTACATGACTGTAAATATTTCCAGAACACAATAAACTCCACTTCCACGCTGCCATGCCTCGTGCAGGGTGTCGCTTTAGATGGTAATTATGTTGCGTGAGGGAGACAGATTGTGCAGCCTCAAAAGTGGAAAGAATATGCTGGTTAATCTCTCACCCACCCCCACAGTGCACACCTGCTGAAGAGGAGAATTCTATTATTTCTGGGATCATCTTCATTTCACATTTATTATTCTTATTTTAAACAAAAAAGTCTACCAGGTAGGATAACTCCTCAGGGCCAAGACTTATTTTACTGATAGAGATCTCTTGGAGTATTTTTAAATATATAATTCCCCTACTTATTTCTTTTCACCCTTTTGATAAAGGGCAAATCCTAATTGGCCTGTCATATTCTTATTAGATATGTCATTCAAGCTTTCTGAGCCTCAATTTTCTCATCTGAAAAAGAAGAAGATAATTCTGTCTACCATACGGAGATCTCATCCACTCTTAAAATGAAGAAACAAAAATTCTTTGTGCACGACAGAGCACTGAGCAGATTTTAACTATAATGTTTGTGGTGTATGGAAATTTGGGAGTTATTCATCTTTTTATCCCAATAATCTTATATAGTAGCTGAAACATGGTCACACTTCGTACATACTTTAAAGGACCAAAGAAAAGAAAGAAGGAGAAAGGAAGGGAGAGAAATGAAAGAAAAGGATGAAGGAAAAGAGGTGGGGAAAGGAAGGAAGAAGGGGAAAAGGAGAGAGGGGAGAAGGGAGAAAAAATAAGGGAGGCTGGGGAGAGAAAGAAGGAAGGAAGG
>NW_006285247.1:62531-69410 GCF_000327345.1 Myotis davidii | reverse complement strand
GAAGGAAGGAAGGAAGGAAGGAAGGAAGGAAGGAAGGAAGGAAAGGAGGGAGGAAGGAGTGAGGGAGGGAGGAAGGGAGGGAGGGAGGGAGGAGAATCATGGCTATTATGTGATTATTGACTAATTTTGACTTTGAGCCGCACATGATAACAACAGACAATCACTGTAGCTTTTCCCCTCCTGGGTAACATAATAAGTAACAAAAAAGTGACTGCTCTTACATGAATTTTAGACATGATGGCCTTATGCTGGGGTGATGGAAGTGGGGATATTTGCTATATTTTGAATATTAGCATTGGCATTGCTGTCTTTGAGAATGAAACCCAAAGGAGGGGATGACATTCCAACAAGTTGTAGCAGAACTGAAACCCTAGAGAAAGATTCATTCATCAAGGGGATTGGCTTTTTTTCCCCAGAGTATTCACTCGGGAAACAGTAGGGTCCTTTATAAATCTTCTTAGATTCTGATACTTGAGTTAGAAACAATTTCTTCATTTAATTGGTCCATGAGCATAAATTTAACTCATTAGTAGGGGCACATAAACAATTAGCCCAAGAGAATAAAAGGTATTTGGATCTTGCCTCAATAAGCAAAATTAATTAATTCTCTGTGTACAGGGTTGGGGGAATTTGGGCAGCCTAAATCAGGCAAGTTTTTAAAAAATGGTAATATTATTTTCCATGCAAACCAATCATTGTGGAGCTGTATCGGGAAGGAGGTGACTTGGTGTCACAGATGCATGTAATGATAGCTTTAATAATTACTGCTACCATTAATTAAGTGTCCGCTCTGAGCAAGTCACTGCACAGATTCCATCTCATTTAATTCTCACGGCAACACTGTGGTGTTCGCATTTATACCACAGTTTTGGAATTGAGGAATTGAAGCCTCGGAGAAAAGAGTTCACTTTTCCAAAGACTCCAGCTGGGGCCTCTTCCCATTATGTTCACCTCCTCAAAGAGTGACTGAATCAGAGAGATCCAAAAGAAAAAAAAAACACAAAACATTTCAAGCGAACAAAACAGGACAGAGCTAAGGGTAAATACACACATTCATTCTAAATGAGATGCCTGGCACTGCTGTCAAGTCCTTACTAATGTATTTTAATTAATCCCCTCCCCTCCCCCCGGCAACCGCACACTTGTGAGGAGGACACTGCTTTCCTTATTCCACTGATGAGGAAAGAAAAGTCCGGGAGGTTAAATTGAGCCAATTCCCTGGCAAGTGACAGACTATGTCCTTGAATTCAAAATGCACACGCCTATGCCCTTTTCCTGTCACACTGACCCTCGCTGCTCCACAAACACTTGCGGAGCCCCTGCTGAGTGAAAACACTGCAAGTGCAGGGCACGTGAAGGAATGCAAAGACCAACAAGACACCGCCCTGAACTCAAGAGCAAACAATCACTAAGAAAACATCTAAGCTGGAGCACCATTAGGAGGAAAGGTGAGATGGTTTGCCATATAGTCCTCTGAGGTCATGAACTGGAACACTAATATTAACGTGTGGCCCTTTTCCTATGGGGTAACTCTGACAGAGCATGGGCCTTGGTAGCAAAGGAGTAGAAGAGGGCTTTATTGTGACAATGTATCGGCGACAAAGGGGACGTGCCTTCCACTCCACCAGGCAACAGATTGAGAGCTTGCCAGTCTTCCTGAATGAGCTCAGATAAGCCTTAACACAGCCTTGGGGGTAGGGATTTATTCCCCTGACTCAAGTAAGGAAACTAAGGCTTATAAAGGTCAAGGGGTCACCTGGGGTCACACAGGGAGCAAGTGGTGGAAGCAGGTTCCCCTACCTTGCTGCCAAGACCTAATTTGCCCACTGCACCACACTTTCCCCCCTTGTGATTACAAATGCGTATGTGTACAGGTGTGCATGCAAACCTGTATGTACCTGTGTGAACATTTGAACATTACAAATGAACATTTCCTGTTGATTCTGAAACCCGATTTTTCATAATTTCTTCCAACTTAATTGAGGCATAATTAACAAATAAAATTGTAAGATTCTTAAAATGTATAACCTGATGATTTGATATACGTATACACTGTGAAAGCAGTTGCCCCATTGAGTCAATGAACACATCCATCACTTCCCATATTGACCATTTTTTGGTGTGAGACATTTAAGTTCTACTCTCCCAACAAATTTCAAGTATACAATACAGTGTTATCAACTACAGTCCGGCCTTATATTTGACTTCCTTGTTTCCCAGTTGTCTGCCCAGGATCCTATTTCAATAGAGAGTGTGCACGAGAGAGGGCCGGATATTTCATGATGACGCACAGGACCAGTGCTGTGGGCTACGCCAGCTCAGCCTTTTGGAGGAAGAAAGGCTGCCTGTCCTTTCTTCTCAGCACAGGCACACAGGCTGGCTGGTAGGAGGGATGGGAGGCAGATGTGCTGGGGAGGTGGGGGGGGCGGAAAGTCCTGAGCTAAGGAGAACCCAGATGGCCTGCTCTTGGTGACAGCTCATCTCTCTCACAGAGAACACTGGAAAACCAGAAGGGGATGTAGCTTCTGCCTTGAAATTTTATCCAAATGGCTTCAGGCTATCCAAGATCCCAGTACACCGAACAGGTAAAAAACTCAGTTCAGCTTAGTTGGTATAGGTCATAAGTACTTAGCTTTCAAAGGCTTAATCCATATACCAACTCAACCCCCCAAATTCTCTAATTACTCTCTCCTCAATGATAATGTCAGGAATTTATGTTTTCTACAAATATTTATTGAGCAGCTATCATGCACCAGACATTGGTAGTTATATTTGTTTATTCCTTTATCTGTATTTCCATTTTATAATGCTCATCACCGATTATGCTGTACTAAACACCTGCATCACAAACTTACAAGGCTGGTCTTATCTGCTCAGAATTCTTAGCTTTTAGCACAGTCTGTGCAGAGAGTAAGTATATAGTAAATGTCCATTTAATGCAGTGGTTCTCAACCTTCTGGCCCTTTAAATACAGTTCCTCATATTGTGACCCAACCATAAAATTATTTTCATTGCTACTTCATAATTGTAATGTTGCTACTGTTATGAATCGTAATGTAAATATCTGATGTGCAGGATGGTCTTAGGCGACCTCAGTGAAAGGGTTGTTTGACCACCAAAAAGGGGTCCTGACCCACAGGTTGAGAATCGCTGGTTTAATGGATGCATTCAGAGAACCAATAAATTCAAGTGGCGATGATCATAGTTACCTACAGGGCAAAAGAAACCAAAAGTTGAGCTGATCAGACAGTGAGTCCTAGTGGGTAGTCTTACACCCACAGGTAGTCTTACAAGCCCCTGCATGGAACCAGTAAATCAACCTCACAGAAGGCAGGTGACTGTACTAAGGAAAGTAGTACTTTCTTCCTATTAAGTTACTCAGTTACAGAGGTAACTCATTTTGTTTAAGCAAAGTTTAATGCATTCAACTATCTGGAGTGATCCAGCAGGATTTCCCACATTTATCTGGCATGAACTTATCTCTTTTAAGGTTGATATCTGGCATCCTACAACCAGAAAGGCTTTATGGAGGAAACAGCAATTACGTGAGGCCTGAAGGGAAGCCAGAGAGGCGAACTTATGTCAGAATGCCCCACAACGTAAACTGATGAACAAAAACAGATGTAGAGACAGAGAAGCATCGATCAGATGCTCAAAACTTGGAGGGAAAGCAGGAAGGGTGGGGGTGAGGGGGAAAGATCAACCAAAGGACTTGTATGGATGCATATAAGCATAAGTGATGGATGTGGACAACAGGGGGTGAGGGTGAGGGCAGGATTGGGAGGATGAGGGGACATTGGGGGGATGAGGGGACATTGCGGGGGATAAGGACACATTTGTAATATCTTATTCAATAAAGGAAAAAAAAGAGAGAAAAAAGAAAAAACAACAACAAACAAACACAAACAAACAAACAAAAAGAATGCCCCCCACTTCTACCCATCCAGACTCTACTCAGGACGCCTAAGGCAGCTCTGAGAGGGGCCTGCACGTGAGTCCTAGTACAGTCCCTCATCCCTGGATATAGGCAGAGAGCTCCCCACAAGGAGGCGTCTCCAGGAGCCCCTGTTGCTATCAGGATTGCCAACTCCACCTTTCCATCCTCGGGGCCTTCCCGGCCTCATTTCTCTCACATCTCTGTTTCTAAAGCCCCAAACCCATGTTCCTGATGGAAACTTTGTCACTGCATTCCCTAAAACTGAAAAATAAACAAACTGTTACTAAATTATTGCCAACTATGATGTAGAGGGAACGTGTTGGCTTGAGGCTGAGAGATCACTTGACCAGTGCCAGCTCAGCCACCAACAGGTTGTGTTCCGGTAAGAAGGTCATCTCACCTTTCTGGGCTCGTTTGAAAAATGAGAAGGCTGACCTACACTATCTCTCAAGAATTTGTCAACTTTAAATCTCAGTAAATTAAGTAGCATTCATTCTCCTGCAGCCTTCGTGCCAAAGAATAGGACATTTGCCAGTTGGAATAATCCAAGGAAGCCCGAGTACCCAAGAGAATTGCTACGTTATTGTAGATGGGTCTAAGTAAGGATTAGGAGAGGAAAAGGGAGCTGGTGCATGACAGCCCGTGGCTGGGGACGCTGAGGAGTTGGGCTTAATTGCACAGGATGAGCAAAGGTGGCATCCTCACAGGGCCCCGCCAGCAACCTGTACAGGACCATGTGTGCATCCACGCTGGGCTGACAGCAGCGCTGAGCTGCAGCCCTGCCACTTCCCCGGGGAGCCTGCCTGGCTAGTTTGATCCATTCTAGAGCGGCAGCAATGGAATTAGCAGCAGTGGACCTGCCCAGAGTTTGCTCAGGAGGAAGGAGGTAAGAGACAGGATGACATTCGCACTTGCATCTGAAAGACAAAGCAGACGTTGACTATACTCTCTGCTGTAATTCTGCGTGTTTCCTATCTATCCCAGGAGGAGTATAAAGAACAACTTCATTGCTCAGAAAGTGGCTTCCCGCCAAAAATATAACTTCAATATGAATAGAAAAAATACTTATGACTATAAACTATTGATGTAATATTCTCAACTGTCTGTCCCTAGACTGTGAGCTACTTGCAGGTGAGGATTATGGGTAATACGTGGCTACATCCCAGCACCCACAAGGCAGTACTAAAGCTGGTCTTCAATAGAGTCTAGAGAAACAAAAAAGTTGAGAATCATTTTTGCTTTAAGGCTATTGGATTACATATACTATTCTCTCTTTTCAAAAGTATCCATAATATTGTATATGGGTTTTTAGCTAGAAGTGGTTTGCCTGAAGAGTGGCCTATATTCTTTCACTTGAGTTCTCTAAATGGGATTTCCTCTTTTGCCTAAATAGCTAATACATTTGCTCACCTCTTACTGTAAAGCAAGCCTGGTACAACACAGCCTCCAGTCTGAGAAGCCTTCCTGATTTCCCTGAGGTCATCACTCTCTCCCTTCCTTGGTTTTAGTAGCGCATGATTCACAAATTTATGAAGAATCTCAGGTGTTCTTAAATCTCTTTCTGACACTCACATGCTGTGCTGTTCACCCTTGAGCAAGTTATTTAACTTATTGCTAAATAACTGCATTGTAGGAATAATGTCAGAACTATCACGGTTTTGTAATGGGGTTTAAATGAGTGAATTCATGCAATGTACTCAAAACATTGTATCTGACAAATGATGTGTTCAGTAAGTTTTAACTGTCATTAGTAGTACTCCCCTCACCTTTTATGTTAAACTTTTGAAGATAAAGCCATTTTGGTTACATTAGCTTATTTAAAAATATCACCTATACAGGGGTATATGAGAAATCTCTGTACCCTCCCTCAATTTTTCAGTAAAACCTAAAACTGCTCTAAAAATTGTCTTAACTTTTAAAAACTTTAAAAATCAATACCTCTGAAGACTGGTTTATAAAAGATGAAAACACCATGTGGAGAGTCACTTTATCTGATCACGTGTTCTTTTTTAAAAAAAAAAACTTTTAAAATATATTTTTATTGATATCAGAGAGGAAGGGAGAGGGAGAGAGAGAGAGAGAGAGAGAGAGAGAGAGAGAGAGAGAGAGAGAGAGAGAGAGAGAGAGAGAGAGAGAGAGAGAGAGAGAGAGAGAGAGAGAGAGAGAGAGAGAGAGAGAGAGAGAGAGAGAGAGAGAGAGAGAGAGAGAGAGAGAGAGAGAGAGAGAGAGAGAGAGAGAGAGAGAGAGAGAGAGAGAGAGAGAGAGAGAGAGAGAGAGAGAGAGAGAGAGAGAGAGAGAGAGAGAGAGAGAGAGAGAGAGAGAGAGAGAGAGAGAGAGAGAGAGAGAGAGAGAGAGAGAGAGAGAGAGAGAGAGAGAGAGAGAGAGAGAGAGAGAGAGAGAGAGAGAGAGAGAGAGAGAGAGAGAGAGAGAGAGAGAGAGAGAGAGAGAGAGAGAGAGAGAGAGAGAGAGAGAGAGAGAGAGAGAGAGAGAGAGAGAGAGAGAGAGAGAGAGAGAGAGAGAGAGAGAGAGAGAGAGAGAGAGAGAGAGAGAGAGAGAGAGAGAGAGAGAGAGAGAGAGAGAGAGAGAGAGAGAGAGAGAGAGAGAGAGAGAGAGAGAGAGAGAGAGAGAGAGAGAGAGAGAGAGAGAGAGAGAGAGAGAGAGAGAGAGAGAGAGAGAGAGAGAGAGAGAGAGAGAGAGAGAGAGAGAGAGAGAGAGAGAGAGAGAGAGAGAGAGAGAGAGAGAGAGAGAGAGAGAGAGAGAGAGAGAGAGAGAGAGAGAGAGAGAGAGAGAGAGAGAGAGAGAGAGAGAGAGAGAGAGAGAGAGAGAGAGAGAGAGAGAGAGAGAGAGAGAGAGAGAGAGAGAGAGAGAGAGAGAGAGAGAGAGAGAGAGAGAGAGAGAGAGAGAGAGAGAGAGAGAGAGAGAGAGAGAGAGAGAGAGAGAGA
>NW_006285247.1:42531-57531 GCF_000327345.1 Myotis davidii | reverse complement strand
GCCGCTGGCCACCAGGTGCCATGTGGCTGCTCTCCGCTGTGAAGGCCCTGAACTCCTGGCAAACCATTACCTATTCAAATGTCAGAACAGAAACATGTTCAAAGCCAAACCAAAATTATGTTTGGATTAGCCATAGTAGCAGTCCCTTCTGTTAGCTCTGATGATTCAGAGGGAATGCATGTTAAATTAAAAAGTATATTAAGAACTTTTGACATGTGTAACCTTTTCTTTAGCTAATACACAAACCCCTCTATAATTCTTGCTGTGTTTTTTGTTGTTTGTTTTTTTGGACTCTTGAGTGAGAATGAAAATGAAGTGTATCAGTGTCCTCTGATTGAAGAACTCCATTTGCTGTAAGCAAGAGGTGCCTGGAAATAAAGAAGAACAGGAAGCATCTGGACAATGTGCAGAAGTGGTGGGAGGGGGAGCGGGGAGGGAGAACGGCAGCCTGGTGCCTTATTATATAACTGAACCGCCGAGAGGATATGAACCAGAAGCCCTGTGTCTACATGACCTTTTAGTTCTGCTCCTCGTGGCTACGTTGTTCACGCTCTCATGTCCCAATTCAGGTTCTGAAGGTCAGATCTAATGTCCACGCTGGGCCTGTCAGGTGTGGCCCCAAACAGAAACGGTTAACAAGGAGAGCCAGGCTGTGTGGCCATAATTGAAATCTCCTGGGGACCTGGTTTAATGTCATCCGAAGAAAAGGACAAACCTGGAATGTGGCAGCAAGGCCCCTCGAAGAGAGTTTGTGCAGGGAGCTTCTATCCTGTGTGGGTAGGTGGTCCAGCCTGCTTAGATGTGCTACCTGCATGGCCAAACTCTCTCCATAAGCCCCTCCTGCCATCTTCCCAAACCTCCCCTGAGCGTTATTTAGTTCCTCTAATGCAGCGGTTCTCAACCTGTGGGTCGAGACCCCTTTGGGGGTCGAATGACCCTTTCACAGGGGTCGCCTAAGACCATCGGAAAACACATATATAATTACATATTGTTTTTGTGATTAATCACTATGATTTAATTATGTTCAGTTTGTAACAATGAAATTGGGGTCACCACAACATGAGTAACTGTATTAAAGGGTCGCAGCATTAGGAAAGTTGAGAACCACTGCTCTAATGGGTTTTGGCCCAGAAAAAATAAGGTACCTCTCACTTGGACTCAGGTATCATGAGCCTACTGTGAAAATTCTAGCAGCCCGCTTTCCCCAGAGCCCACTTCCCCATGTGCTAGATAAGCGTTTAGATCCCACCTTCGCCCTCCTCCTCACCCCTTCCTCTGAGTCAGCAGAGCTGTAGCTAGTTGTCCAGTGTGCAGGCAAAAACTGGCTGACTTGTCTTGTTGGACCTTTAGGACAGTGGAACCTCAGCCTTCAAACTGTACTGGAGGCTCAGATCATCCACATTGGACGTTCCTGACCCTGGATTCAGCAGCTAGGGGAGCTAGGGGAAGGCCATCTTATGGTATTTTTGTTTTCTTAATTTAGAGTCAAGGCATCTTGACTGCAATTAGGAGAACACAGACTCTACAGTCTGCCAGATTACATTTCCTCAAGAGCCCCATCAAGGCCCTTAAAAAGGCGACAGCGCAGCCTGCTACATGCCACTCAAAATGTCACACGTGGAGGGGCATCTCGAACACAGGTGAGTCCTCCATGACTGCAACGAGAGGCTGAGTCAAGATTCAGATTAGCCATGCAATGGATGGGCATTTTGAAAATAGAGAAGCAGAAGCAGACATGTGGCAAAATAATCAGTAGAGACATTTTCAGTAGCACCTTGTAATAGAAATGAAATACAGTGGCAGCTGTTGTTGCTTCAAACCCATTCCTCCTCTTCGTGGAGCTGGTACCTTCGTTTTCCTCTGGGAGAGCCACAGCTCACATGCTCCATTTCAGGTAAAGCCGGTTTCACCCAGAGGACACATGAGTGGCACATGCCGTCCAGACTATTCTAGTCACCCCATCCCATCCTGCTTCTCACAGTATTGTTTTCAAATGGGCAAATGCCCCAAGGCAGGCCCCCCAGAGCCAAGAAGATACAAACTAGGGCTTCTGTTTGAGCTCTCCAAAGAGCAACTCTTCCAACTGCTGACGAGGAAGGAGATGGCATAAATGTGAAGCTGCCTTGGTGTGTTTGTGCAGAACTGAGAACCAAACCAACTGCACAACAGCAGAGGCAGGAGATGGGTCCAGGTGACATTATTTGAGCCCTGAATCAAGCTATACTTGGAGAAGTCATCATGGACTTTTCAGTTTACATCAAGCAATGCTTTTTTTTTTGTTGTTAATCCTCACCCGAGGATATTTTTCCCATTGATTTTTAGAGAGACTGGAATGGGGACGGAGGAGAGAAAAACATCAATGTGAAAGAGACACATCCATTAGCTGCTTCCCTTACAGGCCCCCAGATACGCTGGGGAATAAACCTGCAATTCAGGTACGTGCCCTTGACCACACTGGTCCATAGTCTCTCATCCCTGGCCACAGTGACTGATTCATAGGTGGGAGTGAGACCTAAATTCATCAAAGTTTTGTCTGACTGGAGCTAACTAGACCATTTACTTTCCTCTCTGGCCAGGAAATGTAAAGTTTGGTTCTTTGAAAAATAAGTAGGCATGCCCACATGAGGGGAAATAAAATTAAGATGGTCCCGTTTTTTTGAAATCATCTTTCTACTTGGTTTTCTTCCCCTGTTGCATCATAAAGCATGAATCTATCCTTCATTTTTATTTCCCAAGCACTGGGCATCTAATAAGTGCTTAGCAAATGTGGATGAATCAGTAAACAGAGGACTGGACACTTCTGACTCCAATTATTAAAGCTAATAAGAAAAGGTATGAGAAAAACAGGGCACATTTCAAATGTTCTGTCCTTTTCTTTTCTTTTTTTTTTTTTTAATAATTGAGGATTATTAAGGGCAACTAAAAAACATGATTAATCATTGTTTGGGTGATTTTCTCCCAATTTGGGCCTGTTCTTCTTCCCTTCTATTTGACGGAGGGAATAAAGCTCAAGGTCAGACTCGGAGATGCGCAGTTCCCCTTACCTGTCATCAGAAAGAAGCCGTGCTCTCAGAATCACCCCCGAAGGGAATGCTTATTTTGCCTCTGTCTCTCAGTTGCTCCTCGCCTGTATGTCTGATGGGGAGGCTGCCGACAGGCCTCACTCCCTGCTTTCTGGCGTGCAGCTTCCTTAAAAATGAGGCACCACCTAATTTTCTTAAATTGCTGGCTGCAATGATGTTTGCCTGGACAGATGATCTCTTCATTTCCTGATAATGTTACTCCCATAAGCTGTACCTGATGTTAGAGCTTGGGGAAAGCCATAACACTGGGTGCTTCTCAAACTTAAAAGAGAATTACCCAGGGATTTTCCTCAATTTCAGATTTTTTCCAATAGGTCTGGGTGGGGCCTGAATTACCGTATTTCTGACTAGTTCCTCACTGATGTGACTGTTCTACCCAACAAACTGCATGGCAAAGACATGACCATTTTCAGCCTCAGGATTCTTAATTGTAAACCCAGGTCATAACCTCCACCTTGAGGACTTCTCAGGGCTGTAACAGTGGAGGCGTTTAATGTACATAGAAGGTGTTAAGGATTTGCAACTCACTATGTAAATCTAAAGCTTCGGCTGATTTTGCCTGCCCTTGAGTCACCTTATCTCAGCCATTTTTGACATCAAGAGTCACTCCCAAATGGAAATATAAAGGTTAAGACTCCAGTGGCAATGAAAGATCTACTGGCTCATAACAAACTTTCCTACTGGTGTTGGTACCTGAAGTTCTCAACTACACTATCTTTCGTAACAGAATGTTTAGCCTGGAAGGGGCACTGGGGAGTGTCCACAGGTGTGGATTTCAAAACCAGCTGAGAGTCAGATCATCTGATGACTGATGAAAGCACAAAGACCCACCCTGGACCCACCCACAAATTCTGACTTAGAGAGAGGCCCATGAGTCTGGATCAGGTATGTCCTCACATGGTTCTGATGCAGCTATTCTCAGGCTCAATTTTCTATCCATGAAAGAAAGGACCAAGACCTGCAGAACTGGCTGTGTCTTTCTCCTGTTTGTTAAAGACAGAGAAATCCGGGGCCTAGTCCCATAGTGGGGTTCTAGGAAACTAGGAAGGGGAATTATCACCTAAGACAAAAAAAGTCCTCAAGGCAACAGAATGAGAATAGCCAAGTCTTTTGACAGCAGCCAAGATCTAAGAAATCAGGAGAATGGGGCATTACCAATCAGGGGCTGTCAGGGATAGTGACACCTCTCATATCCAATCTCTTTCCCATTTTGGGAGACAAGGGGATGGGGAGATTTTAATTCAAACTAGGGAAAGTGCACACCCAGATACTATCTTTCCCCTGGGAGCTCAAGTGCAGGCAATGGTCCACAATGAACCAATCAGACACTCCTGCCCAAAATATTTAATCTTGAGTAAGTACAGGCAAAAGTAGCATCTTGGCTACACTGTTCTTTACCAAAAATGATCTTCCTAGAAGCTGCACCAGGGTGTAGTCCCATCAAAAAACACAAGGGTTCCCTTTTTTCCACAAACTTGCCAACACATGCTGTTTGTTGACTTTTTGATAATAAAACTCAGGTATAAGGTGGCATCTCATTGTAGTTCAGATTTGCATTTCCCTGATGCTTAGCATCTTTTCATATGTCTGTTGGCCATCCGTGTGTCCTCTGGGGAGCAAGCATATCAAACTCAAAGGCTAACACAGGCCAAATAAACCAAGTTTAAGTTTATATGGGCCGCAAAAAGACAAAAGCTTCCCTTTTCATAGAAAAGTATAGTATTAAAAAAAAGAGCAAGAGCAATGATAAAAATAATGGTTTCTTCCTGACACTTGGCATCTCTTCTCTGCTACTGTCTTTCCTACTTCGGGGAAAATCTTGTTCGTAGTGATTACTTTCAAAACTGACGCAAGGTGAATGTCAGTAATTCTGGATCTGACAGAAGACGTATATCCTTTCATAATTGTAAATAACTGCTCACACTGTTATATTGGCTGGGCTGCAAAATATTCGTTCTGGGCCGTGAATTTGACATGCTTGCTTTGGAGAAATAAAAGCAGTATGAGGATTCCTCTAAAAACTAAAAATAAATATGCTATGGCATACAACTCAGCAATTCCACTTCTGGGTATTTAGTCAAAGAAAACGAAAACACTAATTCAAAACGATAAATGCACCCCTATATTCATTGCAGCATTACTGATAATAGCCAAGGTGTGGAAGCATCCTAGGTGTGCATCAATAGATAAATGGGTAAAGAAGAGGTGGTTCATGCATACAATGGAATATTACACAGCAAAAAAACAAGAATGAAATCTTGTATGGATCTAGAGCGAGCATGTCAAACTCGCGGCCCAGAATGAATATTTTTGCGGCTCAGTCAATATAACGGTGTGAGCAGTTATTTATAATTATGAAAGGAAATAAGTCTCCTGTTAGATCCAGAATTACTGACCTTCACCTTGGGTCAGTTTTGAAAGTAATCACTGTGAACAAGATTTCCCCCAAATTAGGAAAGATAGTAGCAGAGAAGAGATGCTAAGTGTCAGGAAGAAAACATCAATTTTATTATTGTTCTTGTTCTCTTTTTTTATACTATACTTTTTGAAATAAACCTAAGTTTCTATGAAAATTTAAGCTTTGTTTATTTTTTTTCTGTGGCCCACATAAACTTAAACTTTGTTTATTTGGCTTTTGAGTTTGACATGCTTGAACTAGAGGGTATTATGCTAAGTGAAATCAAGCAGAGAAAGACAAATACCATATGTTTTCGCTTATATATGGAATCTAAAAACAAAACAAAAACAGACTCATAGAACAGAGACCAAAGGGGTGGTTATGAAAAGGGAAAAGGTGGGGAGATGAGTGAAAAGGGGAAGAAGAATATAGTCAATAACATTGTGATAAGTTTACACAGTGACAGATGATTACTAGACTTAGTGGGGTGATCACAGTGCATAAAGATATAAAGAGGTCAAATCATTTTATTGTATACCTAAAACTAATATAACCAATATAAAATTGTATACCAACTACACTAACATTTTAAAATATGATCTTGCTGTTTCTGAATTCTATCAAGCTGCTCTGATTCTTACTGGGTTGCTTTGTCTAGTCCTCCAGCCACTTAGCAGGTAAGCCCCCAATATGCTTTGAATAAATCCTCTGGTACTTGAAAAATGAGAGTCAACCTCTGTGGCTAGCAACTGAATGCCCTCTAATGGATTAAGCAGATATTAAAACCACAGACTAAAACAGGAACCCACTACCATGGAGATGAAAATAAGTCCAACATTAGAGAAACAAATGGAGATATGGGTGAGGCGCAAGCTCTAACTAATAAGCCATGGTAATTGCTGGTGTTATAGCTGGATTAATGGGCTGATTATGCATGGCCACATTATGCTTCTTGTAAAAAGCAAGATTTTTTGCACTCTAAACATCTTCCTGCCCATCCTTGATTATTAGATAATCCTCCTTTGGTATCATGTGAGGTCATCACCATCCTATTCATTTATTCAGCAAACATAAATTGAGGTTCTCCATGTCCAAGGCTTTGTGCTAAACTCTGAGAAACAAGAACAGAAGGCAAATTCTAATCCCTTCACAAGCTCTCAGTCTAGTGAAATAGACACAAAAATAATCAAAGTAATGGAAGCAAGTGCTGTATTGGGAGTTTGTACAATGCAAGAGGACTCATCAGGCCTGGGGTATTTGGGAGATAAGTCACTTAATTTAGTCCTGAAAAATGAGCAGATATTTTTAAAGTGGAGAAAATGGAGGATGAGGCAGGCATCTCCAACAGCGGCAACTGAATATACCCAACATTACAGGCACAGGCATTTTAAGGAGAAATATGTTTAAGGGCAAGAAGGAAGTCCTATAGCAGTGATGGCGAACCTTTTGAGCTCGGCGTGTCAGCATTTTGAAAAACCCTAACTTAACTCTGGTGCCGTGTCACATATAGAAATTTTTTGATATTTGCAGCCACAGTAAAACAAAGATTTATATTTTTGATATTTATTTTATATATTTAAATGCCATTTAACAAAGAAAAATCAACCAAAAAAATGAGTTCGCGTGTCACCTCTAACACGCGTGTCATAGGTTCACCATCACTGTCCTATAGGGTTATAGAAGTATATGAATCTCAATCCACAAACTCAAGTAGGTAAAATATAACTTACTTTTCTATTTATAAAAGTAAGTACTTATATTCTGATATGTAATACTTTAAACAATAAATAATTTCTTAAAAAATATTCATATTCTGCTTACTAAGGTGATAGAGCTGATAGGGACAAAGCCATAACTTGTCCCCCAAACCAGGGTTTTGAAATTTTCCTTTCCTGAACATGGTGACATTGTCAAGTGCAATCTATTAAGTGTCGATGGTCCGGCTGAGTGACATGCCACCATGTTTGCGCACTGCTGCAATCTGTGACAAAAATACTATGATATAACCCTTTGGAATGCCTTTATGTATTCATATTGGGCCCACACTGGGTTGAGGACATTGATCAGCTTTGTAAAATCCCATCAACTATAATTTACCTTGCTTTTTTGACACCAGTGTTGCTGGTTGTTTTTTAATTCCAATAATGAGTGCTTAATGGGATCTGTCTTTGCCACTGCCAAAGTCAATTAAAGGGGACATTTCAGAGAGAAAAAATCACCAATTAGGATGCACAGGAATGCAGACTATTCCTAGGTATTATATGCCACAGATAAACCCGTTCTAATTGCTCACAACCACAGTTTAGAGACCTCCAAAGGAGGAGCACTCTGAGCGTTTAGAATCTCTAAATCTAGGTTAGATTTGCGCCTCTGACATCAATTCTCATTTAATGAAATGACTGCATGTGCATACTGCTGTTTTGCTAAGAGGATTGTGGCATTATGAAGTATGATTTACTTTGCATATGGAAATAAAGGGAAAGGCTAGGTCTCCTAAGAGATATAGGGTAGCTCTAGTACTAAATGCAAGAAGATTTATACAACCAAATAGTCACTCACTCACTTATTATTTGTTCAACAAATGTATGCAAATGAAATTGAGAGATTGTGCTATTAGGTTATTTGGAGCCAGAGAAGGGACACTTGTTCCAATTTGGATACGTGGGACTGTCAGCGCAGGTTGACAACACCTAATCTGAGCTAGAAAAATAAAAGGAGTCAGTTAAAAAGGGGAAGTCATTCCCAGCTAAAGGGATAGAGTGGACAAATGCAGAGAGGTGAGGAACTAGATGTGACACAAGTCAGAGCTGGACTAAGTCCGGTGGGCACCCAGGGCAAGCTGGTAATGTGCTATCCCTTCTTTAGAATATGCTTTGAGCTTATTTAGTGGTGAAAGAGAGAAAATGACTTTCAAATAACACATCATTCATATCTTTCAATTAAAAATAAGTTATTTACATAGAAGAATACAATAAAATATTTTTATTTATATGATCTTGACAGTGAAACACTTTCTTTTCCATTCAAAGGTATTATTTAATTTGATGAAAGCAATACCAATAGTTATTTGTCCAGTTACACAAAGAATGATGGGAATGAGCCTTGGCCCATGTGGCTCAGTTGGTTGAGGGTCACACCAAAAGGTCACTGGTTCAATTCCCAGCGAGGGCACACGCCTGAGTTATAGGCTTGGTCCCCAGTCGGGGGCATGCAGGAGGCAGCCCATCAATGTTTCTCTCTCATCAATGTTTCTCTTTCTCCCTCTCCCTCTAAAATCAATAAAAATATTTTTTAAAAAGAATAATGGTCCTGGCCAGTTTTCTCCGTAGTTAGAGCATCAGCCTGTGGATCGAAGGGTCATGGGTTCAATTCCTGGTCAAGGGCACATGCTTCGGTTGCAGGCTCAATCCCCAGCCCTGGTTGGGGTGCAAGAGGGAAGCAACCAATTCATTTGTCTCTAACACATCTCTCTCTCTCCCTCCCTCCCTCCCTCTCTCCCTACCTCCCTCCCTCCCGCTTTCCCTCCCTCTCTCTCTCTCTCTTCCCCCTCCCTACTCTCTCTAAAAATCAATGGGAAAAATATCTTCACTCCTTAGGTGAGGATTTAAAAGTAAAAAATATAATAATAATAATGGGAACATGAATTGCCTGGTACCATAGTTTCTCATTTATTCTGGTCATGTTTAAAAACTCTTTATATACTAGCAAGATATCCAAGGATCCAGGTGTGTTCTCCTTTTGGCTTTAATACAGACATTCCCCGCACTTGGGCAGGTGACCTGGCTGCTCTTTATCAGAACTATTAGAGCTTCTCTCTGGAGGACTCATCTTCAAGACTCGGGTGCAATGAAAAGACAATGAGATGCAATAAAAATGCCACTTATCTGTGGGGCCTTCGGCAAGTTACCCAACTCTCTGAGGCTTAGCTTTTACTTCTGTAAAACAGAGAAAGTGATGTCTTCCTCATGGGGTTCTTTGAGGTTAGCTAAGGGGACTTCTGTAAAAACATCTAATATCTTAAAAAGTGAATTTTAGCTCTCTTATTTCATACTCTGGAAAAACATCCAGTCTTTTAATTTTCTCTTTTTATGTCAAGAGTAATTAGGTTCAGCCCTGGCCAGGTGGCTGAGTTGGTTGGAGCATCATCCCATGAACCAAAAAAAAAAAAAGGTTGCAGATTTAATTTTCAGTCAGGGCACATAGCTGGGTTGTGGAAGGCTAATTAGGCTCAATTACATTCATTAAATATGGTTTTGAATGTGGTTGGGGTTTGTTTTTTTTTGGTCAAAAAATTAAATGCACACACAAAAGAAGATACTGACTCTAGGTTTTGAGGCAGATCCCAGAGAAGAGTTCCAACACTGCACAGTGCATTAACATCATCTTTGAAAACTGTGTGCAGCCTGTCTGTGCATCTATATTGACGCCCAATTCCCATTTGGATAATTGGTTTCAGCACACTGTTGAAAAATCAGTCAGAGTACCATTATGCAGGCTGTTAGGTCTCTTCTACAGTTCTCCCTGAAGTTGAGTTTCATAGAGGTCCGAGGGCAGTGCTAAGTGAGCATAGGTAAGAGGGTAACTGCCCATCTGCTAACCAAAGTCTTACTTCCATGTTTCCAGTGTGGTTATATGTCTTCTAATCCTTTGCCTACCTAACCTTTCCTATAGCGTACAGGAGGCCTCTTTAGTACCTCTCAAATTCTTCAACTAGGAAATCATGTGACCTATTGGTAGCGGGCATCAATGCAGCGTGCAGGAAATTCTAATTTCTTTGATGCTAAAAGTAGCACTGTTTTAAAGTGTTCTAGGAACTGGAGATATAGTGGACAAGATAGATAAAGTCTCTTTCCTTGTGGAATTAACATTGTCTGGGGATGACAATGGTAAACAAACAAAGGTGTGGGGGGGGGCGGGGACAGTTTTATTAACCACCTGTACTTTCTTGTTTTTGTATTACCTATTCACATTCTCACATAAATCTGTAGCATTTCGACAGGTAAATACAGAGGAAGAGGACATGATATCAGCAGACACAGCAGTGGGACCTCATTTGTGTATCGGGGAATGCTGACCGAATTGGAACACATGTGAGTGGTTAGACTGGTGTATATGGTCACGCAAGCTGAGAGGCACAGGAACACTTGGTGATTCTGATCTGAAATGTGGTGCCTTGTGTGTAGTGGTAGCCAGGCAGCACTGCTGATTGTTAAATATTCTGGATCCCCTTCCTCTAACTCCCACCCGGTGGGAGGATTATACAGGTTATTCTTTCAGCCTGTGTCTCTGAATGAAGGTAGCTAACTGGTCTTTAAGTCATTTATGTGCTGTGCAGGCACAGATGCTAGAAAACAATCTCAAACCTATTCAAGTCTCAACACGCTATGTGTTGGAGAAAAGGCAGTATAAGTGCATTCTTAAGAAGCGGCAGCCTTGGGAGAAGTGTCTGTGCCTTTAACTGAAACCCTCCCTGAGTTTACGCTGAGCACTCAGAGTCATCGCTAGGTTTCAGAGAGTGGCCACTGGCCATAAGAAAGAGTGGTTGCTGGAGAAGCTGGGCCCTATGAGGAACAGGGACGTTTAAGGAAGTAGAGACTTCACCCATTGTAGCAGGAAGAAATGAATTCGGGGTATTGCAGTGGCCAAGGATATGTGTAGCTCACATGCACTGAGCAGCTACAGTGCAACATACTTTAAATCGTTGAAGCCTCACAAGTCTCATCCGAGGTGGAACGCATTATCGTATGTTTGCAGAAGAGAAAATCAAAGTGTGTATCAGCTATACCTCACCCACCTGAAGTCAATTAATAGGCAGCAAGCAGCACAGGCACACAAGCAGAACAGAATGAAAAACGCTAAACTGCAACACATGTAAAAAGAAGAATTATCATTTTGCAAAACCCTGGATTCCGTGTTATACATCTGTTAATCTAGTGAATGCTGGGCCAAAGCTGTTTAAAAGCTCCTAATATCTTGTGGAGGAAATATAATTTATGAATTAATGAAAGGATAAAAAACTGCTTGCTTGTACATGTCTTATGAACTTGTGCAAATGATATAACTTTTCTCAACAGGTTTCATAAGTAAAATGTAAATAATATGTAGTTATCACAAAGGACTGTTGCGAAGAACAAAATGAGAACATGTTTGAAAGGGCCTAGAACAGTGATGGCGAACCTTTTGAGCTCGGCGTGTCAGCATTTTGAAAAACCCTAACTTAACTCTGGTGCTGTGTCACATATAGAAATTTTTTGATATTTGCAACCATAATAAAAGAAAGACTTATATTTTTGATATTTATTTTATATATTTAAATGCCATTTAACAAAGAAAAATCAACCAAAAAAATGAGTTCATGTGTCACCTCTGACACGCGTGTCATAGGTTCGCCATCACTGGCCTAGAACAACGTCTGGCAAACAAGCAGATACGTGGTAGCTGTTATTATTATAAAATTACCCAGAGCAGATTAGAGTAAAAAATTGTGACAGGGAAAAGACCATTTTCTTTAGGCAGCTGTATGGAAGACCCCTGGGGCACCACATCAAGTCCTTTAGGCCCCTCTGCACTCGCCCCACCTGCAGGGACCAGTTCCCTGCAGGTGTGGACCACCTGCTCTGTGGGCCTCAGTCTCTGCCATGTGGTCTCTCAGATGCCAAAGTGTGAGATGTGTGTGGAAACCAAAGGCAGGAGAATGAACCCCGATGGGTCCAACCTTGACCAGGAGTTCTGGGAACTGATCATGTAATTTCTTCCCCTTCTTATTCCTTAGGCACACAGTTCCCAGACTCATGTCATAAGTTTCCTCAGAAGTTCCCAAATCACTGAGCTTCATTTGCCTGCAGCATCAGACAGCTCAAAAACACAGCTTTGTATTAGCTTTCCCCTCTTTCTGTTTCTCTCTCCCTGGCCTGCATTCCTCTTCCCTGGAATAACTTCCCAAATAAAGTACCTGCCTGTAAGCCTTTGTCTCGGGCTCCACTTTGGGAAATACTCAAGCTAAGAAAGCCTCCACCTGCCTCTTTAACCCCCGGGCCTCTCTTCCAACTACTGGAGACTTTCCTTAGTAATCAGAGAGAATGAATTCCAAGGAGCAAATCATAGCAAGGTAGTGCCTTGCCTAGAATACTATATTCTCTTATTCCCAGCCTCCACTGTGTTTTGTGAAGCGAGGAAGTGGACAGCAGAGAGTAGAAATGTCTTTCACCTTATTAACTTGGCGAATACAGAATCATTGCTTTTCCAAGATGGAAAACTGCTGGCAGAAAAAAAATAGGTACCAAAGGGTTTCTGATGTCAAGACAGAACTAAATTCAATAAAGATTATTATTCACCCTGGCTAGTTTAGCTCAATGGATAAAGCATCGGCCTATGGAATGAAGGCTCCTGGGTTTGATTCCAGTCAAGGGCACATGCCAGGGTTGCAGGCTCGATCCCCAGTGGGGGCATGCAGGAGACAGCCAATCAATGATTCTCTCTCATCATTGGTGTTTCTCTCTCTCTCTCTCCCCCTCTCCCTTCCTCTCTAAAATCAATAAAAATATATTTTAAAAAAGATTATTATTCGTCAACAGGGTGTGTTTGTAAAACAAGGCTACATTTCTGCTCCACCAGAATAAATGGCATATGCAAATCCTGTTTGCTGTCCCGTTTTTAGAAAACCTGCTTATTTGCTTCTATATTTTTATTTCTGTAAATTGATTAGACAAGAACTTGTTTGTTTACAAGACAATAGAGAATTATAATTATATTTCACCACTGGCCCATGATTTCTGCCTTGGAGTTTATAATAACAAGATGGAAACACCACCCCTCCTCCTTTGGCACTGAGAGCTGTGCTTTAAAATGTTGGCAAGATGCCCCACCAACCATCATACGGGCCCTAGAATTAAGATTCTGATACTCAGGCTGAGGGCCAAAAGCTGTACAATAATTACAGCATGTTGCTTGAAGTTGTGTTTGATGAGGAATTAATGACATGTGAAATATTCTAAATAATTCTGAATATCTCCTGTCTCATTGTGATTAAAAGAATCAAAAGGCATTCTGACCTAGGATTGGAGGTGGCCTAAAAACACGACAGTGAGGTATGGCTATATAATTCCTATTTTAGAAAATCTGGAAATTGAATCTCAAAGCAAAAATCATCTTCCTAAGGTCACATACTACGTAGGTAGCAAAACTTGCATTCATGCTCATGTATGCCCAACTCATCAACAACATGCTCTCCCATTTAACAGGAGTATTTGTGGAGGGCTCATTATGTGGTGGGTGTTCTGCTACACATTTCCAGGAGCATATAGTTAGAATCGGAACACTGCTTCTGAATTGTCCAGGTACCATGTGACCCAGTTCATAGGCACATTCCCAAGCTTTCCACTAGTGTGGCCAAATATCCAGGTTCTCATCAAGGGAATATGAGCAGTAGTAATATATACAACTTTTACATCATTTCTTTGGAAGAAAACTGCTGATCCTCTACTTTCATTCTCTTCCATCAGGCAAGAAGCCTGACACAGTGTCACTGAGCCTGTCAACCATACAGACAAAACAACATTGCAGGAGGGAGAAAAAATCAAGACAGAAGGATCCTGAGTCCTTAGATGACCTGGTTGAAAGGAGGCACCAACTCTCTGGACCAGTCTCCAATTTCTGGGCGATTATACAGGGAGAAATACATGAATCTCTTACACAAACCACTGTAGCTTCGGGGCCTCTTTAGGGATGTAGTTTATAATCTATAACATAAATAATAAAACTCCAAGGAACTCTGTATACATTATCAAAGAAAATTTTCCACAGTTCACATAGCTAGTAAGTGGCAGATCCAGGGTTTAAACGCAAATCTTATCTCTATTTTCAAGGCTTTTTCATCAAACTGTATAATTGACTAGGAAAGTGCTCCTCAATGTTTAGCAGGAATTAGAACCGCCTGAATAGCTTATTACAATGCAGATTCCTTTCCCAGACATTTGAATCAAGGAGGTCTTAGCCCAGACTAAGAATTTTTAATTTTACCAAGCTCACATATGATGCTGTAATTGCCAGTCTAGGGCCCATGGTTTGAGTAGCACTGACATCCCAGTTCTTAAACAGAGATGGTAATCAGAAAAAGTTAACTCTATTTAGGATACTAGGGTACTTAAATTCAAAAGGCAGAAGCCCTGGGCATGGCTGAAAGCAAAGGGAGAAAGAGCTGGATAATGATGCTGGTGATGACGGTCATGCTGGTGATAACGGTCATGTTGGTGATGACCACGGTGATGATGGTGATGACAATGGTAATGATAATGGTGATGACCACGGTGATGATGGTGGTGATGGTGATAACCACAGTGATGGTGGAGATGACCACGGTGATGATGGTGATGACAATGGTAATGATAATGGTTATGACCATGGTGATGATGGTGATGACAATGGTAATGATAATGGTGATGACCACAGTGATGATGGTGGTGATGGTGATGATAGTGATAACATGGTGAGATGACCATGGTGATGGGGGGGATGACCATG
>NW_006285247.1:22352-40849 GCF_000327345.1 Myotis davidii | reverse complement strand
ACATGAGAAAATAGGAATGCATCTTTTCCACTTCCGATTTCTCCTCCCAGGTGAGGGAGCTCTGTCAGTGCAATGCTACGACCTCCTCTGTGCCTGTCAGACCACCTTCCCTAGAGAGGAGGAGGCAATTCATATATATATTAGCCTAATATGCTACATGTCCCCTCAGGAGTTCAACCAACCAGTTCAATCGCTCGCTATGATAGGCACTGACCACCGGGGGCGGTGCAGAATGAAAGAAGACCCCAGCTGACAGCTGGCAGCTGGAGAAGGGAGGCCCTGGCCAGCAACTCCTAGGAACGCTACCCATGCATGAATTTCATGCACTGGGCCTCTAGTTTCATTATAAAACCTGGGAAGAATAAAACAGGTGAGCTCAGCTTGGTTTCTTTCTTTCCATTTTTGGAATGATCTTACCCAGAAAGATCATGTGCTACTGATTGCTCTCAACCTTTCAATGGGCATAACAGGATACTGTTTTTGTCTTGTTATGCCTTGTAGTTTTTCTTTTTATGTTATAAATTTGGTTCCCAAATCCTTACTGGTTATTGTGGTCACAAGCCAGGCAGCTGATGAGGACACAGACAACAATGGATTCCATCAGTGTGACTCAAAGTTGCAGTGCACAAAGAAATAAGAAACATGCACCATAATGAAACTAAAATGCTGCTTTCTTTTTAAAAAAATGTTTTTATTAATTTCAGAGAGGAAGGGAGATGGAGAGAGAAATATAAATATCAATGATGAGTGAAAATCATCGATTAGCTACCTCCTGCACACCCCACAATGGGGATCGAGCCCAAAACCTGGGCATGTGCCCTGACTTGGAATCAAACTGTGACCTCCTGGTTCATAGGTTGATGCTCAACCACTGGGCCATGCTGGCTGGGCAATGCTACTTCCTTTATTGAGAAAGTCTGGCTAAGAAAAGAAGTAGCTGAACCAAGTAGTATGCTTAGTTATGTAGTTGTTTTGTATAATGGTACAAGCTCCTTATCTCATTGCAAACCAGTAACAAAGAGTTGGATGGACCACATTTTGAGTAGAACTGCCTAAGAAGATGGCATAGCAATGTGACTAAAGAAATCTGGCTCCCTGGAAAACACAGGCAGTTGGGTGTTTTTTATGGGAGAGCAAAAGCAACCTTCTCTCTTATTTAAGCCTCTGTTTTTTAGTCTCCATTAAAGTAGCTGCAATAATATCCTAACCAATATCTTCTGCCAACCACTCCTCTCCCATTAGTCTTGTACTTTGTACTTTGTCCCTAGACAGGCCGCAACCTGGCCCTGATTCATCTATATCTTGAGGAAATCTGTAGAACAAATTGATTGTTTGACTCCCTCTTGGACTTTTTCTTATGGACTTTGACAGAGTCCTTGAGTAGAAAGGAGAAGAATAAAAGTTGATTCAGATCACGTTAACAGTGCAAAGGCCTTTTCCTACTTGCCATTACTCATTTGCTATTGATCCTCATTTCATGTGACCATCATCAGCCTTTGGCATAGTTGGTCACTCTAAACACACACACACACACACTCACACACACACACACACACACACACACACGGACACATGGACACACATATGCACAGTGTGTAAAGGATGACTATCATACAGAAGAGGTACCCTGAATTCTTAAGATTTTATAAAATAGGAATAATCACAATGAAGTAGGGCATAGGTTAACTATTTTAAAAAGTGAATCTTCAAATGCTCCAGGGAACACAAGTAAGTGATCTAAAGTTACACCAGGCATGAGGAAAAAGATCTAGGGCCTTGAGCAAAATGATTTCATAAGGTCCTTAATTTATAAGTTAACTATTATTATCCCATCATCAAAATTTTGGAGTACCTAAAGGCAATCAAAAGAATGCAACCTATAGAGCAAAAAGACTAGAGCTAGACCTCAGAGTTACAACTTATCGTATCTGTGCTGGAACTTTGTTTTTACCCCAAGCAGACTAGAATGTTAGCGTATAACAGATGCATCTCTAGCACACATTTTATTTTCCAAGTTTAGTTTTCTGTTCCTTTACCCTATCCTATTAGTTAACATAGTCCAGTAGAAAGCTAACTGCTTTTAGTATTGGCAATTTTGTTTTTACTTTTGTGGTGACACTACTATGGAGTCTGGAGATTGCAAGCTCATATGCAGCCTTGAGCAGAGAATCAGAAAGAGTCCAAGATCTGAGGAGGACTGGGATTCAAGGAGGAAGTGTCAGTCCACATAGATACCTGCACAAGCAAAGTCCAAACAGCAAGTAGCTCCAGGTCCAGTGGAAAGAATGAAAGTTGCTGGACCGAGGAAGGCAGAATCAAGAGATTTAAAGGAGTGATGTCAGCGAGATGGTCAAATACGATGTCTATCATTGTATCTCCCCTGCCCCCCACCCAGGCACATGACAAGAATTTGTCATCTATCCACAGACAAAAGTACTTTTGTGGGAGCTTTGGGATTTATCACCGTCCTGTCCCATCCAGAATCATGAGCTGTGTGACAGTGGGGCAGTGAGTCACTAAGAGAACACAGTCAGGGCTAGGAATGTATAAAAGGGATGTGGATCCTACTATCCCCATCACAGACCACTATGCCACTGGGATGCCTTTCCCATGGATCCCCCAACTGGCTCCCGTGAGCCCCAGTGCTATGAATGCTTCACCCATATATCCCCCATCTCCATCCCATGGCTGGTCCCTATGCACACTCCCATTGGTGCCAGAATCTCTGGGCCTGGGAGAGACCACAGTATTTGACAACATCCTTGGGAAAGCAAAAGAGGCTGTCAGCACCCAGCGCAGTGTGCTGCAGGATCAAGAGAAGTCATTCCAGGTTCATGAAAGATGCTGAACATCACTAATTATCGGGAAAATGCAAATTCAAAACCACAACGAGATAGAACCTCACACCTGTCAGAATGGCTATTATCAAAAGGACAAGAGACAAGTTTTTGCAAAGATATGGAAAAAGAAAAATGGTGGGATGTCAACTGGTGCAGCCACTCTGTAAAACAGCAGGAAAGTTCCTTAAAAAATTAAACATAGAATGGCTATATAGTGCAGCAATCCCATTTCTGGGTATATATCAAAGGAAGTGAAGTAAAATCAGGATCTCAAAGACATAAATGGCCTAGGGCGGGGGGGAGGATCTCAAAGACATAAATGGCCTAGGGCGGGGGGGAAAAATGGACACATATGTAATACCCTTTGTAATACTTTAAGCAATAAAAAAATTAAAAAAAGACATAAATGTACTCCCAAATACATTGCAGCATTATTCACAATAGCCAAGATATAGAAACAACCTAAGTGTCTGTCAACAGATGAATGGATAAAGAAGATGTGGGATATCTATAATAATAAAAGCATAATTCAGGCAGTCCTCAGGTTATGTGGGGCTCAATGTATGTTGTTTCGTGGTTATGGTGCCATCTCCCATTTATTTATAAAAGAAAAAAGTTCTGTCATTTCAACGTATGTACATATGTGCTTTATGTTTTTTATTATTTATTTACCACAAGTAAAAGTCAGGAATTGCTATCTTTCTTTTAAATTTCTTTTACTGTTTCACTTCATTACTGTTGTGCATGTGCTCCATGTGAGTGACATAGGTGCTTATGTAGGTGGGTTCCGACTTACGGGAGAAAATTGTGTTATGTCACGCTGTAGGAAAGGATCTCCGACATAACCTGAAGACCTACTGTATGCTAATTATACCAGACATCCTTCTGGATGTCCTTCTAGGCAACCTTCCAGACAAAGCCAGGCTGCAAGGGAAACCTGGGTCCTGGGTACCAGAGGGAAGCTGGTGCTGGCAGCTGGGGTAAGGAAGGCCTACTCTTGCATGAATTTCATGCACCGGCCTCTAGTATGTAAATAAGACAGGGTCCAGCTCTATACTTGTACAGCCCTGCCTCACATTAGTCCTGGCCCTGTCCGATGCCATCTTTATTTAAAATGCTGATATTTTGCTCATCATGACATTGTTCACATTCATTTTGATTCTTAAAAATATTGCACTAAGACATTAGTTATCTTGATGATAAATTTATTGGAGCCCTCTGACCTTTTACACCTGAGGTGAGTGCCTCACTCACTTCACCCAAGTCCCAGCCCTGGATGAGGGGTCCAAACTCCTCCCTTAGCCAAAGCATACACTTGCTCTGTTATTCAACAAAAGTCACTTCTTACTAATTTAATCCTATAAAATGGAAGACTCAGATTCCATGATTTTCAACATCTCTTCCGGCTCTGACGTTTTCCAGGTGGGCATGGGGTGGGACCTAGGAGAAGGAGCCTTAGGCAGCTGGGGCATTACATGTATAATCAAACTTAGACTTGCGGGGGAAGATGAACTGATGGGTGAGGAGGTAGGGAGCCAAAAGCTGACAGCTGACTCCAGGTGTCACTGCTGAGTTCCCTTCATGGACACTGTGACAAACATTTGAAGAAGGTTGGCATGAGATAGCAAGGGACACAATGAGTCCCTGAGCAGCAGCTAAATGTCACCCTGGAGCTCTGGCATTTGAAACAAAAACAACACCCAAGTGTAAAAGTCACAACTGTTCTCAAGTGGGTGCTGTGAAGGCTCATTTCACATCTAGGGCCACTCCCACTGGGGCAGTCTTCAGCATAGTACCAAGTTCTTCAATCATTTTTCACTCTGGTGATGACTCCTGCCTGGTTTTCAGCTTGTTTTTTTCAGCTGACTAGATTTCGAGCTATAGAAAAGCAATAAGGGAGCGAGGACTAGGTTTCCCAGCTGAGCTGCAGTGAACTTAATTGGCAGTGAGATGCTCCGGCTGAGAAGGGGGACCGGCAGGGCAGCTGCGGATGCAGATGTATGGCTGTGGCTGTAATGAGGCAGGAAGAACATTGCTTCAAGGGTGTTCCCAAATGGGTTTATTTGGTTGAGATAAAGTCAGGAAAGGCAGGCGAGAGCCCTGCAAGCAAATTGTGTTTTTGTGTTTGGAAATGATGGGGATAACCCTAATATGGCTGAGAATCAAAGGGAGCCCGGACTGACGTGCAACTCAGAATGTGCAAAAAAACCCAAAAAACCCTCAGTTCCAAACAAACAACAAAAAGGCATAGATACAATAAATTCAGACAACAGATTGGTGGTTGCCAGAGGGGTAGCAGGTCGGAGTGTGGCAAAATGAATGAAAAGGGTCAAATAGCCGAACTGGTTTGGCTCAGTGGATAGAGTATCGGCCTGCAGACTCAAGGGTCCCTCCCGGATTCGATTCCGGTCAAAGGCATGTGCCCTGGTTGCGGGCACATCCCCAGTGGAGGGCGTGCAGGAGGCAGCTGATCGATCTCTCTCATCGATGTTTCTTACTCTCTATCCCTCTTCCTTCTTCTCTGTAAAAAATCAATAAAATAAAAATTAAAAAAAGAAGAAAAGGGTCAAATATATGGTAATGCAAGGAAACTAGACTTGTGCTGGTGAGCACACTGTAGTGTATTCAGATATCAAATTATGAAATGTATATAATGTTATTACCCAATGTTAGTCAATGAAATAACTAAACAGCACATGGTACACCTTGAACTTACACAATGTTTATGTCAATTATAGCTCAATATTAAAGTTGAAACAAAACAGAATCTTAACCATAAAAAAGTGACCTCATTTCTTATCACTGCTGTTCTGTTTTTCTCTCTCGCTGCTTCCACTCTTGCCAGCATGACGAAACACAGACCGGCCGTGTCCATCTGAGTAAGGTCTTTGGAATCTAATGGCTTCTTCCTGCTTCAGTTCTACAAAGCTAGAATGAAAGGCAAGAGACACGGGCGAGACAGAGGGATGGCCAGGCTCTAAAGTGTGAACTGCACCTTTTGGTACTGGGAGAGTGAGCTTAAATAAAAGTTTTAAAGGTACAGCCTTTCATTATAACCTATTTGTCTATCCTTCACAGTCTTTTCACTGGACTAAGAAACAGCAATATTCTTGTTGAAGATAATAGTTGGAACATATGTGTTCATTGCCAATGCATCTTGAAATCCCATTAAAATGTCTATAATGGGTTTTAAAAATATGTTTTAAAAGGATGCCATAGCCCACTTGAATTGATCACACAATTTTGGAAAGATGGAAAGGAGATGCATGAAGCGTTATTAACATCACAGTAGACAGAAGACTGGAAGTTTTCTCTGTAGAAAGCACAGTCAGAAAGATACGTCTGCGCACTAGAGAATGTATTATCCCAGATGACTGGGGCGTGGAGTGAGCTGAAACTAAAGGAACTGACTGAAAATACTGATAAGGTAACCCCTTCCCCAGTGCTCCTTCCTTAGCCCACAGAGACAAGTGACATACCTCCTCCACCTGTGCTTCAATAGGATAAAAGTTCGTGTTTCTTTTCACATGAACAGATTCAAGGAAACTCTCTCTGAGGTAACTAGCCAGCTTATAAAAGTAGACCCACATCCACTGACATCTGCAGGTCCCACAATAAAGGAGCCAGTTCTTCCCATCAGTCACTTTCTGATGTGTCACATCATTCACCAACTTCCACTCTTGCAAAGCGTTTTGAACGGTTCTTACCTACACATTTGAGGTAACCTCTAATATGAGTCAGAGTCAAAATAAATATGAAAAGAAAAGAAAAAAGAGATACCAAAGAAAGAAAGAAAACATAGGGAGCTAAATAAATAAGCAAAATAATAAATAATCACTAATACAGGAAGATACTTCATTAAATAATAGGATATTACAATCATTATCAGAGAAAAAGAAAGAATGTTAGTTCTCTGGCTTCTGGCCATGGGAGAGTCACTGTATAAGATTTGCTCTCTTGCTGGAAACAGCTTGAATACTAGAAAAATGCATGGAGCTGCTGCTTTCAGGAGTGGGACCCCTAGCAGTTCAGTGATGTGATCCATGAAATAAGAGAAAACGCGAGGCCAGGCTTGCCCAGGCTCACAGTCTGGGTGCACGCTCCCGTCCATGTGAGGGAAAGTGGAGACCAAGCCGAGTGTGGCAGTCTTGCTGAGCTGAGGAATCTGGGACTGGAGACGAGGCTTTCTGAAATGGTTGGAATGTGTGGGTAAGCCACCCAGGGGAGGAAGCTGCAGAATGTAGGGTATGCAGAGGTCTCTAAGATTCCTCCACACAAACCTTATCAAACACCGCCTGCCGCACAGTGAACAGTGAGACCACGGGGGTCCAGACGGAAGGAGCTGGTGCAGGGCTGAGACCTACGTGAAAACTCCAGCGGTCGTGCAATACTGGAATATATTGGAGTTCCAACCCAGGCTGCACTGGAGAAGGCCCGGTGAGCACCTTGCTCATTCATCTGAGACCTCAGAAATGCTCTGCCTTCGAAGTAAGGACCACATCGTATGTTAACATGTTAAGCACCCAGCCTGTTTTGTCTTTTGGATGGAAAGTATCGTGTCAATGACCGGTGACTGACAGGACACTTAATGTGTTAAGGATTGGAGTTCCAACCCAGGCTGCACTGGAGAAGGCCCGGTGAGCACCTTGCTCATTCATCTGAGACCTCAGAAATGCTCTGCCTTCGAAGTAAGGACCACATCGTATGTTAACATGTTAAGCACCCAGCCTGTTTTGACTTTCGGATGGAAAGTATAGTGTCAGTCACCGGTGACTGACAGGACACTTAATGTGTTAAGAGGAGTGTCCTGGAACTAATAGGAAAATTAAAACAAATGCCCCCAAATGAAGAGCACACCCAAGTCTAACATGATCGCCAAAACCCAGCATTACTTAACGCGCCAAAAGAAAAAATCATCAACACTCCTTTTAGGCAGACCATATAATTCAGTATTCCTACAGTGTATCGTCAACATCCTACATGAAATAAGAATTCACTAGATAGTCAAAGAGGCAGGGAAATCAATCCATAACCAAGCAAAAATGGGGTAAATAGAAATAGATATTAAGATGCCAAGTTATTAGAATTATTAGGGGAAAAAACTTTGAAATAAGCTGTTGTAAATATGTTCAAGAACTTAAAGGTTTATATAATGAGAGAACATATGTAGACACTCAGCAGAAAAAAATAAACACTTAAGAAAAGGGAACCAAATAGAAATTTTAGAGCTGAAAAACCATAGCTCTAAAAGGAAAAACTCATAGGTTGGGCTTAACAGAGTATTTGATATTGCAAAATAAAAGGCCAGGAGCTTAAAACAGACTGGTAGAAATTATCCAATCTTAAAAACAGGAGGAAAAAAAGACAAAAATAAATGAGCCAAACCTCAATGCAGAAAGCAGAATTCCATTTTCACGGATAACTCCTTATTATGGGTCAGTGTTTATTACTCCCTTTTACACCCACTGTCTCATTTAATCCTCACAAGAACCCTCAGAGATACCTGCGTTCCTGTTTTATAAATGGGGAACCTGAGACTAAAGAGACGTGACTTCCCCAAGCTCCCAGGCAGGATTTAAGGCCAGGTTGGCATGTATTTATTAAGAACAAAGCGGTCAGAGCCACTTACGGTGACATCTGGTAATCTGATAGACTACTTCAGACTGATTTCTATTGCGAGACAGTAGTACATGGCCTTGCGGTTCTGTTTCACCTTCATATATTTTAACTGGTGTTAAGATAGATGTAGCTCCCACTTAATATATATAAGACTTTGTATTAAGAGCTTATATTGCATACATTATTAATTTTTTATTTGAGCACTAATTGCATGGCAGGCACTCTGCCAGGTGCAAGGAACACTATCTTGAACATTGTACAAGATAGGGTCGCTGCTTTCATTAAAATGCATAGTTTCATTCAATCCCGTGTAATCCTCACTGTAGGCCCATTGTTATCAGATGCGTATATATTATTCCCATTTTACAGGTTCAAAAACTGAGCTTTGCAGAGGTGGATTGACCCACTAAAAGTAATATAAGTAATAAATAAATGTAGCCCATATTCAAAGCCAGCTGTATCTAATACAAAATCAGGTGCCTTTAAGAACTAAATCATTGTTGATTATTTCAAAAAGATGACTGAAATGGCAGAATTGCTAGGAAATTAAACAGGGTGAGTAAGAATAAGAATCCTGCAAGGCTAGTCTTGATATTAATAATTACCATCTTGGGGCTTGTGCCTAGTAGGTACTTTTCTAGGTCTCCTATATACATTATTTCATTTAGCTCTTCAAATAACCTTGTAGGCATTACTGTCTCAGCTCTAAGTCAGAAAACCAAGGCTCAGAGGGGTTAGCAATTTTTCTCAAAGTCTGACAGCACATAACTGACACGTCTGGCACTGAAGCACAGGCCTGTCCAACTCCAGATCTTTTGTTCTTAACTACTAAGAGGCACTGTCTCTTGAACAACAGCTTCTGCTTTGAAATGTCCCACTCATGCTCAGTCCTGCTTATCCAACTCAGAAGGGCCACGGGGCACACGCTCTCCCCCCACCCCCTTTCTACACGCCCCTTTCTTAAGGCATCTCAAATGGTGTGGAATTCACCTGCGGGGTGGGACGGCACCGGCTCTGGAATCAGATTCCCACCCTAACCCTAGCCCTGCCACAACTAAGTCAAGTAATGCCGCCTCTCTGTGCCTCATCACTTTCCAATCTGGAAATCCAGTCACCCAGAGGAATGGGGCAGATGAGGAGAAGTCTTTAGACTGAGACCTGCTGATTTATAAAGCTAGGGCGCATCCAGGAGCCTCTCACGCCTCACCTGGGACAGGAACAGATTTGCCGTGTTGTTCAGATCAACACTCAGCATCTGTCACCAACCCCCTCACCTGAAGGGAAGAGCCTGGGACCAGGACTGTTGGTAACTAACAGGAAGGAAAGGGTGGGTTGTTTTTCCTATGAAGGTTTCTGTTAAAAAAAAAAATAATAAGCCTGGAGAGCTAGCATATCTGGGAGCTTATTTTTCAGGGTTCCAGGTGGGAACTTGAGGGAAGAAGAATTAACAGGTCCCTTGGAGTAATCTGGCCTTTTTTCATGTGGACCCAGGAATCCCGACACAAGAATCACACACACGGCAAACCCCAACCAGCCAGGGAGGAAGCAAAAAGGCCCTGAAAGCTCCTTGATGACAAGGATAGAGGATTATTCCTCGTTTATATTTAGTAGAACTCCTCCATGCTACTTCCTGCCCTTCCTCTGTGCCCCAGGGGGGCTGGAAGAAGCAAGCTGAATTTGATCAAAGTAGTGTTTCTCTACTATATTACGGAAAGAATCTGGTATTTTAAAAACTCAAAAGGGAACCTCTTATTCAATATGCACAATTTAGAAATAATTTCAAAGGACCAAATGGACAGAGAGACCAATAGTATGGAAGATCCTCTGTGGACTCCCAAAGCCCACACATTCTGAGGTTTTCAGGGCCTCAGTTTCCTCCATTGTAAAGTGAGTTGGTTGCCCTAGAAAAACCTAATGCCTACCATTCTCTCTAGCTCTGACATTTTGTAAGTCTATTAATATGTTGGAGTTCATTTACCTCAGAACCCCTGTAGGTAATAAACTGTCACTAAGCACCAAAAATAACCCAGAGGGGAATCTTAAAAAGTTATCTGATCTTGGGTAGCTTTGAGAATATCAATTATTCTCAAGGATAGAAAACTGGAACAAAGAAACAATACCCTTAATATTAATTGCCCTTTCTTATCTGTCTAAAGCAGGGCTGAGCAAAACTTACTTTATTTGCTTTAGTCCCTCAATCTCTTTTGTTTAGAGTACGCACATATTCAGCAAAATAAAAATGGATATTGTTTTATTTTCAACTAATAACACCCAAGGGTGTGGCTTCCCGATTGCTTTTATGTTTCTGTTGTTTTCCAGCGTTTGGAATGACTGGAACAAAAGAAAAGGAACAGCTTAAGAATAACTAACAGCATGAAAAGCAATGCTGAGATTGTGTTCTGCCTGACTCAAATCCTGAAGATTTGGAGATTTATGCTGGCCTGCAAAACGCTGCAGTGAAACACCAAGAAAAGAGCCTGGAACAGTTAGGATGGCGAGCTGTGAAATCTGTCAAAGTAGGTGCTGGGGCCGAGACGGATGAGAAGCTGCATGGCCAAGTCCTATTCTCTAAGAGCCTCCAGACCTTATGGTTTCCTAATGGCGGCCTCATGCATTCACCCTGCCCTGCAAACTCCCTGGGCTGGAATGGAATAGCTAACTTTCAAGGTCATGCAATAAAAGCTCGATAGAAAGCAGACATGTTGAGATTCAACCCAATGGTGCAGGTAAAGTGCATAGCACAGTGGCCTTTACAGAAGCTGCAAAGTCAGTGCTCAATGAATTACACCAGAATAGTAGCAGCAGCAGTAGCACTAGTAATACAAGTAGTGGTATCAGAAGTGGGGATTGTAGCAGTGGTTGCTATTGTCATGCTATCATTAAGTGGGAGGTAGAAGACAAGTGCACATCTGGGGGCAATCTCCTCCCACCTCGTGCTCTTTGGTACCCAGTAGTCAAAGATAATGGGAGCGCTAGCAGGAGAAATGAAGGAGTTTGAAATATGTATGCCAAGTCTTACAGCAGCTGCTTCTATACAATGGCTTATTTCTATATTCCATGTGGGGGATAGTT
Organism: Myotis davidii; assembly: GCF_000327345.1. NCBI lineage: Eukaryota > Metazoa > Chordata > Mammalia > Chiroptera > Vespertilionidae > Myotis > Myotis davidii. Next base: position 29,318 of record NW_006285247.1, on the reverse strand, counting down.
TCTACTCTGCATTACAGATGAGAAAATTGAGAAACACAAAGTTAAAATTCTTTTCTACAATTTAACACATTTACTAAGTTAGTTACCATACAAATTAGTCACAAATTAGGACACAAACACAGATTGCCTGGGCCCATCCATGTGCCTCATAGTGCCCACCTCCCCATTCTATGTATCCGAAAATGACAAGAACAGGACTGACCCAGTCTGTTACTCATTTTACCATTTATAACATTGCTACTAGGTAGATGTTATTATGTATTCCTATTTAGAAGACCAGAAATGGAAGTTCTGACTTCAAAGATCTCCTCCATTATCCTCACAGCCTCCACACTCTTGGTAGAACAGCAAACCCTCTGTGTTTTTGTGTGTGTGTGTGTGTGTGTGTGTGTGAATGGTGGAGGGTTGGCAAGTAGTCACCCAAAATCCACCCCCCTTAACTATCCTGTGACAACACCTGCTTTTTACCCTGAAAACCCTAAGGTTTAGGGAAGATCCTTCCCCAAAGATTTTTGCTTCCTATTGGAGTTTATTACATGCAGAGCTACCAGGGTGAGGGTGGAAAGGGACAATTCAGAACCCCTGCTGCTCAGCGATGGAGCCAGGTGATATTAATCAGAACAACAAGAGGCACAACCTTCAAGGCCAACACTGGAAATGTTATTAGAGTGAGCATGGGGCAGTACGGGACCACAGGACTTAGATGGGCACAGAGACAGAAGGATATAGCAACCTCTAGAAAGTTGTAAAGAACAACCTCCAGGATTCCTGAAAGTAAAATTGACAATCAAAGCAAATAGATCAACCTTAACATCAAAGTACCAGGTTGTACCCAGTTGTCTAGATTTCTTCACAAATTCTGTCAGTTACAAATTCTCCAAGATGTTAAATAGCTGTTGGTGAAAATTTTAATTATTATTTTCCTTAAGAAACACATGGCTAGTTATGTTTCCATTGTATTTAGCTAGCTAATATTAATAATAGAAAGACAGCAAAGGGAAGGCCAGACATTATAAGCATGGTCCTCTGGGCAGCTTCATCAGGAAGTTGCAACTTCACACTCCCCAAGGAACATCCGGTCCACTCCCTGCAAATCACTGGTGGGGGAGGTCCAACAAAGGGGAAGGTGGGCACATGCACAGTGAAGTCTGGGTGACGTAGGGAAGGTGCTTGTCTGTCAGTCTAGCCTGAAGAACAAAGGTCATTGGCTAGGAGAGGAGAGGCACTGCAAGTGTGCAAAATCCTGAAATGTTAATTGGTGAAACTCCTAGTTATAGCCCTGAGACAGAGTTCTTGCTCTCCCATTTCCCTTGCTTGCCTTTGTACTCTCTTGCTCCAAGACCCACACTTGGCTATCATGTGGCTTAAGCAGCTGCATGGCCCCGAGCCATGTGGACCCCAGACACAATGTACTGCAGCTGGGAACATAAGCTGAGCTAGCCAATTGCTGGACAGGACTGTGCTTTAATGTGGAATGAAGACTATGGACAGTGGCTTTCATTCTAGCTCTGCTAAAGGCAAAACTGAACTTCTTCCATAACCTACCAGAGGTAGTTGGAACCTTGGAGGGGAACTCCCTTAATGTTACATTATCAATAAAACTTTCCCTGATATGTCATCCTCCCATGGGGGCCTCAGAAGATTTTTATTCCTGTGGTACCCCAAGAGCTCCTCTTCCACCAGTAACAGGTGGGGATACAGAGGGCACCCCACCAATAACGGCTAGACCATGAGCTATTTCTCAGCTATTTGGCCAGCTCTACAGAGTAGAAAAGGGGAAGCTTCAGCTGTTCTCTTTCTTCTGGGGTCTCTGATGTGCAGAGTAAACTAAGGAAGCACCCCTATAGGTGAGGACACAGTCCCTCAGATACTGAGGATCAGCTATTTATATTTAGTTCTTCAGGCAGCATAGTGTAAGGTCTCACTGTTCTCTTTCCATCCCAGCTCTGCCAACTACTCACTGTGACCTTGGGAAAGCAAACTAAACAACAGAGCTTCTCTTCGCCAATACAATATAATTGGCTGTGAGGATTAAATGAGATGATCATGCTGGTAAAGCACTGAGCACATAATGAGTGACCAACAGGTGTTAGCTATTATTCTGATCATTGCCTTCAGGATATGGAAATGTGTTCATCATGCCATTGTGGTGAATTGGATGTTGGAGGAAGGGAGTTGTTGAGTAGGTTATGAAAGCATCCCTCAAATCAAAACTAACATTGCTTCTTTCAGTTAGTAAAGTAGGTGCCTGGTCCTTCTCAAAGGTTCCTATGGGCTGCTGCACACCCCCAATCTGTTGGCTAGTCAAAGAATGCCTTGAGAAGAAGAAGAAAAATGTTTCCAGCCAGAATTTGGAGCCTTTGTCTGAGGCAGCCTGAAGATCTGTTCCCCTCTTCTCTGACCTTTGTTCAGTGTGGAATCTTAGCACCACTGCTGGGTAACTGTGAGCTTGTGGATCAGAGAAAGAAATCCATGTACTTGTCAGCCATCTTCCCTCCACCCACCACAGTAGCCCATTTTTTTCACATAATAAGTTGATCACTTGGTGTCCTAGGATAGAAATCAACAACAGGAAAATGGACCTTTGATTTCTGCACCTAACCTATCAGCCAAGAATCAGCTTCTTTTGCCTATTTGGTAGCTAACGTAATTTTGACCACAGGGATGGCTAACTAGTTTTGTACACCCAAATTTTTATTGCCCAAATGGGCAGTGGGGTGGAAAGTGCATTACACAGAGGAATTCAAAGACCAGTGTTCCAGGCTGTGCACCCTTAAGATAACTGTTTTGACTTCTGAACCTTTCTCATTGCAGAATTAGAATAAGAAAAGTTGCTTCAACAGAGTTATAGTAAGGACTTAGGTTAGATAATAAGAGATGAGAGTATCTGCCTAAAGCACCGACACAGGTGCCCGTGGAATCTAATAAAAATGCTTGAGATAATTGATATGAAGATATTTTTTGCTCCCGGTGAAAGAAAATGTCTTCTCATTAACTTCCTCCTGAGGGAACACAGGTTGCGGGGTACAATTTTTCACTCCCAGCTAATGCTCACTCTTGCTTCCTAAGAGGACTTCATGAATCCATGGCCACTTTCACCTCCAGAGATGCCACAAGGGGGAGCACTTATCCTTGTGGATGTGCACTGCAGCTCCATTTCCACCCTCCCACCGTGGTCTCTTTTCTAAAAACAGATAGATGCTGAATAAAATGAATAAAGAGAGGCCTAAATTGAGGGGGAAAAATTAAAAAACCACCATGGTCTGCCTTGCACTAACTGCCACTAATTTCCTTGAATAAGTCATCTACCCTGTTCTAGATCTCATTTTTCCTCATGTGTAAAATTCATTCAAAACTTGCCAGGCACTAATCTAGGCAATGATATGAATCAGAAATAAAACTACTTTAGTCTCTGCCTTCAAAGAATCAACAGTATCATGATTTAAATGAACTTGCAAACCAATAATTACAAAGCGAAGTGATTAAAGCTACTATGGAATAATTGGGAGCTTAGAGGAAGGAGCCCTAGGATTTAAGAATCAGAAAACACTTCACACACAAGGTAAAGCTAAATTTTTAATTTGAAGGAAAAGCAGCAATTCAGTAGGCCAAAAATAAAAGATGGGTACTGCAGGGAGAGAGGATAAAAATACACAAACACAGACATGGGAGAGGGAAAGTCAGTTAGTTTAGGAGACATGAGGGGCAGCATCAGAATTCTTATCCTTTGGTCCATGAACACTTTTTCATGTATGATATTTAATTATGTGCTTATTTCCATTTCTCCTTAGAGGAGATCCATTTTCCTTGATCTCATTATATTCTCAAATTGATTGGTAATAAGGCAAATGTATATATCAGTGTATAAATACTGAGTGGCCAGATTATTATGACCACCCCATAAGTACTTCATTGGGCCATCTTTTGCCTTCAATACTGCGGCGATTCTTCTTGGCATTGACTCCACGAGATGTTGAAAGGTGATGGAGGAATCTGACACCATGCCTGATGAACAGCACTGTCCAGTTCTGTGAGATTTGATGGTTGTGGAACCAGCTGCCTGATGGCTCTTTTAACTTCGTCCCACAAATGCTCAATTGGATTGAGATCTGGTGATTAGGGGGGCCACCTAAGCAAGGTAAAGTCTCCCTCATGTTCTTGAAACCACTCCTGCACAATGCGAGCACCATGGCATGGCGCATTGTCTTGTTGGAAGAAGCCATCTCCATTGGGATACGCCATCAACATGATAGGATGAACCTGATCAGCAACGATACTTAGGTATGTTGTGCTATTCAGATTGTGTTCCACATGAATTAAAGGGCCCAAATCATGCCAGGAAAACATGCCCCAAACCATAATACTGCCCCAACCAGCTTGAAGGGCTGTACTCATGCATGTGGGGTGCATGCTTTCATGCTGTTTCTGCCAAATTCTCACTCTATCATCTGCATGATGCAACTGGAAACGTGATTCATCGGACCACATGACTTTTTTCCAATGCTCGACTGTCCAATCCGTGTGTTCCTGTGCAAATTGGAGATGTTTTATCTTGGTAACTGCAGACAGCAAAGGGAGGGCAGTTGTGGGCGATCAGGCCAGCAGGGGAGGGCAGTTGGGAGGAACCAAGCCTGCAGGGGAGGGCAGTTACGGCTGACCAGGCCAGCAGGGGAAGGCAGTTAGAGACAATCATGCCGGCAGGGGAGCAGTTAGGCATCAATCAGGCTGGCAGGGGAGTGGTTAGGGGGTGATCAGTCTGGCAGGCAGAAGCAGATAGAGGCAATTAGGCAGGCAGGCAAGCGAGCAGTTGGGTGCCAGCAGTCCTGGATTGTGAGAGGGATGTCCGACTGCCTGTTTAGGCTCGTTCTTACCAGGATCAGACCTAAATGGGAAGTCGGACATCCCCCAAGGGGTCCCGGATTAGAGAGGGTGCAGGCTGGGCTGAGGGACACACACACACACACACACACACGTGCACGAATTTCATGCACCGGGCCTTTAGTCAACAAAATGAAAAGACAGCCCACTGAATGGGAAAACAGAGTCACCAATGATACATCTGATAAGGTGTTAATATCCAAAATTTGTAAAGAACTAATACAACTCAACACCAAAAAGAAAACAACAACACCTAACAAACCAATTAAAAAATGGGTAAAGGACCTGAAGAGACACTCCTCCATAGAGGACATACATATGGCTAATAAACATATGAAAGATGCTCAACATTACTCATCATCAGAGAAATACAAATTAATTCTGCAATGAGATATTACCTCACACATGTCAGAATGGCTATCATCAAATAACAACAAGTGTTGGCGAGGGTGTGGATAAAAGGGAACCCTCATGGACTGTTGGTGGGAATGCAGATTGGTGCAGCCACTGTGGAAAACAGTATGAAGGTTCCTCTAAAAATTAAAAGCGAAACTGCCTTATGACCCAGTGATTTGCTTCTGGGTATATCTGAAGAAACCCAAAATACTAATTTGAAAGCATATATGCACCCCTAAGTTCATTGCAGTGTTACTTACAATAGCCAAGCTATGGAAGCAGCTCAAGTGCCCATCAATAGGCCAGTGAATAAAAAAAGCTACGATACATATATAAGGGTGGGGCAAAAGTAGGTTTACAATTGTTCATATGGAAGATAATACAATAATTAATAAATAATAATACAAAAATAAACTCTGTTTTTGAGAGCCGAATTTTTTAAACTTAAACTATATCGGTAGGTACATTGTTAATAACTTTATTAGGGTACTCCTAAGGCTTAGGAAGAGCCACACTCGAGGGGCCAAAGAGCCGCAGTTTGCCGACCATGGACCTAGAGGATATTATACTAAGTAAAATGAGCCAATCAGAGAAAGACGAATACCATATGATTTCACTTATAAGGGGAATCTACAGAACAATATAAACAAACAAACAAAACAGAAAGACACTCATAGATACAGAGAACAGACTGATGGTTGCCAGAGAAGAGGTGGGTTGGGGGACTAGGTGAAAAAGGTGAAGGGATTGACAGGTACAGATTGATAGTTACAAAATAATCATGGGGATGTAAAGTACAGCATAGAGGATATAGTCAATAATATAATAACTACAAATGCTACCATTTAGGAAATATCAGGGGGAACACTTTGTAAAGTATATAATTTTCTACTCACTATGCTGTATACCTGAAACTAACACAAAATAATATTAAATATAAACTGTAATTGAAAAAAATTTAAAGTAAAATAAAAAGTAAATCATATCATACCATTCCCTGCTAATAATATTCAAAATGCTTTCCATGTAAAGTCCTTATAATGGTCTACAGAGAAACATTTAGCTCCTACATACTGCTCTGTACTCATATTCTACCACCCTCCCTAGCAGTCATCCTGTTCCTTAAATACTCCTGAATGCATTCTGCCTCACTTTCTTTATGTTACAGCATTCTCTGCTAAGAATATTTTTCATCAAATATTTATGATACTCTTCTTCACTTCATTTGGTCACCCACTGTAACCTTCTCTGAGCGTTTTCTGTGAAATATCCAAAATGGCAGCCCAATATTTTTCTTTTTCCATCCTTGAATTATCCACACCTGATACCACAGCATTTAATAGAATGTATCTGTATGTCTGCAGTCTATCTTTTTTTTATTATTATTATTTTTCACTTTAATATATTTTTTATTGATTAAGATATTACATATGTGTCCTTGTCCCCACGTTACCCTCTACCCCCGCCCCCGCTCATGCCCTCATCCCCCCTGTTGTCCGTGTCCATTGGTTAGGCCTATATGCTTGCATATAAGTCCTTTGGTTGATCTTTCCCCCTTACTCCCACCCTCCCCTACCTTCCCTCCAAGGCCCGAAAGTCCAATCAATTCCTCTCTGTTTCCGGATCAGTCCTTGTTCAGGAAATAACTTTTAATGAATTTAGGGTTTAGGGTTTCTTTTTAAAAAAATTTAT
>NW_006285247.1:10585-20479 GCF_000327345.1 Myotis davidii | reverse complement strand
TCTCTATCTTTTTCACACACCCAGCTCTTGGAGAGCAGAGACTGCCTTCTGATTCACCTGTGTATACTCACTCTTAGGACAGTGCCTGGTGCATGGCTAGCACTTAGTAAGTATATAAGCAATAAAAAGAGAAGTGCCTGGTGCATGGCTAGCACTTAGTAAGTATATAAGCAATTAAAAAAGAGAAAGCAGATGTAAATGAGTCTTTGCAACAACCAGCACATAGCTCTTGTTCAAAAATAGTCTCTGATGGAAGCTACTGATAAGGACCACCTAATGTTTTTTGGCCATTTGTTTCTAGTGTATGTAAGAATTTACATAGCATATGCAGAATTTGCATGGATGAATTGGGCAGAAAGTCAGTCTTTAAGCTTGGTGAAAGCAATCGTATATAATAAAAGCCTAATATGCAAATCGTCCCCTCAACCAGGAGTTTAACAAGGGGGTGGGGCCAACCAGCCAACTGCAGGAAGGGAGGCCCCTGACCAGCAGCAGGCAGCAGCTAGGGATGCTACGTGTGCACAAATTTTGTGCACTGGGCCTCTAGTAATTCAATAAAAGTGGACACCTTGGTAAGGGTTTCTAACAATAGTATTTATAATGGTAATAGCTAATATTTACTGAATGATTGTGTGTAAGGTGCATGGTAAGTGATTTACATGTATGAATTTAGGTAATCCTCACAACACCACTATGAGGGAGATATGTCTAATTTCCCCATTTTACAGGTGAAGAATTAGAAAGTAAGATATATTTTCACAGAACTAAGTGACAAAAATAGGTGTGGAGTCTAGGGATCTGTTTCTTTCTCTTTTTTTAAATATATCTTTATTGATTTCAGAGAGGAAGGGAGAGGGGAAGATCGATAGAAACATCAATGATGAGAGAGAATCATTGATTGGCTGCCTCCTGCACATCCCCTACAGGGGATCAAGCCTGCAACCTGGGCATGTGCCCTTGACCAGAATCGAACCTGGGACCTTTCAGTCCGCAGGCCAACGCTCCATCCACTGAGCCAAACCAGCCAGGGCAAGATCTGTTTCTTAATTACTCTGATTCTTTTTCTTCTTCAGGATGAAAACACAAAAATATTAGGATAAGGTTCATTATTTGAGCTGTTTTATTGATCATTATGAATCTGTCATCATTCACCTACTACTAGTTTTTAAAAAGGTTATAGCTCAGAAACAGCCAGATTGAAGAGATGAATAGAGCAAGGTATAAGGGAAGGGTAAGGAGTTCCCAAGCCCTCTCTGATCACACCACTCTCCTGAGTCTCCAAATGGTCACCAACCCGGAAGCTCTTCTAACCTTGTCCTTTTGAGTTTTTGGAGGCTTTATGACATAAACACGATTAATTAAATCATTGACCATTGGTAATTGAACACAATCTCGAGCCCCTCTCCCCACTAATGTATTTCTTCTATTTCCATAATTTGTATATTTATTCTTATAAAAGATAGATAGATAGATAGATGATAGATGGATGGATAGATAGATAGATAGATAGATGATAGATGGATGGATAGATAGATAGATAGATAGATAGATACAATGAAACAGAGAGAGGTAAAGAACAGAAGGGAGGACGGAGTTGCATATACAATTAAGTATGATCCTATTATATAAGCCAGCAATCGTGCCCTTGGCTATATATCCTACAGAATTAAAACTTATGTTCCCACAAAAACCTGCACATAAATATTCCTAACAGGTATGTGCAATAGCCTAAAAAAGCCTGAAAACAACCCAATAATTGTCAAAGGGCAAAAGGCCAAACATACCATAGACTATTACTCAGGAATAAGAAAGAATAGATTATTGATACACTCAGCTCATATGAATCTCAAGGACAATATGCTGAGTGAAAAAAAAGCCAATTCCAAAAGGTTACATACAGTATTATTCCACTTCTATAACATTACAGAAAAGACATTATAGATATGAAGGACATATTATTGGTTGCCCAGAACTAGAGGATGGGGAAGATGGGTGTGGTTATAAAAAGGTAACACTGTGCTTCAACCTGGATATTTCCTACTGACCTATTTTCTCACTTAAGAGTCCTCTCTTCTTTTACCTCTAACATGTTGCTAACTCTATTCCTTGCATTCTTTATTTCAAATATTATAATGATCAATTTTAGAATTTCCATTTATTATTTTTCATAGGTTTGAATAATCTCAGGAGCATATTAACCATAATTTTTAAAAGTGTTTTATGGTACCTCTAATATTTCACTCCCTTTGGACTGGTATGTATAATCTATGTTTTTTTTTCCTGGCTTTGATGTTTTGGTTCTGTTCCCTGGCATGTCTGGTAGCTTTTGACAGAATGTCACACATTGTTTAAGAAAAAAATGAAGAGATTCTGGATGATATTATTTTTCTCCAGAGAAAATTTAAATTCTTTATGGTAAATAGAGTATGGTCATATAACCTTGATAAAATCAGAGATTAAAACATTATGTTTTAGGCATTGCTTTTACTATTCTACTTCTCTTTTGTGCTTACACCTGAAGCATTTGAGATTTAGGAATCTCAAATGGAAGTTGGGTATTTTTCAGGGCTCCTCCTCCTTAATGTGCCCTGAACTTCAACTTTTGTCTTCAAAACTGTGAGACTGTAGTTGTTAAGATGAAAAAGGAAGAGCCCCTGGCATCACTTTTATACATAGAATAGACAAACTTAAGAAAACAATAAAGAATCAAAGAAACAGGAATCAATTTATTTGGGAGCACATGCCTGGGTTGCGGGCTCAGTCCCAGTTTTAGTGGGGGGGGGGGTAGGCATGAAGGAGGCAGCCGATCAATGATTTCTCTATTATCATTAATGTTTCTATCTCCCTCTCCCTCTCCCTCTCCCTTCCTCTCTGAAATCAATGGGGAAAATTTTTTTTTAATTCAGGTTATTTTTTATGGTGGAGCATCAGAGCACTGCAAATCAGATCTATTCATTCTACAGAGACTTACTTAACAGGTCCCTTAGGCAAATATTAATCAAATAGGCACCTATCACCCTGAATAAGCAGAACTGTGGTATGGGGAGAATGCAAAATAATATGCCCAGGGACTCAGGAGCCTCTTGAGAGGAAAGGCTTAAGATCCAGGCCTTTTTTAATTTTTTTTTATTTTATTTTTATTTTTTTATTATTATTATTTTTTTTTAGGTTCAATGCAATCTCATCCTACGCCTGAACTGATTAGGTCCCACAGAAGATCCACTCACAGAGGAAAGGGCCAGGAGGGAAAGTTCCAAGAGGGAAGGAGAACCTGGCCAGCCACCTAGGTTCACAGTCAGGCCTAAATGGGGGTGAAAATTGTAATGTGGTTGATCATGGAAACCCTTCCTTATCCAAGAAGAAAACTTTAAATACAATGACAGAGTCTTCCATGTAAGCTGAAGAACTCTGACCTTGAGCAACTCTGGATGAAGAGGACACTCATGGGAACAGGATCCAGACCAGCAAAGATGTCTTGGTTTCTGTTGACCAAGAAACACTCCTAAGTACAGCACCAGTCTCAGCTGTACTGCTTGGCAGCAAAAGAAACCAGGCAGTTAAAAAGTGAGCATCTACCTGTGGCCAGGCATGATTCTTCAGTTCTCTTTTAGTCAGGAAGAAGGACTGGCCTCTCTGGGCTGAGGAACTCCCCAGGATCCCCAGTCAACTACTGGGTATTAAGAAAACCGTAAGAGACATATTGTAAAATCCTTGCTATATTCATTTACTTGGACTGGTGAACAGAGTCCCGTAGACTTCAACAGCAGAGATTTAACTTCTCATAGTTCTGAGGCTAGTCATCCGATACCAGTTGGTTTCTTCTGAGGCCTCACTCCTTAGCTTGCAGATGCCACCTTCTCTGTGTCTTCACATGGTCTTCCCTCTGTGTGTATCTGTGTCCTATCTCCTCTTCTTAAAAGGATGCCAGTCATATTGGATTAGGGCCCATCCCAATGACCTCATTTTAACCTAATAACCTATTTAAGGACTCTATTACCACATATGGTCATGTTCTGAGGTACTCAGGATTAAGACTTCAACATCTAAATTTGGGGGGAGTAGGGGACACAATTTAGTATAATACTTGCCAAGCTGTACAAATGGAAATTTCAGTATATTTGAATGTTAAAAAGATATAACCCTAGTCTATTTAAAAGTTATTTTATTGTAAAATGATTACCCATCACCAATATTATCCTATATAATAAAAGGGTAATATGCAAATTGACCATAAGTGTGGGACCACTGGGAACAACTGGTCTCTATGATGTGCTTAGTTTTATTCATTTCAAATGGGCTGGATCCGGACCGCGGGCCGTAGTTTGCCCATGGCTGGCTTAGGATGTCCGACTAATGGCTTAGGCCTGCTGGGGCCTAAGCCATTAGTCGGACATCCCCCAAGGGCTCCCAGCTGCCAGAGAGATGTCTGACTGCCAGCTCAGGCCCGATCCCCCAGATCAGCAGATGGACATCCCCCAAGGGCTCTCGGACTGCGAGAGGGCACAGGCTGGGCTGAGGCACCCCCCCCCCCAATTGCACGATTTTCATGTACTAGGCATCTAGTCATATATAATGCTGAGCTAACTTGCTTCAGAACTTCTGTTAAAACAGTAAGTAAATATAGAAGACACTAGAGGCCCAGTGCACAAAATTCGTGCATGGGAGTGGGGGAGAGGGTCCCTCAACCTGGTCCGCCCCCTCTCACAGTCCCGGAGCCCTCAGGTGATGTCCTCCTCTGTGGGAGGCGACCGGGCTGATGAGGGAAATGTGCTGCCCCCATCACCCTGCTGCTGCTGCCACTGCTGGCCACCGCAGCTGCAGGCCCTTGGCCCTTGCTTTTTAGTGTTGGCCCCGCCCCCCACGCACTGGTGGGTGGGGACAATCTGGGGCCAGGCTGGCTGGGGAGGGGCTGTGGGAGTTTGAGGCACAGCAGGTTGCACCCCATCCAGCCTCTGCAGAGGTGTGGCGCCTGGACTGGGCCCACACTGCTGCCTCTGTGGCTGCCTCTGCAGAAGGGGCACTGGGACTGGGCTGTGCCATGGCCTGTCCCACACCACCTTTGCAGAAGGGGGCACGGTGCCGCCTTTTCGCCACATCTGCAAAAGGGGCCACGGCGCTGGACCGGTGGTGCCAAACCGGCCCACCCCTCTTGCGCAAGCCCCAGACCCACCCACCTCTCCTGTGTGGAGCCAGCCCCAGGCCCTGGCAGCTGCTGTGGCTTTGTCCAGATGGACGTACAGAAGACGTCCACCCTAATTAGCATATTACCCTTTTAATAGTATAAATGTTTGGGGCTCCCTGAGAGTCCTTCTCCATCCTCCTTCACATCAGTCCCTCCATAGAATTGATCAATATTTACCCTAAATATATCTTTATGGGTGTTTTTGTTATTCCATTATAGCCTTATCTGCAGTGTAAGCTGGTAAAGTAGAACATACCAGTTACATCTGCTTTTAATGTTCTTATGTACATACCCACTTCACAATACAATCCATACTTCCTAGCATGGTGTAGGCCTTAAAGATTTGTCCTTCTTGCCTTTCCAGTCCCACTCCCTGCCCTGCCCTACACCCCAGTGAGATGAACAAGTCATCTGCACTCATGGAGCTCTTCTGCTCCTTTGCACGTGTTCTTCTTTCTGCCTGGAATGACCTGGCTTCCTTCCATCTGGTTTCTTGTGCCCCATTTATACTCTATGTCATTGAATAATGCCTCTGTCAATACATATTATATTGGATTAAAATGATAAGTTTTCTTGCACGTTATACCCAAAGGATTCAGAGTGCCATTATTGTAAGGAATTAGCCTTTCCTAATTCAATGTCTAGGGCTTGGCACATAGAATATTATTAGTTCAAGTAGGATTTCTTAAAAAATAAATGATTAATTGAATGAATTAATTGGTTGTTGATCAAACTAGTGATAACCCTACCTGTTGGCACATGCTTGTACCAAGACATTGAGAAAAATTCTAGTTATTGAATAAATCTGAAAATGATGTGTTTCAGAGTTTCTATTCCAACAGAAACAGCACTTAGATAAGAAAAAAAAAGCTAAACGTATTTTCTAAAAATTGTTTCTCCTACTGAGACTTTCACAATGCAGCTGCTTTCCATGTGTGTGTGTGTGTGTGTGTGTGTGTGTGTGTGTGACAGGGAGCTGAGCAGCCTCCACTTGACACCTGACAGCGAGTCCCTCCTGATCCTGCTGGGAGCTGCCACAATCCATCCTGTGGCAGGAGCTCTTCTTCCTGCCTCATTAAAATGGAGAGCCAGATCCTGGAAACGAAAATCCACCAAAACCTGTAACTCAGAGAAAGAAGTGGGGTTTAGGGACACATGGAATAGACACATGCAAACAAATTGAAAAGCTGGTCCACATTCTAAAATCTTAAAGGCCTTTTTATCCCATCTGTGTTCAATTTGTGTATTGAATCCGAGGTCATAGGATTCCCAGCAGAAGGCAGCTTCACCCCCAGGCACCACGTTCTCCCCACGCAGCCAGCCCGTAGGGGAGCCAGCCTGACCCGCTCCCCACTAAACCGAGCAGCCATGCCTGCACACAGCCCTGCTCCACCACGATGCCCAGTGTTAATTGCTTCCCGGGGCCATGCTGAGAAGCCAGGGTGGGAGAAGCTGGCAGTATCCTCAGGTGATTCCTGAGGGCTCTCTCCCTCCCTGGGCTCATTATCCCTTTCTGACACAATCATCCTTCAGGTTCCCTCAGAGCACCCAAGTCAGTCATGCTAGAGGATGGCATCTTGGGACACCCTACCCTTCCTCCTGAATGATATAATAGGAGCTTAATTCCCAGCCGCAGTGCCTGGGGAAGCTAGGGAGAGCACCGGGGAGACTGGGGTTTCCCAGGGAGATTTGTGTCAGCTCTCTCACCCTAATTACTGGGAGCAGACAGAAGCTGTTAGGTGAGCAGACCTTACGGGGATACTAGCTGCCTACAGAGTCATCTCGAGAAGAGAGACAGAGAAGAGAGTTGAGACCCCCTGGGACTCTGCTGGGAATGAACCAAGAGCTCAGTAACACAGGACACTCAGGTGGCCTTCTCTTGTGACCCTGAGAATGCCTGACCCAGATCTCAGGACTTACTAAACAATAAGCTGTCTCCAGACTTGGCTCAGAGGCTATGGACAGAAATGTCTCCACAGAGGAAAACATAAGGAAATGCAACTTGATGAAGGAACAGCTAAGTTTGGGGTAGCAGCCACTTTTGAAACACAAGCAGCACATGAATTTTCAATAAAAGACCTCCCACCACACACCTCGCACGCTTAGCAGTAAAGGAATTTCTGTCTTTTTTTGTTGTCGTTGTTAGAGAGGAAGCCTGTGCAAAAGTAAGTCTGCAAGCCACTGACAAACTCTAAGGAGATGAGAAATGATCTCGAAGGCCCATTTCTCTGAGTCATTGCCACACTGGAATGTGTATTGTTCCAGAATTGTTTCAAGTCTTTCATGTGCTCATGCCTGGGGTTTTTTGTGTATTTTTTTAATAGATGACAAAGCTCCTAGCTTGATCAGTTTTATGTCATCCACTTTTGTAGAGTCTACAATGTCTAAGAAAGTGCCAAGGCATAAAGAAGGTGCCAAGTCAGTGTTTCTGGAAAAGAAGAAAAAAGGGAAGAAAGGAGCAATGACAGGATGGAGGCAGGGAAGGAGAGAGGGGGAAACAGATGAGGGACGTTTTAAGGTTTTCCAGAATTATGCAGAAATCCACCCTGTGGGCCAAGGCGTAGGTTAAAAAAAATTATTTTTCATTGCAATGAGTATGAAATGTCCGGAGGCCATGAAGTTAAGCAGCAGTGGACAGATCTTATATACAGCTCTTATTCCCCAAATTCAGTGATCAAGCACTATTTCAATACACCCTGCACAGCTTTTTCCAATCTTCTGCCTGAAGCTGGTCATATTCAATAAACAAAACAGTCCTCGGCCCAGGAACAAACAAGCAAAAATCCTAAACAAAAGACATCACACAGGGCATTTGAACATGTTTTTCCTTCTTGTTCAAGATAGACATGCAGACAGCTAAAGGAAGGGCAGTACTAAGCTTGGCCCATCTTGCTTAAAACCAATGTCTACCCTTTCCTTGAGGTATTGTTTTTTCTTATAAATATGACAAATGATAACAAGGTCACGACTAGCAGAGACTGTACCCAGGGGGAGGCTTGTCCTCTGGTAATTTTCCCAAAACAGGAAGAAAGGAGGAAATCAAAACAGGGACTCAGAAAGTATTAATTTTGCCCCAGCTGGTGTAGCTCAGTGGTTGAACGTCAACCTATGAACCAGGAGGTCACGGTTCGATTCCCGGTCAGGGTTGCGGACTCGATCCCCAGTATGGGACGTGCAGGAGGCAGCCAATCAATGATTCTCTCTCATCATTGATGTTTCTACCTCTCTCTCCCTCTCCCTTCCTCTCTGAAATCAATAAAAAAAAATGGTAAGTTCTTAATCTTAACATTTTCTCTTTCACTAATTTTGAGGGGAACATAGGGGAACCTCTATCTAAATATACAGCACCCTTGTCTCTCTCTGTCTCTCTCTCTGAGGCATGAAGACAAAAATGAGTCCCAGGGAACTAGAAACGACCAAAGAGACTAGGACAGAAAGGAGCTCAGGAAAATAACCCCACTGAAAACTGTTTATAAACCCTTGGGCTAAACCCAAAGCTGTGCACACATACATCTGATTCTAAGTAGCAAAATCTTGGAGAACTGAAACCAAGATACATGGCCACTCAGGACACAGACTGGCCACTAGGTGGAGCACACACAAGACAGATAGAAGCAAAGGCTTAGAAAACCCAACAGACATTAGAATCCAGAAGGCAGGATTGACTTGCAGGCTGGAGCTACATAAAAAAAAATATAAAATTTTTCCATAATATTTAAATAGGATGCAGTTCTACAATTCAAACTTAGGCATCAGCTGAAGAACGAAGAAAACCTCGACTCACATTGACAAAATCGACAAATGCCAAGGCCGAGGTGACAGAGATGTTGGGATTACCTGACAAAGTCTTTAAAATAAAGTCTTTGAAACAAAGTGAAAATATAGGAAGTTTCAGCAAAGAACTGAAAGATGTATGGAGGGCCAAATGGACATCTTAGTGCTGAAAAATACAATGACAGAAATAAAGACTTCACTAACTGGGCTCAGTAGTGAAATGGAAATGAATAAAGAAGAGAGGAAAAAAGTCAGAAAAGTTTAAGATGAATACATAAAATTATACACCTTGAACAGTGAGAAACGAGATTGAAAAACAAGTCTCAGAGACCTGTAGGGCAATAGAAAAGTTCTAATATTTGTGTTGTCAGAGTCCCAGAAAGTGATGAGAAAAAGTTTGATGCTGAAGAAAATAGTTGAAGAATGGCTGAAAACTTCCTATAATTTTTAATGCGTGTTCTAAATTATATAACCTCTAAACCAAATAGATAACAGCAGAACTGGATTTCAAACCAATGTTTCTCTTACTCAAAACCGTATTTAGATCCTGTCTGTATGATCCCATAGATCTGCATTTGAATTCTATCAAACAGATATTCTCTTTTTTTAAACGTGAAGAGAAGGGTGCCGCTCTCTAATTTCCTCTTCCCTCCAAGATTCCTATAACAACCATGCTCTGGACAGTTTTCCTCAAAGCTGTTTTTGTTTTTTGTGTGTGTGTGTGTGTTTTTTTTTATAGATGAAACTCCCCAGTGGCCTAATAGAAATGAGGTCGCCTGTGAAATCAGCATGAAGTGCTCTCAGCGCATGGGGCTCTTACAGGCTTGGCCTTTGGCTGACAAAAAAAGGGGTGGGGGTTAATGTGAATTTTATATATCTCCCACCACTGCCTATGGGAAAACCACAAACAAGCACGGAAGTCACCAGAAAGCTGTGTC
>NW_006285247.1:9339-10517 GCF_000327345.1 Myotis davidii | reverse complement strand
TCACCCACACTGGTACAGAAAGGCAAGGTTAAAACCAAATGAGACAGGAGGTTAAGGCCATGAGACCAGGCCAGAGAATTTAAATGAGTTTTATTAAAAGCCTTCATTACCTAAACGTTTGCCAAAGACAAATAGCCACTTTAGTTCTCAGCCAGGTGCCCTGTTAGAGAAAAGGGTTTAAGCATTTTCTTCCCACAGCAAAGCCACTGGCCAAAAGGAAAAAAAAAATCTGAATAAATGACTGAGATGAGAAAGGCATTCTTAGTTATATCATTGGTGCACATACAGCAAGAAAAGGCCATTGGGATGGTGGAAAGCAAATGCACTTTGAATCAGAACTCCTTGTAAATTTCATATCTCCCACATGAACTTGGGCAAATCATTTTAACTCTCTCTTGACCTCACTTTCATAAACGATGGAGACTGAAGGTGTAAAGCTTCCTCCCAAGATTGTTGTAAGAATTAATGCATCTGCAGGGTCTGGCCCATACCAGGCCACACCTCTAAATGGCTGGGTATTCTGAAGGAGACACTTTTTCTTGTACATGGAATAGCAGTCACTCACATTAGAAAGGCCTTCCATTTTCAACTGGTTCTATGAAAGCCTGAAGAACCAAGGCTAGGATGAAAAAAGGTCTACTAGAGTTGCTACATCTCTGGGTAGTTTTCTGCATTCCATCAGCACCAATTTTTACATATTATATAAATAAAACACAAAATACTTCAACTTCCTGGCTTTAGCTATAGCAGGTAGGTCACCTGAAATGTCAGTATGAATTTTAGAAAAAAGCAAGACAGAAATAAATATCACAAGAAAATTCTTCAAATATGGTTTTAATGCTAAGAAACCTACTGAGAGCTCAGTCCAACTAGGATTCACTGAGCAACAACTGGATATGACATGATCTTTGCTGCCTAAAGCACACTTAGGGAGACAGAAATACCACTAGACATTCCAGGTGATAAATCCAGTAATGGCGAGATATACAAGGAGCTGAAAGACCATTAAGGAGGCACTAACTTTGTCCAGGAGGACAGGTATGCTTCACAGAAAGTGGTGTCTGAACACAGTGTTAGGCAGGTTTCTCAGGGTGGAGGTGGGAACAGGGCTTCCAGGCCGGAGAGATGATGTGTGCAAAGGTACAGAACTAAGTGATGGCAGGTAATCATCAGATCTT
>NW_006285247.1:4388-9274 GCF_000327345.1 Myotis davidii | reverse complement strand
GGGGGGGGGGGGGGGAGGAAAAATCCTTTTTCCCAAAGTCAGGACTATCTGATTCTAAATGTCCCCCAAGTGGTACAATGTAAGAAATAATATGTAGACAAAAGACCTAGGCTGACCATTGCATATTGAACAAACCACTCTGAGCATTAGTTTTCTCTTCTATAAACACTAGAGGCCTGGTGCACGAAATTTGTGCAGGGAGGGGGAGGGTCCCTTAGCCCGGCCTGCACCCTCTTGCAATCAGGGACATCCCTCTCGCAATCCAGGACTGCTGGCTCCTAGCAATCCCCTGCCTGCCTGCCTGCTCACCCCCTAAGCCTCTCACCTGCCTTCCTGATTGCACCTAACCACTCGCCTGCTTGCCTGATTGCCCCTAATCACCTCTGCCTGCCTGCTTGATCACCCTTTAACCACTCTGCCTACCTGCCTGATGCCCCTAACTGTTCACCTGCCTGCCTGATTGCCCCTAACCACCTCTGCTTCAGCCCCTGCACCTGGGACCCAGGCTTGCTTCCTTCCTCTGGCCGGCCGCAGGCAACCAGGACCTGGGCCTTCCTCCCTCTGGCCAGCCGCAGGCACCCAGGACCCCAGGTGGCTTTGACCAGGCTGGCCGCAGGCACCTGGGACCTGGGCGGCACCGCCCAGGCCCCGGCTTTGTCAGGAAGGACATCTGGTCTATTCAGTCTAATTAGCATCTTACCCTTCTATTAGTATAGATGGGTTAAAGATAATCACTACTTCTTAAGTCTGTTTTGAGGATTTGTTGATATGATAATCTTCTTTAAATTGTAAATCTAAATGAATGGCAAATACTCTGTATATTTCTTAGCTTTGATCATTTATAAATAATCCATATTAATCTTTAATAGCTATATTTATAAAGCAACAGATACTCAGTTCTATGAATAATATTAACATATAATACATAGCAACCACTAAAATAGCCTAGGAATTGAGATAGGTATAAAGAGATCTAGATATTTTCAAATCACTTTCAAAATATTTAGTGACTAGGAAGAGAAACATCAATCATTTATATTATGACTTCCCATCTGCAAAGTGTAGGGGAAAGGTTTTTAGCATGAAAGAGGTTTTATGATGAAAAAAGTAAAATAGTGCAAAAAAGTAAGAAAACGCTCACATAGATGGTTTATTTTTAAAAACATGACAATTAGGCCCTGACTGGTTTGGCTCGGTGGATAAAGTGTCAGCCTGTGGACTGAAGGGTCCCAGATTCGATTCCAGTCAAGGGCATGTAGCTTGTTTGTGTGCACATCCCCAGTAGGGGGTGTGCAGGAGGCAGCTGATTGATGTTTCTCTCTCATCAATGTTTCTAACTCTCTATCCCTCTCCCTTTCTCTCTGTAAAAATTCAATAAAATATATTTTAAAAACTAAATAAAAACATGATAATTTTAGGATGAAAATATAAAGCAGTTTGTGAGTTGGGAAAACCTAGCCCAGTGATGGCGAACCTTTTGAGCTCGGCGTGTCAGCATTTTGAAAACCCTAACTTAACTCTGGTGCTGTGTCACATATAGAAATTTTTTGATATTTGCAACCACAATAAAACAAAGACTTATATTTTTGATATTTATTTTATATATTTAAATGCCATTTAACAAAGAAAAATCAACCAAAAAATGAGTTCGCGTGTCACCTCTGACACGTGTGTCATAGGTTCGCCATCACTGACTTGCCAAAGGATTATGAGGAATAAGAGGTAAAAGCCATGCAGGTTCCTGGGGAGAATGTAGGAAAGTAGAGGATGAACAAAAAAGGAACCCCCAGAGTGAGAGGTCTGACCCTTAGAGGGCAGCAGCTCAGAAGAGAAGGCACCAGAAATACTGAAAGAAGGAACCAGGGCATTGGGGGGGGTGGGGGGGGAGGTGGCTCCCAGGTGAGCTAATCCTGAACACCAACCTATTTGTGTTAGTTTTGCTTTGCTTTGCTTTTGAAAGCCCTCATTCTGCTTCTTAGGTGCCATCTCAGAACTTTTGTGATGCCTTTTCATCTCTGTGTGCGTGGAGGGGGAGGTTAGCATGTGTGTATAATTTTCTATAAGAGCATCGCAAAGTATTTTTTTTACCTTTTGTCTGGACTGTTAATTCTCTATAAAATGCCTGTAAATCACCTGATATGATAATCAAAAACAACTAAAATAATTAATTAATTAATTATTTCTTAGTTAACCAAACAACCCTACTTTATGCCAGGCGCTTGTCTGGCACCATGAATACAAGGGTGACTAAGGGAGCCACAGCCTCTACCTTCAGGATGTTTCCAGAGGAACTGGGAAGATGGCCAGCTGAGCAGGACGGTCCATCACCCCTCTGATAGGAGACGTATGGAACTATAGTAAACACCTGGTAGAAATTTTGTGTTTATTTTGGGATGGGCAAGAATTGGAGTTAGGTTTGTCAAGAAGTCTTCCTGGATTAAATGCAGTTCTAGTGGGCTTTTTCTTCATTCAAAATATTTAATGAGCTCGGCTGGCATGATTCAGTGGTTGCATGTTGACCTCTGAACCAGGAGATCATGGTGCGATTCCAGGTTAGGGCGCATGCTCAGGTTGCGGGCTCAATCCCCATTGTGGCATGCAGAAGGCAGCCTATCAATGATTCTCTCTCATCACTGATGTGTCTATTACTTTCTCCTTCTCCCTCTCAGAAATCAATACAAAATCTATTTTAAAAATATTTAATGAGTACCTAAAATTTTGATGCTGATTTAGTAGAAAGAGAACCAGCAACTCTAATACACTTATTGAATGATTCATGTGTTCACCCAGTGAATAGTTAATGAATATTGCTGCCTTTTATAGGCCAGGGACTGTGTGTACAGAAAGAACATGAGTGACCTGATTCTTTCCCTCACTGAGCTTCAATGTAGCTGATCTAAACTCTCCAGTGTGCAGCTGAGAGGCAGTAACACCAACAGGAACATTGATCACCGTGCTCCGGGAGGAGCGTGTCCAGAAAATAAGCTAGGAAACACCCTGAGAAACCATTCAGCCCATTCCTCTGCCCGCACAAAGGACACCAACATTCACCTGCATTCCTGGGTGGTACCTGCTGCCCTACTTCCCCAAACCAAACATAGCACACACATTCTCAATCTGAAGGCCTCATCAGGCCTGGGTAGCCCTAAGGCATGAGGGAGAGATCATGTGGAAGATGCATGTAGGTGAAATCTCAGCCTCAGACATTGCACCCATGTGGCCCTAAGTAAACGCCTCATTCCCTGAGCCTCACTTACATCATCTATCTAAAAAGTGGGGGAAGGCAGAGCTGTTGTTTGAAGTTGTGGTGAGGATTCAATAAACTAATCCACCTAAAGAAGAGCACAGTATGCAGTGTTTAATAAATTTTGTTTCCCTTGGCTTTAAGATCCTGTCCACTGTCAGGTCCTGTAGTAAAATTCTTAATTTCCCTTGGCAGAATATGGGGTGGTCCTTCGTGTTCCCAACGGAACTTCAATGCAACTTTTAAAAATTAAAGCTGCATGTTTTCTCACAAAGCCATGAACTCCTTGAGGGTAGGGAATGTGTCCTCTGTGTCTGTGTAGCCCTGCCTTAGCCTAGTGCTTAAAACCTTTTACACCCGCCCCCCCGCCACCTTCACCTCCACCCCCTGCTCAATCGCCAGGACTTTTCCCATGAAGAGGATATAGAAACAGCAGGAGACCAGGGAATTTCTTGGCACATCCTCTCAGGTGGAAAACACTGCTTAGCAAATCTCTCCTCAGTGGACACCTGCAGTGTAAGGTCTTATACATTTCCAGGTGAGTGGCCATACATTTTTGGCAGCCAAAACAAAGGAGGAAATGTATTTACATGATTTGATGTGGAAAGAGGAAGGCCAACCAGAGGCATTAGGAAAAGCACAATTATCTCTGGTATTAAAAATCAAAGAACCATCTCTCTGGGGCCTCACAAAGAGGACACTGTTTAATTTAATTAACAATGCCCATAAGAGCATCTTTGCTGTAAATACAGCACACAACAGAAAGGGCTCACCATGAAACCTAGGGACATTCCTACTGGCCATCTGCAACCTAGAGACAGGGTTTTGTTTGTTTGTTTGTTTTTCAATATATTTTATTGATTTTTTACAGAGAGGAAGGGAGAGGGATAGAGTTAGAAACATCGATAAGAGAGAAACATCGATCAGCTGCCTCCTGCACACCCCGACTGGGAATGTGCCGCAACCAAGGTACCTGCCCTTGACCAGAATCGAACCTGGGACCCTTCGGTCCGCAGGCTGACGCTCTATCCACTGAGCCAAATCAGTTTGGCAGAACCTCAATTCTTAATGTTTCCTTCACAACATTAAGTGGCAATTTTAAGGAAACATCTGGTACAGATGTTGCTAAAGGCTGTCTTCTTTCACATAGGAGGCTAATAGACTCAAGACCAAAAATTTCAGAATAAACCCACACATTGTGTGTCATAGTCATGATCCCTCGTTGCTTTTATTTAAGCACAAAGATCCCCAATAGTTTCTGAGTAAAGTAATGTGTTTATGTTATTTTTAACTTAGATTAGTCTTTGAGTAATAAAAATTTTATTTCCCTTGGGAGAAGGTAATTCCGAGGGATTGCAACATAACTTTAGAAAGTGGAGGGTGTAGAGCCCCTGATGAACTAGAAACTGTGCTTCCCTAGAGAAACCCTTGTTTCTACTGTCTAAACACACTAAGCAGAAAGCATGAGTCAGTCAATGTGCAGTCTTTGTTTTTCTTTTATCCCCCTCACTCTAGGACAAACTTTTCCCCCATTGACTTCTAGAGAGAGTGGAATGCTGGGAAAAGGTGGAGAGAAATGGGAGAGGAGAGATAGAGAGAGAGAGAGAGAGAGAGAGAGAGAGAGACAGAGAGAGAGAGAAAG
>NW_006285247.1:0-3502 GCF_000327345.1 Myotis davidii | reverse complement strand
GAATAGCATTCTAAAAATGTTAGTGATTAACACATGCTTTGAAGGGGAAATTCATTAACTCTTCCAACTAGTTGTGCCCTTCCTTTGAGTTTGATTATATTTCCCTCTGATTTGTCATTTCTATTCCTCCCTGGTTGGGGTTCCCTTCGGTACTCATGCTAACATGAGGCATGGAATGCACTTGATTTTGCAGTTTTCCCTTTTATGGGAAGCCTAAGCCTCACTTCTTGGAGGAGGCATTATCCTTCAGGAATGCTCCTAACGTGGTCATGAGTTACGCAGCTCCAAAGCCTCCACATACCACCTGCCCTGTTTTGGAGGTGACTGCCTTGGTCTCTGCCCAGAGGGTTCCCCTCAGGGGTCATTGTCAAATGTCACCAGGCCCACTCAGGAGCATTCTGTTCCGGCGTTTCTGTGAGGCCTCTCAGTAATCATTTATTAAGCACCTACCCTGTGCTAGGGACTGTGTTTGATCCTGAAACTGTTACAGTGAACAAAAAGGATCCGTGCTCACAGGGCCCCAGGACGGCTCCTCAGCTCCTAAACTTCAAATGCTCCAGCCCGCTGTGAACAGCCCATGGATTCCAAGAGCCCGGTCTAGCTCACTGCCTGCGTGGGCCCAGGGCCTTGAAGTGCGACCAGTGGGCTGCAGTGTGCCCATGCATGTGCCCCCTCACTGGGCCGTGCTCTGATTCTCTGGATGCTCACCATCTCCTTTGGAGATGCTAACCTCACTATAACCATCTTGGTAAAAGTAAGCCTTTGTGATTCTATGAAATCAATTACACAAATAGTCAATTTTGTGGATGCTTACTGAGCTCAGGAAATGAGTGGAATTGCCCTCTTTCTCTGTTCGTGCTTGGCAAGCTTCAGCTTCTCTTAAAGTGGTCTCTGTTTGGGAGGCAAAGGCCGAAGCAGTTTAGAGGAGAAGCCTTAACATCTGTTTTCCTTCTCTCTCCACGAGCACACATTTGGTTAGAACTGTCCCTTTTTTGTTTCCAGAGACCATCCAGATCCCTGAGTCTTATTAAGACCAAAAGATTCCCTGGGTCTTATTACGACAAGAATACCTGCTTTTATCGCTCTCTCTAGTTTTATAATATTTTATGCCAGACAGAACTTTGGGAGTACAAGGAAAGTAAAAAATCAATAAAATATATTTAAAAAAAAAAAAGAAGTCAACCAACTTCTTCAAGATCACCAAGTATGTGAACAACTAAGTCAGGACTAGAAGCTGGATCTAACTCCAAGGCCATATTTTCCACTAGAACAGGGAACATTCTGGGCAAGATAACTCTGTCATGCGTATGCCCTACATATTTTAGGATGTTTAACAGCATCCTCGACCTATACCAACTAGCTGCCAACAGGACTCTCTATTTGTAACAGCAAACATTTCTCCAGAGTTGGCCAAACATCTCTCCATTAAAAAAGACTGCCCTATCATAGACTAAGGGAAACCATTTATCCAGCCTAATGAAGCTGTCCTCCTGCAAAAGTATTGAAATATCAAAGTACATAAGGCAATATGTTAAGGACTGAGGGAATGCAAAGGTACATGAAATATCTTTAAGGAGCTTAATAAACAGGCTTTGGAATCAAGGAAAGAAAGTTGGGCTTGTGTGTGGGGACGATAACTTACTGTACTGTTCACTAACCTGACCAGCATTATCAATGCCCTATAATGATAGGATGATAATGTGGATAGGAATATTCACAGCAGTGACAGTAAATTTGTGATATTGAGAGTTTTACTGATTTTATAAGTGAGGAAACCGAGGCTGAGAGAAATTCAGTAGCCTGCCTCAGATCGGGCACTTGTGAATAGGGAAGGCCAAGATGGGCATCTATTTCTATCTGGTTCTGACCAGCATTCAAGAGGGTCACCAACAGTGAGCAGTCACGGATGCTGTGACAAAAGACCCAAGTGCAAGTGGCTGGGAGAAGCCTCGGAAGTGAAGTGCAAAGAGCAAATTTGGCATGAGCTGCAGAGAATGAGAACCAAATGAGAATATTGGTCATGCATATTTGGAAAAGGCATTCCAAGTGTCTAGAGACATTAGCCTGTTTATATACCATAAATGAAGACATCCCTTCATTTAATGATCATTTAGGAATCAAACTGAAATATCTATTTGCCTCAAAAAGAGGAATGATTCTAACTAGTAGCATATCACACTAGAGAAAATTAGGAACATTGAGCCAATGGGAAGAATTTTTTTGTTTTACATAACCTTAATTGCCTGCGGGAAAAGAATATCAAATGAGAATATTTTATTTCAACTTGTTCATAGATAGAACCCATTGTGGAGATTTTTCTGCTCTCTGTGCATATGAGAAATTGCCCTAGGCTCTAGAGACCTGCTCTGTAGGAGTCAGCACAGGTGTGAGGTTGGACCTTCGCTCATGTGAGACGAAGCTCATGTGAGACGAAGCTCATGTGAGACGAAGCTCATGTGAGACGAAGCTCAGGTGAGACGAAGCTCATGTGAGACGAAGCTCATGTGAGACGAAGCTCATGAGGAAAACCTGCCAATCCACTCTCTGGGAGCCCACCTGGCACCATGCCGGGGTGTCCCAGCGCGGGGAAACCTGTCAGGCTCACTTTGCTGTCCTCTTCATATGGCAGAAAGTCTTCAGCTCAGGAAGCCTGGATTCAGTCCACTCGGAAACAGGGTCATTTTTATAATTTTGGTGAGGGAAAGAACTTTCTTATCCTTTAAACAGATGCCATACAAAGTGTTTGAAGTACTAGGGGAAATGCCATGAAATGTATAGTATAAAACAAATTTGAGGAATATTTCTAACACATGATTGAAAAGGACACAAGATTTATCTATAGATACATAAAAGGCTAAGTGACCGTCAGACCAGTCAGTAGGTATGACATGCACTGACCATGGGGAAAAGGGGGTTGGGGGCGGGCAGGAGACAGATGCTCAACGCAGGAGCTGCGGTGACTTGGCAGGAGTGGTTCTTGGGTGATGAGCGCACCCCAGAACCAGAGAGGAGGGAGCCTGATTCCAGGGTGCATCACTCGAGAACTGCCCTCTCACAATCCAGGAGTCCTAGGGGGATGTCAGAGAGCTGGTTTCAGCCCAATCCCTGCAGACCAGGGAGAGGGACCTCACCTGCCAGAGGGACCTCGCTCACTCTGCAGACGCCCTTGGTGCCACTGTGCTGCCCCAAGTGCGACTGGCTGGGGAGGGACCATGGGAAGTTGGCTCCAGGGCACATAACCAGTCTCACTCAGTCCCATCCCACCAGGCACCCTCTAATTAATTTCTTTTCACACGTGCAGGAATCCGTGCACCCGGACACTAGTCCTATCTAATAACAGAAAAAGATGGTAATTGACCGTACCTTTGCTATGCCTCCCATTGGCTAATCAGTGTGATATGCAAATTAGCTGCCAATAAAGATGGTGGCTAATTTGCATACTGCAGGCAGAGCAGGACAGCTCGAGCCACCATCCGGGCCCTGTGTGCAGCCCTGCCCCCAG
>NW_006285246.1:400454-415341 GCF_000327345.1 Myotis davidii | reverse complement strand
TATAGCATTGTCTTGTAACTCTTGTTAGAAATAAGGTAATCATGAATATGAGGGTTTATTTCTGGACTTTCTGCTTTATTCCATTGAATTATATGATTTTCCTTATGCCAGTACTGTCTTGACTAGCATAGCTTTGTAATTTAAGAAGTATTTTCTGAGTAATTCAGATTTCTTGAGTTCTCCAACATTTTTCTTTTTCAGGATTGTTTTGGCTATTTGAGGTCTCTTGTATTTCCATATGAATTCAAGAATATATTTTTATTGATTTCAGAGAGGAAGAGAAAGGGGGAGAGAGATAGAAACATCAGTGATGAGAGAGAATCATTGATCGGCTCCCTCCTGCATGCCCACATTGGGGAGTTGAGCCTGCAACCCGGGCATGTGCCCTGACGCAGGAATTAACTGTGACCTCCTAGTTCATAGGTCAATGCTCAACCACTGAGCCATGCTGGCTGGGCTATTTCCATATGAATTTTAGAATTAGCTTGTAAATTTCTGCAAAGAAGCCAGCTGGGATTTTGATAGGAGTTGTGTAATCTGTAGATTGATTTGAGGAGCATTGCCATCTTAACATTAAATCTTGCTATTCACAAACATGGAATCTTTCCACTTATTTAGAGCTTTATTTCAACATTTTGTAGTTCTCAAAGGTGTTTTACAATTCTTTTGTTGCATTTATTCTTAAATATTTTATTACTTTTGATGCTATTGTATATGGAATTGTTTTCTTAATTTCATTTTTGGGTTTATCGCAAGTGTATAAAATACAATTGATTTTTGTGTATTGATTTTGTATTTTGCAGGTTTGTTAAACTTTTTATTAGTTCTAGTGGATTTTTAGTGGATTCTGTAAGATTTTCTGTATACCAAAGATCATGTCACCTGTAAATAAATGTAGTTTTACTTTTCCAATCTGAATGCATTTTCTTTCTATAATTTTGCCTGATTATCCGGGTTAAAACCTCTAGTACATTGTTGGAAGACGTGTCAAGAGCAGATATCTTTGTCTTGTTCCTCATCTTTAGTCTTCCACTGTTAAGTATATTAGCTGTGGGGTTTTCATAGATGCCTCATCATGTTGAGGAAGTTCCCTTCTATTCCTAGTTTGTTGAGTGCTTTATCATGAAGAGGGATTAGGGTTGAGTTTTGATCTAAGTATGAAATATGAATTAGAAAAGTGAAGATGCTATGTCCAGTAATGAGTGGCAGTAATAATGCTTAATTTGTTTGGAAAAGACAGACTAGCTTTTCCCTCCTCTTTTCTCCCCTCTTTCCCCCCCTCCTCTAGTTCTTCCTCCCCTCCTTCCTCCTTTAATGCTTTCTAATTGTCTTCCCATTGATCTATACACACATATAGCAGGTTTTTAAACCTTTACTGAAGATTTTCTGAATAATTCAGATTTCTTGAGTAGTGGAGACTGTTTATTTTGGAAAACCTTAAACTGTGGAGAGTTTTGTTCTGATTAGTTTGATAGCTAGGTTGGAAGGGGGCACACAGGAGGCAGAGAAAATAATACCCCCCCCCCCCCAAAAAAAAACAAGTACTAATCGTAGAATTTAAAAGAAGGGAACAAACCTTTGTGATACCAAGAATATGGCTAATGAAGAATTCCATGTTTACTTTGAAGCTGATAGTCATCTGACTTTTCCCCCAAAATGTTTTAGCATCAATGGTTTTGTTTTTACAAGTTTTCTGAAAAATTTAATAGCTTTCTTTTTAGGAAACTTTGCTTTACAAGGTAAAGTTATGTTTCAATTGATGTGTTTATTACCCTTTGTTTCATTTTTGAAACTTTCAGTTTCCATGTAGCTACATTCTAATTAGATAAAATACTTAAAAAATATGTTTTTATTGATTTCAGAGAGGAAGGGAGAGGGAGAGAGGGGTAGAAACATCAATGATGAGAGACAATCATTGATCGGCTGCCTCCTGCATGGCCTGTACTGAGGATCGTGCCCACAACCTGAGCATGTGCCCTGACCTGGGAATCGAGCTGTGACCTCTTGATTCATTGGTCGGTACTCAACTACTGAACCACACTGGCTGGGCTAGATAAATATTTTTAAAATTTTATTTCTGTCCTTCATGTTATAAGTCTCAGAAGTAAATAACTTCGGGTTTAGTTATGAATTATCCTGTTAAAGCAGGGTTGGAAAGTGGTAATAGAATTTTGGTTTATATTCTCTTGTGTAGCAGGATTATTATTTTTCATTAATTTTTTTGTCATTTTAAAAAATCTCATTACAATAAAAACTTATTTCTGATTTTCTTCAAAGAAATATTTAGTTCACTTTGCTGTGTGAGAGACTCATTCATACTGACTAGATACTTAGTAATTTTGGATTTTCGTTTATTAATAATAAAAATTGGTGAGACAAAATAGAAGTCATAATACTTTATCTTCCTTATATTCATCTTTTGCAGAGAGAACCTCTCTCTATACTCTTATAGTTTAGAATCATAATCTTCTCTTCCCAAATTACTTAGATTCCCTAAATAAGTAACATAGATTATAGTTACAAATACTGCTGAGAGAGTAGGATTAAACTTCGTATATACCAACTTTAATGTCTCAACTTCGTTGGGATCTTTACATATATATTCATTGTTAAATGATCTTAATGTTTATATTTAAACAAAACAAAAAAAACCTGACAGGGTGTGTTCTGCTAGGGGCATAATTTATTGCAGTCTTCAGCATCTCTGTATAAATTTATGAAATAATATATTGTGAATTATGTACAGAATGATAACCTTGAAACACAAGAATTTTAATTACCAAAAGCATGTCTATCATATTAATTAATAGTTATTAAGTGTTTACTATCTATCAGCTATTGTATTCCAGGTTCTGGGAACTAAAAAATTTTAGAATATGGGTATTTTCTACCATATTGAACTACTAAGTACCAAGGACTGTTAAAAGCCATACCCTTCCCTTTAGCTATATAATCTAAATTTGTGTTGCAAGCAGAAGGAAAAGACTGAGAGGTGAGGTGTAGGGCATGATACCTATGATATCAAGGGAAGAGTGGTATGAGATGTGGCTGCAAAGGAAGTAAAGGAGAGCTGACCAGCTATGTCATGTAAGTGTCTTTGTGTGGGTGTCTATAGTCACAACTGTTTTCCTGTTTGTGTTCAGTAAGAGTTGTTAATAACAAAATTTATGAAAACTGTTAAGGGCAGGGCTTTAAGCCCACAGCACCTACCACTGTGGAGTCTCTGGCTGAGTGAGTGCGGTCTCATGGATCTACTGTTATATAGGTCCAAAAGGGATAGCTGGAAGTCCTCAACAACCTACACCATTCATGAATGCATCTTTATGTGATAAGGAAGTTCTCTATATTTTTGAAAAATTTACTTTTCATTTTAGAGGAGTTTTAGCCTTACAAAACCATTGAAAATATAGAACAAGTTTCTACATACCTCCCATGCACTTTCCCCTTTTGTTAACATCTTACCTTAGAATGGTAAGTTTGTCACAACAAAACAATATTGATACGTAATTTAAAAAATAAATTCATCTTTATGAAAATCCTGTAATTGAGACGGTGTGATTCTCATTCTATATCTGGTTAGCTCTTGGGAAACTCATATAACTTCTCCAAGCTTTAGTGTCCTCATTTGTATTATAGATAATAGTCCTTATCTTACTAGGTTGTTGTGAGTATTAAATGCAATAATACTTATAAAGTGCTTAGACTAGTATGTAGGAAAACATCGTAATAAAAACTAAACTAAAACACTGTATTTATTAGCTATTACTGTTTCTTCTTATTAGGAGACATACAAGTTAAATAAAAAGTTTTAAGTGTTGGTAAAACAAATATTTAGAACAGGATGTTTGACTTTAAAATACTCCTACACTGCTTATACTTAGAGCGTATTTAACTTTGGGTAAATAGCAAACGAGTGAAGGCAGAATATGGTAAGCAACAAAGAACATGAAATGCTATAAAATACACGGTACATACGGGTTTGTAACCTTACGGGATGGATAAAGAGAGGAGGTGTAGAAGTTGACCTCACCTTTAGCCTTAGGAGAAGGAAGGAAAGTTAGTGGATTATTGCAAAATCCAGCATTCATTATTTAACTTCTTTTCCTTTGCATGCATTATTGTCAGAGAAATCTGTAAGTCATTGGACATTGCTTAAATTCCCTATCTAAAATCCTTCAATGATAAGTTACTATTTTTTGGTTGACTAGTATGTGTAAAGGCAGGACTTGACAAGTTGTTTTTTATATAAAGGACCATATATAGTAAATATTTTGGCTTTTTGGATCACATTAAGATCTCTGTTCTATAGTCTCCTTTATGTTTTAGTTGTAGTTTTGTTTTTTTCTTTTTCTTTTAACAGTCCTAAGATGTAAAGGCCATTCATTGCTGTCAAACCAAGCTGTAGTTTGCTGACTCCTGTGGTAGGAGATTTACATGAATTAACTTATTAGAATTCTGGCAAAATTGATATTAATTCCTATTTTATAGTTGAGGAAGCGGAAGCTTAGAGAGGCATTCTTGTTGAAAGTCATATAGCAAGTAAATGTCAAAACTTGAATTCAGATTTAGGTTATTGGAATTCCTAAACCTGTGTACTTTTCTGAGATAACTTGCTACTGCTTATTGCTTTTATAATAAAATGGAGATTTCATAGAATTATATGTAAGGCTCCTTCTGATCTTGTCCTTGTATACCTCTCCAGTTTTATCACTTACTACTCCTCTCTCTTGAACATATTCCTTATCCTAGCTACATCGAGAGACTTACAGCTTGGTTTATGCTTTATATGTGCCTACAGTACCTTATATTTTATGACCTCACTGACTTCTTTAATAATTCACCTCAGGTTTTCCCTACCCTGGGAAACTTTGCTGACACACTGTTTGCTTTATGCTCTTTCTTTGTGCTCCCCTTGCACCCTATGCATTCTTCTTCCATAACATTTACAAATTGGCTTGTGTTTACCTGATCTATGTCTCTGTTTTTCCATTGGGCTGAGAGTTTATAAGGGCAAAGATACCTCACCCTTATAGCTCAAGTGTTTGATACATAGTAGAGGCTTAACTATGTACTAAATGTTTGTTATGTATCATGGGCTTAATTGCTTGTTAAATGAATGAATAATCAAATTGCATTGCAAACAGTAGAAATTACATCAACAAATATGTAGTTAGCAGAGAGGTATCAATCTAGATTCAAGGATGAGAGGGAAGTTGAGGTAACTTCCAGAGCTTCAGTGGGAAGGAGGCTGATAAGGCACATTGGAGCATGATTATTATGGAGGGGTTTGAATGCATGGGTAAGGAATTAAAATTTCTGACTAGGTTCAGCTAGGTTCAACTCTAGAGCTGCATTTTTTTACATCAATAAATTGAGGTTCTATTATTAATACCTGAGTTTTATAATACTGTCTTAGATCATATTTTGTAGGGCATACTGATATGATAGTTTTGATTAATAGTTATTGTAAATGTGTCTCTAGAATTTCATAATTATCAATATTACTTTTAATGACATAGGGAACATTGAGTGATTTGGGCACATTGGTACTTTGAAAACAATTATTGAAGATTCTTGTTGAGGTGTGCAGAATGAGTTGAGGAGACCAGAATAGGAGGAGGGAGTCTCTCCTTTTTTTTTAAAGAGTTAAAACATGAAATGGTAAGTCAAGAAATAGATTCCTGTCAAATGTGATAGAAAAAAAAAGCTTTTGCTGATTGATTGTGAAGGAAGAAGTCAAAGATGACTGAGAAACCGGGAGACAATTTGGGAAAGAAAATTAAGAATTTTGTATTAGATAAATTGATTAAAATTAGAATGATTTCTATTTTTGCCTGGATTCATCTCCTAATTACTTATTTCCCGAATAATTAGAATATCCTCATGATTGGTTTCCCTTTCTGCCTTTAATGAATGGATGGATGTGGGTGGATGTTGGAGCCTTTTTAGAGTAATGATTTTAAGTGAATGAAAGAAAATAGATGTTATATTGAAATACTAGAATATATCTAAAAACAAATTTGTGATATATTAATATATGTGTCTATTAATGCATTTAAGTAACAGGATCTAGCAGAGTAATAACTACTGTGATTTTGAAATAGTGATACATATAGATGACATATATAGTGATATATATTTGAAGTAGTGATATCCTATATAAATATGCAAATGAACCCTCATGCCCTCACAAGATGGCTGCCTACGACCAGGCTGGCAGGGGGGTTAGTGAGGGACAACCAAACCACTGAACAAGCAGGCTGTGTGGGACGACCAGGCTGGCAGGGGGGTAGTGAGAGACGTCCAAACGACTGAACAGCAGGTTGCATGGGGTTACCAGGCCAGCAGGGGGGTTAGTGAGGGACGACCATGCCGGCAGCGGGGAGCAGTTGGGTGCTACCAGGCCAGCAGGGGAGGCAGTTGGGAGTGACAGGCCGGCAGGGGTAGGGCAGTTAGGGGCAACCAGGCTGGCGGGGGTGGGGGGAGGTGCAGTTAGGGGTGACCAGGCCAGCAGAAGGGGGCAGTTGGGCGCGACTAGGCTGGTAGGGGGGCAGTAAGAGGCAATCAGGCCAGCGGGGGGCGGCAGTTAGGGGCGACTAGGCTGGTGGTGGTGCAGTTGGGGGTGACCAGGCCGGCGGTGGGGGGCAGTTGTGGGTGATTAGGCTGGCAGGGGGGCAGTGAGGGATGACTAGGCCGGCAGGGCCTAAACAGGCAGTTGGACATCCCCCAAGGGGTCCTGGATTGGAGAGGGTGCAGGCTGGGCTGAGGGCCCCCTTCCCCACCCTCCATGCACGAAATTCATACACTGGGCCTCTAGTAGATAGATGATATTTTGAGATATCTGTAACAACTATAATGTGATATGAAGATTAATTTGTGTTAGTGACAAAAATCAGTCACTGTTATTATAGTAGGTTGTCCAGGTCTGAGAGAAATACTAAACTGTAATTAGAGGTTAGTGAAAATAGTGATATATTTTTTTCTATACAAATTTAGAGATTTTCTGAGCTTTATGGACCCCAATTTAAAAATCTTTGCTTGTATTGTCTCCTGGTTTCAATCTATTCTATGTATTTATGTCATAGTACTCTTCTTTGCAAATTGTATTTTTTCATGTCTGTTTTAGAAATAATATATGTTCTGTGAAAGAAAAATAAAAGGATACTGAAGAGGGTAATTTTCTGGTTGTCATCAAGATTGTTAGTAGTATAGTATATATAGTACCATTATCTGTTTCTGGGCAATATGTATTTACATAACTACATACATAACTGGAATCATACTGTTTGATGTTTTTAAACTTGCTTTTCTTTTTAAATATAATACTTATTTGAGGATATGTTGAGAGAGAGGAAGAGGGAGGGAGATTTTAGAGAGGAAGGAAGGGATAGAGAGAGAGGAAAACATCAATGTGAGAGAGAAACATCAATCAGTTGCTTTCTGTATGCATTCCAACCCAGGATCGAAATGGCAACCTAGATATGTGCCCTGAGTGGTGTATAAGACTCTACCCCAACCAATTGAGTCACCTGGATAGGACTAAACTTGCTTTTTTCTTTTTAATCGTCACCTGAGGATATTTTTTTCCATTGACACTTTATTTTTTTCCAGAAAGAATAGAGAGGAGGGAGGTGGGGGGAGAGAGAGAGAAAAAAAAAACCATCCATGTGAGAGAGACACATTGGTTGGTTGTCTCCTATGTGCATCCTAACTGGGGCTGGGGATTGAGCCTGCAACTGACGTACATGCCCTTGACTGGGAATCAAATCTGTGATCCTGAGGTCTGCAGGCTGATGCTTTAACCACTGAGCAAACAGACCAGGGATAAACTTGCTCTTTTATTTAACAACATGTTATGGCCACTTCCCATCAATAGATATACCTTGAGCTTTAAATTTTTTACTATTTTTTTAAATTGAATCTATTGGGGTGACATCTATACTAATAAAAGGGTAATATGCTAATTAGTCCGGGTCAATCAGCCATCTTCTAGACGTCCAACTTCCTTCTGGACAAAGCCATGGTGGTGGGGGCTGAGACATAGGCAGTTAGGGGTGAGATCAGTCTGGCAGGGGAGAGCAGTTAGGGATGAGATCAGGCTGGCAGGGGGTTGGGGCAATAAGGTGGCAGGGGAGGGCAGTTGGGGGCATTAGGCAGGCAGGCAGGTGAGTGGTTAGGAGCCAGTGGCCCTGGATTGCAAGAGGGATGTCTGACTGCCCACAGGGATCGTGCCTAAACGGAGAGTCAGACATCCTCCGAGGGGACCCAGATTCGAGAGAGTGCAGGCTAGGCTGAGGGACGCCCCCCCCCCCCCCACGCATGAATTTCGTACAGCAGGCCTCTAGTTAGTTAATAAAATTATATAGATTTCAGGTGTACAGTTCTGTAATACATCATTTGTATATATTGTATTATGTGTTCACCATCCCAAGTAAAGTCTCCTTCCTAAAAATTTTATAGCATTAAAATTGATATATATCACATAACACAAATTCACCTTTTAAAAGTATTTTCTCAGTATTGTGAACACTACTACTATCCAATTACAGACCATTTCCATCACCCTCAAAAGAACCTGATACCTATTAGCAATTCCAGTTTGCCCATTCTAGCATCTGTTGGCAACCACCTATCTACTTTCTGTCGCTGTGTACTTTCCTATTCTAGGTATTCATATAAATGGAATAATATGTGCCCTTTTGTGTCTGGCTTCTTTCACTTATGTTTTCAAGATTATTTCATGTGGTAGCACAAGCATGTCAAACTCTGTCCAACATGGGTCAACTATAAACAAGGTTTAAGTTTATGTGGGCCTCAAAAAAACAAAAGCTTCAATTCTCATAGAAACATAGGTTTATTTCAATAGAGACATGCTGAATACAAAGGGTTGAAATAAAGGAGTAATTGTTAACATAAATTAATAGAAAATTTTAATAAAAATACCTTTTCTTGAACATTAACTTACTAGACACTGAATAACTGCACAAATTAATGTGTAAGCAAATAAACCTATTTTTTTTTGTTCTCCGAAAGTTAAATATTTCCTGTTGCGCACACCAAACAAGTCACAGTGACGTGGCAATCAGCTGCTAAAATATTTGCTGCTAGTATTAGTGGAGAGAAATGGTGCGCCCGCATGTAAGGCGCATAAGGGAGATGAATGCAACATGATTATAGTAATCAGTCATCAGTGAATGTCATAGTTCGTTATTAATAATTATGGATAGCAGGATATTGTAAAAATTAAATTACAAAATTTTTGTTAAAACGTTTCTTATATACCGTTATATTGGCTGGGCCAGAAAAATATTCGTTGTAGGCCTCATGCGGCCTGTGAGTTTGACATGCTTGATGTAGCATGTAACATTTATTCCTTTTTGTGGTTGAATAATAGGCTATTGTGTGAATATACCATATTTTGTTCACTTGCTTGTCAGCTGATAGTTATGAATTACAGTGCTTATAGCACATTGCACAATTAATCATCAGTCAAGAACTGCTACAATTGAATTTTATTCTTCTATGTAATGTATATACATTTCTTTATTAAGTTAGTTATTTGTAAGCAGTATTATATATCCTTCGTGGAAAGCAACTTTAAGTACATTTTAGAAAGAAATGGGAAATACATACATGTTTACAATATAGTGGTCATTGTTTACATTTTTCTCATCTTTCATAGACTAAAGTTTTTAGGGCAGGGAACAGAGTTCTAACAAAAATAATGGATTTTTGATAAATGCTTACAAATAATTACATTTTTTATTTTTTTTTGTGGAACAACCTCAAAATAAAGTTTTTAAAAATTGTTAATTAAAAAGGTTTATTTAGCTCTTACATAGAGAAATAATAAACATGGATTATGTGCAACCTGGATTTAGGAAATCATATCAAATTCTGTTCTTTCACCCTGGGTAACTACCTATTGTTCCTAGTATGTTGTAAGTATACTGTCCTCATTTTGTCAGCCTCAAAACAAGAAGGAAATTCTTTATTGGTTAGCTAAGGAGGAAGGTAATGAGTTTAAGTAACAAAACAGGACATTTGTTCCTCTCTGAGCTTTGATGAGTTTGTGAAGTTGGCATTTTGACT
The DNA here is from genome assembly GCF_000327345.1 of Myotis davidii. Lineage (NCBI taxonomy): Eukaryota > Metazoa > Chordata > Mammalia > Chiroptera > Vespertilionidae > Myotis > Myotis davidii. The sequence continues at coordinate 405,249 of NW_006285246.1, read as the reverse complement.
ATAGGATTGAAATTTAGGAGAGTTTTATATTTAATTTGCTTTGTTGCTTTTGCAGAGTATCTATCTGCCAGGGAAAAAAAGAAATCCAAGTTAAAGTCTCTGCTACCTTTGTGGGAAATGATGAACAATACTCTTCCTTCTGCTGACAAAATCTGGGTATCTGTATTTTACAATGGTTCGTTTTTGCTTTCACATGAGGCCAAAGTATCCTTTTCCTGGAACCAAGCTTGATTCAAAGCCTTTTTAAGTTCTCTTGTTCTTTATCCATGTAAGCAACTATTTTAGGACCTATTTTAAAGCTGACACCCCTTCCCTTCAAACCTTTTCCGCTCAGTACAAAGCACCACCTTCTTGGCAGTCATTTTATGAGTAGTGTGAGTACTCTCAGGCATTTATTCATGCCAAAAAGTTAAGGATTAGCTCTATTGTTTAATGCTATCTGCTTTGGATCAATGCGAGTCAGCATTGGCCCTGCCTTTTAAAAATTCTTTTATAATTAAGTTGCTGGCACCTTAGAACCCTTTCCTGGATGGAGCTTTTCTTTGTGCCTTTATCAAGTTTTATTTTAGACAGTTTGGTTACTAAGGTTTTTCTGTTTTGCGCTACTGTTTTTAATAGAGCCTTACATATTTAGATATTGCTTTTCCAAATTCTAAACCTGGGTTCTCAGATAAAGTAAAACTAGTTTTAACACCTTTTTGTGTATATTTTGCCGTGTTCATCTAATGCTGAAGCATTGGATTATTTGGTTCAGGTCAAAAGTGTGGGACAGCTATGGTTACCTTCAGACTTTCATAATCAGTCAGTTTTGTATTAAAGATGTAATGCGGTTATTTTCCAAAATAATAGAAAAGTTAAAATAATTAGAAAAGCTATTCATTATGAAATTGATTTATTAGTTAAATCCTTCATTTTTGATATTATCAAGTTCACTTTTCTAGTAACAGAAACCAAATGACTTTTTGATATACTGTTTATATTTTCTTGATGCAATAAAACATGCTTAGTTTATACACAGGTGATAATGCTTACATAAACAAATTTAAGATATTATATTTGTGAAATATTACTCAATTCTTTGATTTTTTTATATACCACTAGAGAGGCAGAGCCTGAAATTGGAGTAGGAGAAGGAAAAAGATGAAGTATTTTATTTTTTATGAAGTGATAGACTATAAATTCAGTCTTTTTCACATTTAAACATTAAACTGAATCCAGTTTTTCGAGTAGCTTTGTTACTTTGAGTGATAGGAATCCTATACTCTTGATATACTTATCTGTGACCCATTTATACCTGCCCTTGTGTTGCCTCAGTTTGGGTCTGAACGTATTTACTCTTGAATGTATAGCAGCAGAGATATTTTCATTTCTGGTGGGTTTTAGAAAAACTGTGTTGTGGATCCTTGTTTACTCATTCAGGTTGCACAACCAATTGATTTAGGACAGTGATGGCGATACCTTTTGAGTTTGGCGTGTCAGCATTTTGAAAAACCCTAACTTAACTCTGGTGCCATGTCACACATAGAATTTTTTTGATATTTGCAACTATAGTAAAACAAATATGTACATTTTTGATATTTATTTTATATATTTAAATGCCATTTAACAAAGAAAAATCAACCAAAAAAATGAGTTCACGTGTCACCTCTGACATACGTGTCATAGGTTCGCCATCACTGATTTAGGAGAATTCTTTGGGCAGTACTTGTTATTGATTAGCAATTTCAGGAGCATAATTGCAGTAAACTTTCTGATCTTAAATTATAGATATCCTCCCACTTAACTTTAGTAGGCTAATTATAGTGGGAAAGAGGAATTCAAAGGATAATTTGCATACAGTGACCTTTGGTTGTCTGTATGCTAGGGAGAATGCTGGAGAATAGACAAATGACTGAATGTTTATCCTTGAACACATACCAGATGTATTGGATAGGTCCTTCTTAACTACCTAGTAGCATCATGGGCACATAACAGGGTGGAAACTCTGTTCTTATTCTGTGGCTTTTTTCTTGCTTACCTGGATATCTTACTACTGTCCTTTTCATAGAACCGTGAACTATATTGTAGTTAGGCTGACAGAGAATTTGGAGGACAAGAATACAAATAAATTCAAACAATTTTTTAATTTCATTTTGTCAGTTTCTGTATTAGTAACTGAAGTAGAAAAGGAACTGCTAGTGTGAGAATTCATTAGAGAAACGGGAACATGGTTTCCCCTGTTATCTCTTAAGTTTGTGGAATAGTAAGCTGCACTGTAATGGGGCTTACATTTGTTGTTCCTGTGTCAGAGAAAGGACCTGTTTCTGAGTCACTGTGTACCCATTCAGGTTACTTGGCTTCAGGGTGTCAGGGGTATAGTATTAGGAATTGGGTATTCCTAGGTCTGTAGACAAACTATCCATATATCCTGCTAGTTTGGATTGTACTTGTCTCCTTGGGCTTTCTAAGGGTTCTATACATATGGAGAAAAATGAGAATTGTATTACCAGCTTACTAATATATAGGTCCTATGTTGGGCTGTTTTAAAATCAAGACCTGTATGGAACTTCTACTCCTCAACTCTCTTATTTCTAGGTCAATTTCTTGAAAATCAATTTGCCTATAAGTCAGTTTGCTGAAATTCTCAAAATCGTTTTCTTTTACTCAGCAAAATTATATGTCACATATATCACTAGGTCATTCCTTTTTATGCTGAGTAATATTTTATTGTTTGTGTTTCTCACATCTTATTTATCTATTAACCTTTTGATAAACTTGAGTTGTTTTATGGTTTTGGCTATTACAGATAAAACTAAGAACATTTGGGATCAATTGAGTCTTTGAGTGGTCATATGTTTTCATTTTTCTTGGGCAAATGTCTAGGAGTAGAATATCTGAGTCATATCATAGTTATATATTTAACTTTTTAAGAAATTGGGAAACTGTTTTTCAGAGTTGTACTATTTTTTTACTCTTATCTGCAGTGTCAGAGTTCCAGTTATTCCACATTCCACATCCCACTTGGTTAGTCTTTTAAATTCTAGTAAGTGTGTAGGTGGTATCTTATTGTAGTTTAATTTTCATTTTCCCAATGACTGATAACATTGAGAATCTTATCATGTGTCTATTTGCATATATCATTTTTGGTGAAGTATATGTTAAAATGTTTTGTTCATTAAAAATTCTCCTTACTGAGTTTTGACAGTTCTTTGTTTATACTGCAAACACATTCTTTATTGTATGATTTGCAAATAGTCCCCTCCTTCCCTGTCTGTGGATTGCTTTTTCTTTTCGTAATATTGTCTTTCAAAGAACAAAGTACTTAATTTTGTTGAAGTTCAACTTTTTTTGTTTTATGGATCATACTTTTCTGTTATTTTAGATCTTTGTTGAACTCATGATTACTAAGATTTTCTTCTATGTATTCTCCTAGATATTTTATAATTTTAGCTTTTACATTTGCAGTTTCCTGTGCCTCTAAAATAGAGATAATGAAAACACCTACAACTTAGAGTAGTTGTGATTACTAACTGAATTAATAATACGTGTAAATTAATACGTTATTGATTTTGAATTAATTTTTTATATATGGTATGAGGTTCAGGTTCAGGTTCATTTGTTTGAATACAGCAATCTGATTGTTACAGCACTATTTGTTAAAGACTATTTTAAGCTATTGAATTACCTTGGCACCTCTGTTGAAAAATAATTGACCATATACGCATCTAGAATAGCTGATCACTTTATCTATTTGTTTATCTTTATGCTAATGTCTCATTGCCATGATTATGGTAGCTTAATAACTCTAAGAATCAGGCTATAAGTTCTCTAATTTTATTTTTCCTTTTCAAGGTTATTTTGGCTGTCCTAGGTCCTTTGTATTTCCATATAAATTTTAGAATGAGCTTATCAATTTCTATAGAAACTATCTTCTGGAATTTGATTGGGATTGCATTGAATCTATAAGTTAATTTGGGAAGAATTAACATCTTAACAGTGTCTAGTCTTCTGTCCTATGACTATGATGTATGTCTCTATTTACTTAGCTCTTTAATTTTTATCAGCAATCTGTTACAATTTTTAGGTACAGGTTTGCACATCTTTCTTTCATATTATCCTCTAAGAATTACATAATTTTGATGCTATCATTAATGATATTTTAAAAATTTCAGTTTCTGATGGCTTGATACTTGTATATAGAAATACAATAGATTTTAGGGGTATATTTATCTTGTATTTTGCAACCTTGTTATACTTATTTATTAGATCCTAGTAGCTTTTGTAGACTCTGTAAGATGGGTTTAATTCTTCCTCCCAATCTTAATACCTTTTATATTTTTTTCTTGTTGGATTGCATGGGCTAGAACTAGATTATAGTGATGGCAAACCTTTTGAGCTCGGCGTGTCCGTATTTTGAAAAACCCTAACTTACCGTATTTGCCGGCGTATAAGACGACTGGGCGTATAAGACGACCCCCTAACATTTCCACTCAAAATACAGAGTTTGTTATATACTCGCCGTATAAGACTACCCCCTCTTCCGCACACCTTCCACACACCAAATAAAAGGTAAAACAATATCAGATTTGATTTTAACATTTTAATTTATATTCAAATGCTTATGACATGCAGGAAAACTGTCACAAGGCTGTATGTAATCACACATATACATAAAACAGTGCAGGTTTATTACCGGTAAACATACCGGTAATTCACTAAAGAAAACACACTCTATAGACTGGTACCGTAGATGCTTCTCAGGAACACAGGCAAGCAGCCCACAACCTAGAGGGACTGTCAATGATAGAAGAAAGAT
>NW_006285246.1:393631-399963 GCF_000327345.1 Myotis davidii | reverse complement strand
AAGTCTGGTGCCGTGTCACATATAGAAATTTTTTGATATTTGCAACCATAGTAAAACTAAGATTTATATTTTTGATATTTATTTTATATATTTAAGTGCCATTTAACAAAGAAAAATCAACCAAAAAAAAGAGTTCGCGTGTCACCTCTGACATGCGTGTCATAGATTCGCCATCACTGGGCTAGAACCTTCAATACCTTATCTTGTTTCTGATCTTAGCAGGAAAGCATTCAGAATTTAATTGTTAAATATAATGTTAGCTATATATTTTTCATAGATAAATTTTCAGCCTGAGCATTTATTTATTTATTTTGATTTTATTTATTAAACTTAATTTTTATTTATGTATAGTTTCTATACAATCTTACATGGGTTATATCAGTTTCAGATGTACAATATAGTGATTTAACATTTTTATATCTTACAGTGTCATTACCCCACTAATTCTAGTAATCATCTGTCGCTGTGTAAACTTCCCACAATATTATTACCATTTTTACCCATACCCCAGTTCCCTCCCTTTGGTAGCCATCCATTGGTCTCTGTTCTGTGAGCTTTTAATTTTTAATTTTTATTTTTTTTTTACTTACTGATTTTAGGGGATGGAGGGGCGTAAGAAAGAGACCCTTGTAACTTTATTTAAGAAAGGAAAAGTAGGGAGGGGGTGGGGGAGAGAGAAAGAGAAAGAGAAACATTAATCTGTTGTTACACTTACTGATACATTCATTGGTTGATTCTTGTGAGAGTCAGTTGGATATATAGAATTTACAATAATAGGTAATGTATATTTTATTATTATTTGTTAACTTTGTAGTACACACTTTATTTTAGTGAAATTCATAACAAATCACACATAAACGGACTTCTCACACTCTTCCCCACCAGAGAGCTTATCTGTCTTCTGATACTGAGCAGTTTCTATAGTTAGTTATATTGGCTATGCATTTTTCAGTTTCCCCGCCCAACACCTAGCAATTGATGGCTGCTGCTTAGTACTCAGGAAAAGGCCCAGTTTCTGTGAAGTTTCTCTTTGTTCTCCTGCTATCAGCTGTTAAAGACTTTTCTAGTGTTCTCCTGCTCTGTCCTTAGACTTTTCCAGGTCCAGAATATGGAGCAGTATTGTGTATTGGGTAAGACTGGGACTGTAAAATCACACTGCTTGGGTCAAATCATGGCCAGCCACTAGCCATGTAACCAGAGATAAGTTAGTTCCTGTACTTCCCTAAAATAGAGATAATTAAAATACCTACAACTTACAGTAGTTGTGATTATTAAGTGAATTAATACATGTAAAACACTGTGGATAATGTTTTTATATGGTTGGTGATAATCGAGTTGTAGTTGTAACCTATTATTTGTCTCCACTTGAAAATTGCTGAGATGTTCAACCTTTGATGGAATAGCTATCTGCTTCTCTTACCACCTAGACACAATTTCAATTGGCCAGGATGTCTTTTTTGGTCAGGATCCACAGAACTCATAACTTTGACTTTCGTCTTTCTGTCATATGATTTTTCCCCAGTAGTATTTGACTTTGTAAATCTGGACTCATGCTTAGGTCATTTTTGTGCCGGAATCCTCAGCCTGGTCCTATTGATATTTTGAGCAAGATATTTCTTGTGAGGGTCTGTCTGGAGCCTTGTAGGATGTTTAACAGCATCCATGACCTCTCTTTACTAGATGCAGTTAGCACCATTCCCTCAAGTTGTAAAAACTAAAAATGTCTCGAGACATTGCCAAATGTCCCAAGGGGAAAAATCATACCTGGTGGAGAACCACTTTTTTTTAAAGGGGATTTAAGTGTGTGTTGTGATAGATAGGAGACTGTGATTTGTTATTTTAGTATTTCTTTGAGTAAGCCATGACAGTTTTATTTATCAGTACTTACATTTTAGACTGCCATTAGTTTTATTCAATAGATCTTTCTCATATTTTCACTTTATTGTACTACTTGATTTAGCTGCTGCTACTGGGATTGGTCAGTATAGCATCTTTTGTTGGTGACTGTTCAAACTGATGGTTTAAAAAAAAAGTCCTTTCTTGCATATATAGATGCCATGGATTCTAGGGAAGTTTTCAATGGATAACATAGGCCTAAACTTATTTTTGTGTGTCATACACTTCGGTTTCAAAAAGAAGAGAAGGAGAATCATATTTTACTGATGATTTCACTTCTTATGTTATGTTCAGAGATGATTAGGAAAACAAATATTTCCTACTCCCAAAAGGAAGTTGTCTGTTGTCCTTCGACAGTCGTAAGTGAACTTTTAACATTATTGAAAAACTAAAGAAAAAATACAGGGTAAAGTCTTACTGGTAGTAAGTTCTTAAAATATGCTTTTGAATATAATTTTTATGCTTCAGATATATGTGTGAATATGTATATTTTCTGGGAACAATGTGGTTTTTAATCCATCAGTTAAAAACATGTTTCCTTTAGACATGGTTTGCCTTATCAGAATCCTATATAATAAAGAGCTAATATGATAATTAGACGGAACAGCAGAACGACCATCCGGATAACCTTCCAAATGACTGATGCGATGTTCCAGATGAAGCTGGGGCTGTGAGGGGCCGAACCGCTTGCACGAATTTATTGCATCAGGCCTCTAGTATTTTTATGATACCAAATGATTTTTAAAATTCTGTTATGTGTATATGAGGGAGTTATAGAAGAAAAATACCCTATATTTATAGCTTCAGTTAATACCCAAACAAAATCAGGTTAATTTCCTTAATCAGAATATGGAAAAAACTTCAGAAAAAATGTTATTGGTGCAACAGATGAATAGACCTTAGAGAAAGTATATGCCATAGTGTACTTCTGTGGTCTTAAACTTATAATAACTAAACATTTCACAAAAATGCTTAAATATATTACCTTTGATCAAAGAAAATATGAATGTTTAAATGGACACCGAGCTCTTTATTAAATTTTTAATTGTAAAATAATAACAAAATACTACATATCTATTACAATGGCCAAAAATCCAAAACACTGGCAATACCAAATGCTGCTGGTGAGGATGTGGAGCAGCTGATGGGAATGCAAAATGGTACATCCACTTAAAAGACTCTGGCAATTTCTTATAAAACTTAACATATTCTTACCATATTCAGTCATTAATCATGCTCCTTGTTATTTATTCAAATGAATTGAAAACTTATGTCACACAAAAACTTGCACATGGATGTTTACAGCAGTTTTATTCATAATTGCCAAAAACTTGGAAGCAACCAAGATGTCCTTTGATTTAGCTTAATGCATTTAGCATTCATCCATGTTATGTGTGTCAGTAGTTTAGTCTTTTTTATGCTGAATAGTATTTCATTGTGTGGCTGTACCACAGTTTATCTTTTTATCAGTTGGAGAACATTTTAATTGTTTCTAGTTTTGGGTGATTATGAATAAAGTTGCTATAAACATCTATGTACAGGTTTGTGTGCAAATTATTTTCTAGTTACTGTTTTTTGTTAGAGTAAATATCAAGAAATGGGATTGCTAGCTTGTATATGTGTATGCTTAACTTATAATAAACTACCAAACTGTTTTCCAAAGTTGTGATACTATTTTACTTTACCACCAGCAAAATATGAGAGTGTGTGTGTGTGTGTGTGTGTGTGTGTAAATATACACACAAGGATGTTGGGGGGTTATATGCGTCATTCTTGTCAGTCCTAGGTATTATAAGATCACTGGGTGTAACCTACACAAGGGCAAGGATATTGTTCATCTCGTTCATTATTGAAGTCTTAGTGCGTGGTATAATACACGATGGTGTGCCTGCAATAGATATTTGTTGAATAAATATTAAACTGATCAGAAACTCAAAAGTCTGAATGTTATTTTTGTCATAATATAGTGTGACCTTAACATCATAAAACATGGGTTTGGTTTGGTTTAGAATGGTGACAGCAGGAAATAATATGAAAACTTTGGGGTTCTTTTTGAATGTTTGCATTATTTTCATTGATGGACTTTAGTTGAATATGTCATTGAAGACAAATGCTAGGCCCTTGGTATAAAAGTAGAGTGGGAATACTAATTAAATTGTTATTTATCTCAGGGTGTTTTATAAGCTTTTTTGATTACCATAGACCTTTATTCTTTATCAATTTGGTCTTACTATATGCAGTGTAGTTTGCTAGATGCTGTTTTTTAGTTATCAACTGGTAAGCCCTTTCAGGGAAGATAAGAAATTTTATATGACATTTGTAATGATTAGTAGTTGTGTATAGTTAAAAGGAGATATTAATGAGGAAATAGAAACTTAAAAAATGCTGCAGTGCAGGGTTTTTTTGCTTTATTAAAGGAGGTAAAGAAACTTAGACATTTTCTCAGAAAGGAAAATGGTTTTAATGGTTAAGATCAAATGGGAAGGATGGATGTTAGTCACATTGGGCATAACAAATATAACACAGAATGGATTCCATAACCTTTGGGAATAAATGTCAATGGAAGACAGATTTATCTGAGAATGTATAAAAATATAATATTGACCTGTTGCTCTAAAACAGCGGTTCTCAACCTGTGGGTCGCGACCCCTTTGTGGGTCGAATGACCCTTTTACAGGGGTCCCCTAAGACCACCGGAAAACACATATATAATTGCATATTGTTTTTGTGATTAATCACTATGCTTTAATTATGTTCAATTTGTAACAATGAAAATACACCCTGCATATCAGATATTTACATTATGATTCATAACAGTAGCAAAATTACAGTTATGAAGTAGCAACAAAAATAATTTTATGGTTGGGGGTCACCACAACATGAGGAACTGTATTAAAGGGTCGCGACATTAGGAAGGTTGAGAACCACTGCTCTAAAACATAAGTAGAAATATCTAATTTAGGCTCAATATTGTCATCCAATTTTAAGAACTCTGGCAGCATTTGCATCTCTGCTTTAGATTACTTTGGAAACTAATATTGAGATGATCAGTTAATATTTCTATAGAAATGAGTCTATGTCTGATGATTTGTAATTTAGGGTTGGATTCATTGAGTTAGAAGTCTGATTCATTAGGAGACACTCTTTGATGGTTTAACATTCTCCCTTTCCTAGTCTGAATTCAAATAAAGTAATATGCACCCCTATGTTCATTGCAACACTGTTAACAATAGCCAAAATACGGAAGCAACCCAAGTGCCCATCAATTGCTGAGTGGATAAGAAAGTTGTGGTACATATACTAGTATACAATAGAATATTACTTGGCCATAAAAAAGAATGAAATTTTACCATTTGTGAAAATATGGACAGACCTAGAGGGTATAATGCTAAATGAAATAACTCAGCCATGGAAAGACAAATACTTAACGATTTTACTTGTATGTGAAATCTAAAGAACAACATAAATGAACAAACAAAATTGAACAGACTCATAGATACAGAGAACAGACTGATAGTTGCCAGAGGGGAGGGTGCTGGGGGACTGGGTGAAATAGGTGAAAGGATTAAGAACTAAAGTATAAATTGATAGTTATAAAATAGTCATGGGGAAGTTAAGTACAGCATAGGGAATATAATCAATACTAGAGACCTGGTGCATGAAATTCATGCATAGGTAGGGCCCTAGGATCAGGGACTGATCGGGGCCCGAAGACTCCAGTGGGGTTGGGAGAAGAGGTGATAGTCGCTGGCCTGGGTGTGGAAAGAATGGATGCCACCATCGACGCCCTGCCACCACACGGTTCCCCGCCTCCCCCCCTCCTCCTCCCCTCACCGCCACACCGCCACCAGGGCCTGCCAGCCGGGGGGAGGGACGGGGCCTGCTGGCTGGGGAGAGGGACCGCGGGAGATTGGCTACCGGGCCTGGGGAGGGAGCCAGCTCTCAGCCCCCCTGGGAAAGGGGCTGTGCCCACTGCCACCCATCCTCGGTTCACCTTATCGGGGCCTGCTGGCTAGGGGGAGGGACCGCAGGAGGTTGACCAGCTGAGGGGGAGGGACTGTGGGAAGTTAGCTGGCTATGGAGTGCACTGGCCACCAGGGGGCAGCTCCTGCATTGTCTGCCCCCAGGTGGTCAGTGTGTGTCATAGCGACCGGTTCTGGTTGTTTGGTCTTAATGGATATATATACATATATATATATATATATCCCATCTAATAAAAGTAATATGCAAATTGACCATCACTCCAACACACAAGATGGTGCACCCATGTGGTCAAAGATGGCCGCCCCTATGTGGACACAAGCTGGCTGCCACAAGATGGTCGGCAGGGAGGGCCATTGGGAGCAACCAGGCCTGCAGGGGAAGGCAGTTGAGGGGAACCAGGCCAGCAGGGGAGGGCAGTCGGGGGTGACGAGGCCAGCAGGGGAGAGCAGGTA
>NW_006285246.1:383229-393536 GCF_000327345.1 Myotis davidii | reverse complement strand
CGGGGGGGGGGAGTTGGGGGTACCCAAGCCTGCAGGGGAGAACAGTTTAGGCAACTGGGCCTGCAGGGGAGGGCAGTTAGGAGTGACCATGCCTGCCTGTGAGAACAGTTAGGGGCAGCCAGGCTGGCAGGGGAGTCAGTTAATTTGCATATGCAGGCACGGAGAGAAGACTGAAGAGGCTTGGCTTCTCCGCTGTAGCTAGACCAAAGGCCTGGGTCCCAGGTGCCGGAGGAAAACTGGTGCCGGTAGCCAGGGGAAGGAAAGCCTATTGTGTGAATCTTCATGCAATGGGCTTCTAATTATATATATATATGGAATCTAATGAACAACATAAACTGACAAACAAAATGGGAGCAGAGACATGGATATATGAAACAAACTGATAGCTGTCAGAAGGGAGGGAGTTCTGAGACTGGATGCAGGAAGGTGAAGGGATTAAGCAAAAGAAACACCCCAAATATATACATATATATGTGTATATATACATACATGTATATGTATATGTATATATATAAATATAAAACACATAGACACAGTCAGCAATGTGGTGATAGCCAGAGGGAAAGAAATTTGGTGGAGGTGGGCAAAGTGGGAAAAAGGGAATGGAAAGACACTTTGGGGTGATGGGCACACAACAGAGTGTGCAGATGAAGTTTTGTTGAGTTCTACACTTGATATCTGTGTGGTTTTGTGAACCAGCATCACCCCAATAAATTCAATTAAAAAACTACCAAAAGAAAAAGGTTGTATCGAGAAGAGGCTTTTAGTTTATTTTGTTACCTGATCAGGATCTGCAGTGTAGATTTGGTTGATGTAATGAAAGGATCCTTTGGGAACTGATGTGAGATGTAGAAATTATAAACTCTTAAAAAAACTGATTTGAAACTCTGCCTCTTTCAGATAAACAAATGAACAAACGATAAACAGACTCATAGATACAGAGATCAGACTGGTAGTTGCCAGAGGGGAGGAGCGTTGGTGGTTTGGGTATAAAAGGTGAAGGGATTAAATATAATTTGGTAGTCACAAAATAGTCAGGGGATGTAAATTACAGCATAGGGAATATAGTTAATAATATTGTAATGACTATGTACAGTGCCATGGGGGTACTTGAAATATTGGGGACCACTTTGTAGAATATATAGTTGTCTAACCCTATGCTGTATACCTAAAGCTGAAACAAAATAATATTGATTGTAAACTGTAATTCAAAAATATAAATAATAAAAATAATGCTTTGAAGCCCTCCTAGTTATTATTTTTTTAAAAGCAAGGCAGTATATTTTTATCCGGTATTACATAAATATTTTTTTAATGATAAAATAACCAAAACTGCCTTTTTCATCAATTTGAAAAAGAAGGTAGGAAAGGAAGTATGCTTTGCTTTCCAAAATAAAACGTCTCTATCTCTTGGATATAAAGTGTCTATCACTCAGTATTTAAGCCTTGGAATGACCTATATATAAGAAACCACATTATCACTGTCACATTTAGAGATTTAAATTAGCTTTGAATTATTCTTTTATATTGTAAGTTCTTTTAAAATAGGTTTTTTTGTGGTATGTCTCTCCAAGGTGATTCGTGCTAAGGACCTAAGAAGGAAAACAAAGCTGAGTAGGAGAATTCGATAATACCAATTTTCTAAATTTGAGTTCTCCATGTTTGGGACAATAACGATTTCTGGAACTATATAGATTCTACTAAACCACTTAGTTAATTCAAATGAAAAAGGTTTAGGTTCAATTAGGCTGTCCAAATCTAGATTTACTTTGAAAAATTAACTCGTATTTTTATTGGCTTCCTAATCAAATGAGACCTCTGACCAGCCCTTACATAGCAGTATCAATATTACTTTGGTTTTTTACATATTATAGACATTTGTAAACATTTTATGGATCTGTTTTGCAGAAACAGATTTTGTAAGTTTTAATGTACTCTCAAAGTCGGAAGCTTGTATATATTTAAAAATATATGGTTTTATATAGTAGCTGTTTTAAGACTAGAATTAGAGGGCCAGAAGAAATTTTTTAAATGTTTAGGGAAATGGAACATTTGGATTTATTACCTTTTCTTGAGATTAATTTTAGGAAAGCATTGTCTGTTGATTGGCTGTGAGATGGGAAGGGTAGGTAGAAGTGGTAGATTTTAGGATCACATTCCATTAATACATATTAAGCGCCGTGGTAGGAACTGTATAGAGATATAAAAAGGATGTGCTTCCACACAGAAATAACTCACAGTCCCCTTAAGAAACATACTATCTATGAAATACTATGCAGTTGTAAAAAAGAAGGAACTTTTACATTTTGAGACAGCATAGGCAGTGGTTCTCAACCTTCCTAATGCCGCGACCCTTTAATACAGTTCCTCATGTTGTGGTGACCCCCAATTTCATTGTTACAAATTGAACATAATTAAAGCACAGTGATTAATCACAAAAACAATATGTAATTATATATGTGTTTTCCGATTGTCTTAGGCGACCCCTGTGAACGGGTCGTTCAACCCCCAGCGTCGCAACCCACAGGTTGAGAACTGCTGACATAGAGGATCCTGGAGAGTACTATGCTAAGGGAAATAAGCCAGTCAGAGAAAGACGAGTATCACATGATCTCACTTACATGTGGAATCTAATGAGCAAAATAAACTGACCAACACAATAGACCCAGAGACATTGAAGTATGCAACAGACTGACAAATTTCAGAGGGAAGAGGAGTGGGGTGGCAGGAAAAGATTAACCAAAGAATGTATATACATAATTCATGGATGGACAGTAGTTTGGGGAAGGCCTGCGGACTGGGTGGGAGCAGGGTGGAGAAGGGCATTAGAGGGGAAAAAGGGGGGCATCTATAATACTTTCAACAATAAAGATAAATTTTTTTAAAGAAGGAAACATGCCATCTAGTGAGAGCCCATGATTAAAATAGCTAAATTAGCTCTAGCTGGTTTTGCTCAGTGGATAGAGCATCAGCCTGAGAACTGAAGGGTTCCGGGTTCAATTCCGGTCAAGGGCACATACCTCTTGCAGCCTCTTCTGTTGAAGGCCTGGGCCCTGGTAGGGGCGTGTGCAGGTGGCAACCAATTGATGTGTTTCTCTCACACTGATATTTCTCTCTGTCTTTCCCTCTCTCTCCTATTCTCTCTAAAAATCAATGGAAAAAATATCCTCAGGTGAGGATTAAAAAAAAGCAGCCAAATTAAGTTGACCTCTAATCCTATGCTGCTTTATGCTTTATAAAAAGGATCTAAAATTAATGAAACATACGTTTTTGCAAATTTTGTAGTGTGTTTTTTACCCATCCTCATTGTAGGTAATGGATTTGTAGCATGTCTTTGGATTTGGATCTATTTGATTTAGCTTTGATCTTGTGTTTTTGTAGATTCTTATATTACTATGCAGAAATACTGACAGAAATACATGTGCTTTACAGTGCACAGTAGAAATTCTGAAAACCTTGTTATCTAAAAATTTTCTTTTCAGAGGTATTTTACGTAGGCTGAATGTGTTAGAAATTAAGGTTTTCCCATGTGGAAAATGATCTTCGTGCTATTTGAAGGTATGGGAGTTATGGGAAATAAAATATAGTTTAGTATCACCCAAGTTGTATGATAAAATTAGAACAGAAAAGTTTAACATGGAAACTTGGAAGCGAATTACTGTTAACAGATGAACAAATCTGGAAAACTTTCTCTTTGCCTTAAGGTAAGGGGAAAAACAACTATTTTACCTTTAGAAATAAAAGGACAAATTATGGTATGCGAATCTTTGATTGTACTCTTATAAACTAGCTTTGATTTCTTGAAACATGGTAGAATACCTGTAATTTTTTTTCTCTATGTGTAACAAATTTCAGACCCCCTGAAAATAACTCTTCCATTGAGATAAAAATTCTGAATTCTACTTAAAAACACTCTCAGATTTAGACACTTGGTTTTGGTGTGTATATGTTTGTGTGTGTGTGTATGTTAAAAATATGAGCAAAGACTAACCAATGAACACAGACAACAAGGCGGTGAGGGTATGAGTGGGGGGTTGGGGGGGGTAATGTGGGGATAAGGACACAAATGTAATAGCTTAATAAAGAAATTAAAAAATAAAAACAAAATAAAACAAAAACACACACACACAGAAGAAAAATAGGTGGCAAGCTTCTCTTCTGAACATTTGTCTTAGCGATGTTTTTGTGTATCTAACTCGAAATGCAAGGGAAACAAATGCAAACCTCCCCCTCCCCAACCCAGACGCACACACGTGCGCGCCTGCACACACACACACACACACATAAAAATAGAAGAAAAACAAATAGGACTACATCAAACTTAAAAGTTTCTGTACAACAAAGAACCCATCAACAAATTGAAAAGGCAATCTACTGAATGGGAAAAGATATTTGCAAATCATATGTCTGATAAGGGGTTCATATAAAAATATATAAAGAACTCATAGAACTCAATAGCAAAAAACCCAATTCAATTAAAAGTGGGCAGAGGATCTGAAATATATACATATTCAGTGGAATACTATCCAGCCATAAAAAGATGAGATATTATCATTTGCAACAACATAGATGGACACTGAGTATATTATGCTAGGTGGAATAAGTTTGGAGAAAGACAAATGCTATATGATTTCTGAAATCATTATGTGGAATATAGAAGATAGCACAACAAAACAAACAAAAACAGCCCTAACCGTTTTGGCTTGGTGGATAGAGCATCAGCCTGCAGACTTGAAGGGTCCCAGGTTCGATTCCAGTCAAGAGTATGTATCTTGATTGCGGGCACATTCCCAGTAGGGGGTGTGCAGGAGGCAGCTGATCAATGTTTCTCTTTCATTGATGTTTCTAACTCTCTATCCCTCTCCCTTCCTCTCTGTAAAAAAATCAATAAAATATGTTTTTAAAAATCCCAAACAAACAAAAACAAACAGAGACAGACAACAAGGTGGTGATTACTAGAGAAGAAGAGGGTGAAGGGAGGGGGAAATCAAAAAGGGGGTCAATTGTTTAGTGATGGATGAAAACTAGACTTTTGGTGGTGAGCACGATGTAGTATATGCAGATATGTCATACATATGAAACTTATATAATGCTGTAAACTAATGTTACCTCAATAAAACACCCCCCCCCCAAAAAAATAAAAATATGAGCAGATTCAACTATAAATACTATGAGGCAATTTACTAATAACATGTGGGAGTTTAATTAGGTTCAGGACTTTTTTACTTACTATTGTTATATCTGAACTGGATTTTTCCTCCTACCAATTACCAAGCAGTAATTCTTTTTCTTTCCTTTTTCTTTTTTTAAATATTTTATTGATTTTTTACAGAGAGGAAGGGAGAGAAATAGAGAGAAACATCGATGAGAGAGAAACATTGATCAGCTGCCTCCTGCACATCTCCTACTGAGGATGTGCCCGCAACACAGGTACATGCCCTTGACTGGAATCGAACCTGGGAACTTTCAGTCCGCAGGCCGATGCTCTATCCACTGAGCAAAACCGGTTTCGACAGCAGTAATTCTTTTGTTGGACCTCTGAAATGATTACTTTTAGGACCATTTGTCATCTGTTTCATATATGCATACTAGTGGAATTTTATGCCTCGTTGGTCATTACTTTTGATTGTTCTGTGATTATTTTATTATTTACATGAAGACTGTATGATATTAGTTTCAATTAGGGTTGTCATGTAACTCATCATTCAATTTGGATACTTTTGAGAGTTGAAAAGGGCTGATATTAATTATCTAAGAACAGATATAAACCAAGACTGGCCCATGCAAACCAAGATATATGATCATCCCGATTAATAAGTTTTTGATTATAAGTAATAGGAAACACAACTCAAACTAATTCAAACAATAAATGAAATGTATTGTCTTGTGTACCCAAAAAGCCCAGTGTTTGGAAGTGCTACAGGTACGGACTGGTGAGGAATTTGGCTTTCTTTTTCTCCTTCTAGACTCTTAATTCAGTGGTTCCTAATCTGGGGCACATGCCCCACAGGGGGGCAGTTTGATTTTTAAGGAGACCAATTTGAGAATGAGTTATTAACAGTGAATTTTTTTGCATTTGTTATAGTTCTAGGGGTCTCATATACAGTATATAAATATATATAGTGACACATTATACATTTCAGTTCTCTATGTTTTGAAACTTATTTTTTCACATCACTTTATATTATTATTTTTTTAACAATTTTTTCGTGATTTCTTCCTCAGTACTTCAACTGTCCTTTCTTTTCTTTTTCTTTTTCATGGATGCCATATTCTTTGGAAGCTTGTTTAGGGCAAGGTAATGGCTTTTTAGGCTTCCTCGTAAGTGAATAGTTCTTTTTGAATAATAAGAATTATATGTCACAGGGGGGAACATCAGGATTTTAGAGATGCTGAGGTGAGGCATGGCAAAAAAAAAAAGGCTGGGAACCACTGCTCTAACTTCTATGGCTGACTTCCCTTATAGTTGTTGGGTGGCTGCCAATAGCAATTTGGGATATATTCTCCTTTATAACTAGACTAGAGGCCCAGTGCACAAAAATTTGTGCACTCGGGGGGAATCCCTCAGCCTGGCCTGTGCCCTCTCACAGTCTGGGACCCCTCGGGGGATGTCCACATGCTGGCTTAGGCCCGCTCCCTGGGGGGATTGGGCCTAAGCTGGCAGTCAGACATCCCTCTGGCAGCCCGGGAGCCCTTGGGGGATGTCCACTTGCCAGTGGGAAGCAGGCCTAAGCTGCAGTCAGACATCCTTAGCGCTGCGGAGAAGGCAGGAGAGGCTCCCACCAACACCGCTGTACTGGCAGCTGGCAGCCTGGCTTGTGGCTGAGCAGAGCTCCCCCTGTGGGAGTGCACTGACCACCAGGGGGCAGCTCCTGCATTGAGTGTCTGCCCCCTGGTGGTCAGTGTGTGTCATAGTGACAAGTCATTCCCGGTCTTTCTGCTCTTAGGGTCAATTTGCATATTACCCTTTTATTATATAGGATAGAGGTCTTGGTGCATGGGTGGGGGCCGGCTGGTTTGCCCTGAAGAGTGTCCCAGGTCAAGATGGGGGTCCAGCTGGGGTGCCTGGCCATCCTGGGTGAGGGGCTGAGGGCCGTTTTGAGGCTGACCAAGCCCCCCAGTGGGGACCCTCACCCCATGAGGGTGTGGCTATCCTGGGCGAGGGGCTGATGGCTGTTTGCAGGCTGGCCATGGCCCCCAACCACCCAAGCTCCCAGTGGAGGCTGGCAGGAAGCAGGTGTCTCGGGTTTATTTATCTTCTATAATGGAAACTTTGTTGCCTTGAGCCGAGGCCACAGCCAGCCAGGGCAGGCAGGAAGCTTGGCTTCTCCATCACCGGGGCAACCAAGCCTCCTGCTTGCTCCAGTCCCGGGGCTGCCAGCCGCCATATTGGTTGGGTTAATTTGCATATAGTCACTCTGATTGGCTGGTGGGCATGGCTTGGGGGGTAGCAGAGGTGTGGGCAATTTGCATGTTTCTCTTTTATTAGATTAGATCAGGAGAGAGGGGACATCTATAATACTTTCAGAAATAAAGATATAACATTTATTCTCTCATTATATAACATAGAATTCTTCCTTTAACATATAAGAGTTTTAATGTCTGTTATATATGTTTCAACTAATCTATGTGACTAGGGGAATGTCATGTGTTGATTGTCTTAGATATGGGATATCTGAATATCACTGCGGCAAAGAGGATGGGATTACCCAGGTTCTCTTGGACTAGTCAAGAGTCCATTCAGAAAATTGTGTAGGGTCAGTCTGTCGTGGAAAGCAAGGAAGCTAAATGAAGGGGAATGGATGGAATGAATGTTTGGGAAGCAACTAGAATGTTCAATGTGAAGTTCAGTGTCATTTATTTGAATTTTCCCTCTAGGTTCTGCAAGAGCCTAGCATACTGCAGAGGTATTTTTCTTCTAGTGATAATGTGTGGTATAAAGTCACTTAGTAGCCTGGCAAGGGGAGACAAAAAGAAAACTTACCCATTTTTCCCTTTTTTCTTATAAGAGTCTAATGATAATTTTCTTTTTTTTTTACAGACTAATAGGGATGCCAAAGGAAAAATATGATCCTCCAGATCCTCGCAAAATTTATACCATCATGTCAGCAGAGGAGGTAGCCAATGGGAAAAAATCTCACTGGGCAGAATTAGAAATCTCGGGTGAGTAGAATCTGAAGCATTTAATTCGGGGTATAATAGCAATAATGAACAAGCGTTGAGTATTGTTGTATTTATTTCTTTGTTGTATATTTTTCATTAGATGAACTAATCAAGAAAATATACACTGAGATACTAATGTTTAATTTATCTGTTTTATCTAATATATTTGTTTATAACCTTCCTTTTGAGATTAGTATCTTGAACCAAAGTTGGCATCTAGAATTAAAGACATTGGGAGTTCAGTTTCTAAGTAAAATAAGGTTTTTAAATATAATAGACCGGAGGCCTGGTGCACAAAAATTTGTGCACTCGGCGGGGGGGTGGGGGGAGGAGAAGGCCTCAGCCCGGCCTGTGCCCTCTCACAGTCTGGGACCCTTCGGGGGATGTCCACATGCAGGCTTAGGCCCGCTCCCTGGGGGGATCAGGCCTAAGCTGGCAGTCAGACATCCCTCTGGCAGCCCAGGAGCCCTCGGGGAATATCCACTTGCTATCATTCCCAGTCGTTCTGCTCTTAGGGTCAATTTGCATATTACCTTTTTAATATATAGAATAGAGGTCTGGTGCACGAGTGGGGGCCAGCTAGTTTGCCGTGAAGAGTGTCCCGGGTCAGGGTGGGAGTCCCATTGGGGTGCCTGGCCAGCCTAGGTGAGGGGCTGAGGGTTGTTTTCAAGCTGTCCACAGCCACTTCAGGTGGGGGTCCCCACTGGGGTGCCTGGCCAGCCTGGGTGAGGGGCTGATGGCTGTTTGCAGGCTGGTCAAGCCCCCCAGTGGGGACCCACACCCCCTTCAGAGTGGGGGTTCCTACTGGGGTTCCTGGACATTCTGGGTGAGGGGCTGAGGGCCATTTTCAGGCTGGCCACACCCCCTCAGGGTCGGGGTCCCCACTGGGTTGCCTGGCTTGCCTGGGTGATGGACTGATGGCTGTTTGCAGGCTGGCCACAGCCCCTTCAGGGTGGGTAGGGGGGTCCTGCTGCGGTGCCTGGCCAGCCTGGGTGAGAAGCTGAGGGTCGTTTCCAGGCTGGTGATGCCCCCCAATGACCTAAGCTCCTAGCCTCTCCTTTTTTTCTTTTTTTCCAGGGTGGGCTGGAAGCAGGTATCTGGGATTCATTTATCTTCTATAAATGAAACTCTGTAGCCTTGAGCAGAGCCCAGGTCAGGCCAGGGCAGGCGGGAAGGTTGGCTTCCTCCATTGCCAGGGGCAACACAAGCCTCCTGCTCGCTTCAGCTCTGCAGTCGCTGCCATCTTCATTGGGTTAATTTGCATACTGGCTCCTGATTGGCTGGTCGGCATGGCTTGTGGGTGTAGCGGAGTGATGGTTAATTTGAATCTTTCTCTTTTATTAGTGTAGATTTTGTTTTGGCTATTGTAATTATTTTTATTGTTTTTAACTTTTACTTTTTCCTGTACAGAGTAATTATTTTTGGAAATTGAAATCTTTGCCAATCTCCTATCTCAGTGTTGGCAGAGTAGGAAATCTAGAAGCTGTCTGTTTATTCTAGCACATGTGATAACTGTGTTATATGACCTTACATATTTAGAATTTGTTAAAATTGAATAAGAGTTCCAAAAATGCTTAACCCCAATCTAATAATGAGAACATAAGATAAACTCAACTAAAGATGTTCTTCAAAATACCTAATTGGTCCTCAGAATTGTCAAGGTCAGAAAAACAAGGAAAGACTGAGCAACTGTCATGGATAAGAAGAGACTAAGGAGACAGAATGACTAAATGCAAAATGGTATCTTGAATTAAATCTTGGAACACAGAAATGTAAAAATGGGTTAAGTCCAAATTAATTTATTAATAGTAATGTATAAGTGTTAATTCCTAGTTTTGACAAATGTACCATCCTATGCCTGGATTGGAGAGGGTGCAGGCTGGGCTGAGGGGACCCCCCCTCCCCACCCCATGCACAAATTTCGTGCCCTGGGCCTCTAGTGGTAATATAAGATACTAATATTAGGGGAAATTGGTTGAGGGGTATACAAGAACTCTGTATTATCTTGGAACATATTCTGTATATCTAAAATTATTAGTTACTGTTAAAATTTCATTAAAAATAGAATATGAGTACTGTTTTTTTATGAATTGATGTAAAATACAGATTATATAGGCTTTCATTTGGAAGAGTTAAACCAACAT
>NW_006285246.1:369287-383145 GCF_000327345.1 Myotis davidii | reverse complement strand
AAATCTTGGAACACAGAAATGTAAAAATGGGTTAAGTCCAAATTAATTTATTAATAGTAATGTATAAGTGTTAATTCCTAGTTTTGACAAATGTACCATCCTATGCAATAAAGAGGTAATATGCAAATTAACCCTCACGCTCTCACAAGATGGCTGCCTATGACCAGGCCGGCAGGGGGTTTAGTGAGGGATGACCAAACGACTGTACACCAGGCTGCGTGGGGTGAGCAGGCTAGCAGGGGGCTAGTTGGGGGCAACCAGGCGGGCGTGGGGGCAGTTGGGGGTAACCAGGCTGGCAAAGGGGCGGGGGAGGCTGAGCCACTAGACTCTACAGGACACCTACTACACAAGGTGACTCTACCAAGTCTGGGAAGCAGTAGATCTACTGAATATAGTAGGTCCTTGGGTTACGTCGGAGATCTGTTCCTAGTGAGCGACGTAATGCAATTTTCACTGTAAGTCAGAACCCATCTACATAAGCACCTATGTCACATGGAGCACATACACAGTATTAATGAAGTGAAACAGTAAAAAAAGTTTAAAAGATAACAATTCCTGACCTTTACCTGTGGTAAATACTATCTCATAAAAGAGCAATATGCAAATTGACCATCACTCCAACACACAAGATGGATGCCCCCATGTGGACACAAGATGGCTGGCAGGGGAGGGCATTTGGGGCAGTCGGGCCAGCAGGGGAGCAGTTAGGTGTCGATCAGGACTGGCAGGGGAGTGGTTAGAGGCAATCAGGTAGGCGAGTGGGTGGGAACCAGCAGTCCTGGATTTTGAGAGGTGGGATCGGGCCTAAATGGGCAGTCAGTCATTCCTTGAGGGGTCCCAGGTTGGAGAGGGTGCAGGCTGGGCTGAGGGACAGACCCCCTATCCCATGCACAAATTTCGTGCACCGGGCCTCTAGTAAATAATAAAAAACATAAAGCACATATATACATATGTTGAAATGACAGAACTCTTTTTTTTTTATATAAATAAATGGGAGATGGCGATGTAACCACGAAACGACGTACGTCGAGTCCGACGTAACCCGAGAACTGTCTGTATAGCGTCAATAGCAAGAATCATCTTTGCAGTTAACTAAAAGTGAACTGGGTGAATAGGTGATGCATGATCAGAAGCACGAATATGAGCAAATCCCATTAGGTTAACCTAGAGTTTCTCAAAGTGGCATTGCTGACACATAGGTCCGACAATTCTTTGTGGTTGGGAGCTGTTGTGCACTACAGGATGTTTAGCAGCTTTTCTGGCTCCTACCCACTAGTTGCCAGTAGCACTATTCTAGTTTTTTTTAAATATATTTTTATTGATTTCAGAGAGGAAGGGAGAGAAGAGAACTATAGATACATCAGTGATGAGAGAGAATCATTGATTGGCTGCCTCTTGCACGCCCCCTACTGGGGATTGAGCCCACACCCTGGGCATGTACCCTTGACTAGAATCGAACCCAGGACCCTTCGGTCCACAGGCTGATGCTCTATCCATTGAGCCAAACCAGCTGGGGCAGCACTTTCCTAGTTTTGACAACCAAAAATGTCTCCAGATTGCCAAAGTCACTTGGGGAGCAAAATTGCCTCTGGTTGAGAACCACTCCATTAAATCCTGAGTAGAACTGAAATACATTTCTCTTGGGAACTTTGTTTCCCTTTTAAAATGTAAAATCCTCGTTGGCATTTTAAGCCTGATTATAGATAGCATGAAAGAACCCTGGACAGAAGATCTAAGTTTGAATTTACTGCTCATTAGCTACATAAAAAATAGCATTTCCCTTTTGAGATTTTGGGCCCTCTCTACCTTCCACTGCTTTTTAAAAATCAATTGTTTGAAAAGTGTTATATAATTAAAATACCATTTTACTTTTGTAAAGTTTATAAAATAATCTTCATATAAATTATTAAGGTCATATTACATTTTATAGAAGCTGAGGTGAGGTGATTTGCCTAGGCTTATGTAGCTAATAAATAGCAAAAATCAGCCGAACCAGTTTGGCTCAGTGGATAGAGCGTTGGCCTGCTGACCGAAGGGTCCTGGGTTTGATTCCAGTCAAGGGCATGTACCTTGGTTGCAGGCGCATCCCCAGTGCAGGGCGTGCAGGAGGCAGCTGATGGATCTTTCTCTCTCATCCATGTTTCTAACTCTATCCCTCTCCCTTCCTCTCTGTAAAAAAACAATAAAATATATTTTAAAAAAATTAAATAGCAAAAATCGGAAATCTGAACCATGTCTTCTGACTTTCTAGTACATGTTCCACCATAACTATAAGATACTGACTGATTTGTAAAACTCAATGTGTGTGACTATTTCCTTGAGTATGTTTACTTAATGGAAAATATTAAACCGGAGTTAATGTACAATTGTGTCTTTTGGGGTTGAATGGTTTTCCTGGTGGCTAATCTAAGGTTGGTCTACTCTATATCACAGTAATTACTCTTGTCTATTTAAGTTTGTAGACTAATTTGGGCCCTAGATACGGATAAACCATGCACTGTAATTTTTATGGAGTATATGAGAAATACTTTGTTTTAGGATTATGCTAAAAAAAAATCATGATTGTTCTGCCACAAAAGCTCAATTCAACCCAGGCTTTTCCCTTGAGACCTTGTGATCACAGTGATTCCAAGGGTCTTCCCATTATTCCTCATCTCATTTAATACACAGAAGATCCGTGAGAAAGAATGGTTGTCAAGTGAAAGTGGTCTGACATTCAAGAACGGCCAGGTGTGTTTGAAAGCAGTCAACTAGCATTAAATGCAAAATTAAAATGTCAAAGATAACAATATCTGTATATATTTGCAGGCTCTTCTACCACTTTTTAGTTCTTGTAGTTCAGTCTTTGTCTTGGGCCTAGAATTTAATGCTTAATATTTTGCCTTTTAGGTAGAGTGCGGAGCTTAAGTACATCACTTTGGTCATTGACACACTTGACAGCGCTGCATCTAAATGACAATTTCCTTAGTCGCATTCCACCTGATATTGCCAAGCTTCATAATCTGGTTTACTTGGATCTATCATCCAATAAACTCAGAAGTTTACCAGCAGAACTAGGAAACATGGTGTCTCTCAGGTGAGGAAATATTGTAGATACGACTCACTATATGAAATTCTAAATTTACCAAATAAGAAAATTATGTGATGTTACTTATAGTAGGATTTCCATGTGTGTTTCGAAGATCAAATGATATAAATTGAACACAGTGTTTGAGTTGGCCTCCCTTGAACATTTCTTTTTCTTCCTTTTAATTTGGAGGTTTCTGACTAGAAATGTGCTTGTATTGCCAAGTTCTTTTGACAGACTTGAGGTAGGGTGGAAATACAATATACGTCTGACTTTTGGCTCAAGTGTATGCTCATAAGACTAATCAGAAATAATTGAGAAAATACAATGTACTTATTAGTAAAACTTTTAGGAACATATCTCTGTTTCATATAATCTTTTATATATATATAAAAGCCTAATATGCAAAATGTCCCCTCGGGAGTTCGACCAACCAGGAGTTCGATCGCTCACTATGACGTGTGCTGACCACCAGGGGCGGCACATAATGAAGGACGGCCCCGGCTGGTAGCCGGCAGTCGCTAGCTACCCATGTACAAATTTCGTGTACTGGACCTCTAGGACTTACATATTACAACTCCTTAAGGAAACCTTAAATAGTGGTTCTCAACCTTCTGGCCCTTTAAATACAGTTCCTCATGTTGTGACCCAACCATAAAATTATTTTCGTTGCTACTTCATAACTGTAATGTTGCTACTGCTATGAATCATAAAGTAAATATCTGATATGTAGGATGGTTTTAGGCGACCCCTGTGAAAGGGTCGTTCGACCGTCAAAGGGATCGCGACCCACAGGTTGAGAACCGCTGCTTACCACCTGATAAGTAGATTTATTTCTAGTCCTGCAGTGGTTCTTTAAGAATTTCTCCATAGGAGAAAAATTTGTAGAAATATTAAGACCTTGAATAAATGTTCTCAATACAAACAAGGATTGCTTTTCTATATTGTTTATATGCTGAGTAGTAATTTAAAAGATTTTTGTCATATGTTTAAAATGAAACATACTGTTTTAAAATCTTGTTTCTCACCATCCTCTTACTATATGTTTTTGTTGCATTTCTCTTTTTTAAAAAAGACTTTTTAGTCATTGAATAACAAGGCTATTTATTTTTTTCTATAGTTTGCACAAAATTTTATAATCATAAACTCAGACCTTACTTATGCTGTCATATTATTTATACCAAACTAATGCTTTATTTTTTTATTTTTAAATATTATTTATTGATTTTTAGAGAAAGAGAGAAAGGGAGAGAGAGAAAGAAACATGGATTTGTTGTTTCACTTATTTATGCATTCATTGGTTGATTCTTGTATGTGTGCCCTGACCAGGGATTGAACCCTCAACCTTGGTGTATTGGAACAATGTCCCAACCAACCGAGCTACCTGGCCCAGGCTCCTATGTTTTATTTTTAATGTTTATGTTCTATGTCAGTGATTATTCATCAGAGTATCTTGATGTGATTATAGATGTAATCGGTTATAAAAATTGATACAGTTGATTGACTATTGATTATAGTTAAATCCTGAACTTTGTAAAAATTTTATTTTTTCTATGAATTAGACTAGGTTCAAGGATATCTGTTGTCTTTGAACACTAAGAATATCTGTCACTGGCATTTGGATGAAAGAGAAAAGAGGGTAGATTTAGCCTGAAAATGATATGAAATTCCTACACCTTTAATAATGAGTAAATTATAGAAACACTGTTAATAGTTGTGGCAGTTACACATTTTGTAGTACTTTAATATTACACAACAATTTTAGATAAACATATAAAAATGTGTCTTGAATATATACAGCACTCATGGTATATTAGAGGGAAGGATAGGAAAAGTAATTGTAGATATTAATAAAGCTTGATAAATTCAAGTAAAACTTTTTTTTTTTTTTTTAAATAGGGAATTGCTTTTAAATAACAATATGTTACGGGTTTTGCCTTATGAACTTGGTCGGCTCTTCCAGCTACAAACTCTAGGTTTGAAAGGTGAGTGATATATATTTTTTTAAATGTAGTATTAACACTCAGTATTGAGGTATACTGAGCCCTTTAAAGACTATTTAAATTTAAATTACTTGGTTAGGTTTTAGTATAATTTTGAAAATGGGACTATACTTTTTCTTGAAAAGAAAAAGTGGTTCTTTGGTATTGTGTTTCAGGATTTCAACATGCAGCCTTCTTTTTAACAAACTTTTGTGGGGGAATGTTTTGTTTTTTTTATTTTACCTTTAACTTTCTGTAAAACTCTAAAATTTCTTAGAAGAGACATTTCAAATTAACAATAGTTTTTTTTCTGTTGTTTTTTTTCTTCAATAACTTAATAGCTGGAATATCCCATGTCAGGTATTGATAGAGTACATAAAATAGCATTAACATATTATATTGTAAGAGGAAAAACATTCTAACAGTAAAAATGCACTATATCTAGTGAGTATAAGTATTCTAAATAAAATATACTAATCCAAAATACATACTCCACTGATAATTTTATCTCAGTTAGTTTGGAAGGAAAGTTGTACTCAATTTACATAAATACTGAAATTTGTATAGTTTTCTCTTATGTTCTAGCAAAAGAAGAGGGGTTAATTTAAATTCAGAGGACTAAATACAGATGTACTGTATTGGTGCATTTTATTCTGTGCTCTTGAGGAATAAACAAATTAAAGCCATATAAAGTATACACTTTCATGTGTTCTGTTTTCCTCCTTCAGAGATTATTTGAGTGTTCATGAACATGTTTTGTTTGCATTTGCTTATGTCATATAATGGAGTATTAAAAAAAGAAACTTGAATAAGAGTGAAAAGAATGCTGACATTATTGGTTAAAATGACAGAAAAGGCTTCTTTATATAGTTAACCCTTTATAAATTGTATAATTATATGAATGGTTAAGTCTTAGTTTTTAGTTTCTCTCTAGGATATTTTGGATTTTTAAAAATATGTATGAAGTGGAAAATTATTTTCTTTGAGAATTAACCCAAGGCATGTGAAATTTAACTGTTGGGATATTTTACCTAATTCTATATATGCTATAACTCATTTTTATAAATGTGGTTAAAACAGCCATCCAGCTAGAGTTGGAGTATAGGCAGGTCTGTTCTTATTAAAAATAATTATGGAGTGGTTGTCATTTTTTTATAATCTTAGATTCTAGAAGTTTGAAATTCATACTTTTATACTGATTATAGTCAATTATTTTTGTCTCTAAGAATAACCATTGTTTCAACATCAGAACAGAATATTGATAGAGAATACATCAATGAGAAATGAATAATTTACTATTGAGCTCAGTGGACTTATCCTTTGTACTGCATTTAACATTCTTGAAAAAGCACGTATTATATATACTGTTTCATAACTCTAGTCCATGCTATCTCATGTATGGACATGTTCCCAGAAAATTTATATTAAGTATCAACTGAATGAATCATTCTGAATATCTATTATCTTCTTAGTCCTTCATTCTATATTACTGGTTAAATGTTAGTCTTCTAAATTACAGTAGCCTTTATCCGCAGGAGATATGTTCTTGTTCTAAGATCCCCCCAATGGGGATGCCTGAAACTAATGATAATATCAAACCCTGTATATACACTGTTTTTTCCTATACATACATAACTGTGATGAATTTATGAATTGGCACAGTAAGAGATGAACAACAACTAATAATAAAATAGAACAACTATAAAAATACTGCAGTAAAAGTTAGGTTACTGCATAACTTTTAGATATTTAATTGTGCTATACTCACTTTTTAACTTAAAGGAAGAACTTTATGGCTTCTCTTGGGCACATCTGAATTGCAAAGAGCATTGGGGCCATTTTTAAGTAAAATAAGTGATACTTGAACAAAGCACTGTGATACTTCTACAGTTGATCTGATAACTGAGATGCTAGTAACAGGCAGGTAATGTATCCACTGTGGTTACACTGGACAAAGGGATGATTCACGATCTGGATGGGATGGCACGAGATATCATTACGCTACTTAGAGAACGGCATCTAATTTAAAACTTATGAGTTGTTTATTTCTAGAATTTTTTGTTTTATATTTTTGGTCCTTGGTTGACCATCGTGTCACTGAAGCTATAAGAGGAAGACTGTTCTCTTGGCCTGGACTTTAATTCTAGTGCCCTTTTGTCTACTGATTCATAGTTGTTAAAATCTCTTCCTAGACCACTAATCTTTTGGATGAGGCACCAGCTCTGCTTCGCCAACTTTAACTCAGCTTTGTTCATGGCTATACATAAATTGCTTTTCATTAAACTTTAGTTAGTTCTATGGCAAATACCTATATGCAGCCCTTTTCTCTAAGAGCCTCTTTTTCTGGCAGTGCTACTTATTGTTCAGGTGATCCAGTACAGAAGAACAAGGACCTTCTGGAAATGAAAGAAAACCAGTGCTTTCTGCCTCCTTTCAAAAGTTGAGGAGGGTAAAAACAGGATTGGCTTCATAAAGCAATTGAAGAAATAAAATGTCCCAAATGAATGGTAGCTTTATATTCTTAGGAAGGTAAAACTTGAAATAATTTCTTAATCAGTTTTAATTTGCCACATAGTGGTACTTTGTGTTAAAAAAGGAGACGAGAATGGAATGGAAAATTTAAAATAGCACTGTGATATATGTAAATGACACAGTGAGAATGAATTGCCTCTGGGATTCCTTTTTGTCTTTTTTTAAATTCCGTTTTGTCTTGAAACTGGCAAAAGGAGTGCCTTTTTTTTTTCTATTTCCCTGTCTACCTCTGAAACACAGATACTGAAGTTTTGATAATGATTTTGATGATCTTGGTCCAACAAGACAATTTTTAGAAATTCTATTTTGAGATTTAAGGAATGTGTGTGGAAGGGTAGGGTATTTGAGGAATAAAGATAAAAAGGCCAATTTTAAAACTAAAGAAATAGCTAGTCCAGTAAATTGAAAGTATTCTCTTAAGTCACTTAAAAGTCTAAAATGTATTAATTTTATGGAAGAAAAGGTATAAGAGCAGTTTTCACACAGTTATTTTAAATAATTTAGAATTCATGTCCTAACGTGTTGGGCAATACTTTTTCTGACATATGGTTGAAGAGTTGTCCTCAGGCATTGATGTAATAAAAATTAAGAACTTCAATAATTGTGAAAATTTCTAGGTTTCTGCCAAGAATTACTTACCTCTCAAAATAAAATGGGCTGTGGCAATAGATTCTTTTACTTGTAAATTTTTTATTCATGAAATATATAAAAGATTAACAACATGCATTTTAAAAAGAAATAATAAAATGAATAGCTATACACTCATCTAACATTCTCAGTACCTTTTTAAAAAAAATATACTTTGAAAATCTAACTGTCTTCATAAAGAGTCAAAGTACTTATTTCTGTGTTAAATAATGAGCTTCTGGAAATCAGTAAGAGAACAGTCTAGTACAGAGCATGTTAATAGTTAATATAAGAGCATAAATAGCTATAAAATATAGAAAGTTGATAACCTTATGCATAATTATAATGCCAATTGAAATTACACTCAGTTTTCACCTATCAGTTTGGAAGAGTTCCAAAAGTTTTGTCAAATAACTGTTGGTGAGATTATTAGGAAATAAGAACAATCACATTTTGTTGGTATAGAACTGTACATCTTAAGTTTCCTATATTCCTTTTCATGATTGCATCTTCATCCCTTCTCCCAGAAGTTATTACTGTCCTGAATGTTGTGTTAGCTATTCCTTTACTTTTCTTTCAATCATTCAGCAGATATTGATGAGCCAGATGCTAGAGTTACGTATGTATCTGTTTTGGGTTTTTTTCTTAAAAAATATATTTTATTGATTTTTCACAGAGAGGAAGGGAGAGAGATAGAGAGTTAGAAACATTGATGAGAGAGAAACATCGATCAGCTGCCTCCTGCACATCTCCCACTGGGGATGTGCCCGCAACCCAGGTACATGCCCTTGACCGGAATCAAACCTGGGACCCTTCAGTCGGCAGGCCGACGCTCTATCCACTGAGCCAAACCGGTTTCGGCTGTTTTGGGTATTTTAACCTTTATATAAATCGAATCGTACTGACTATAATTTTCTATGACTTGCTTTCTTTTTTAGCTTCATGTTTTTATGATTCAGCCATATTCTTGCATACATGTAATTGTAGTTTATTTGTTTCATTGTTGTGTTGTATTCTGATATATAAATGTGCTGTAATTTATTCATTCTATTGTAGATACTTAGTCTCTCTCTCCCCCCCACTCCCCCACCCCCTGCACCCACAATTTTTTGGCTACTCTAAACAATGCAGCCATGAACATTCAGGCCTGTACATCCGTTGCTTTATTATGTAATGCCATAGTGTTTTACAAAGTAGCTGAACTAAAATACATTGCCCAAAATAATATAGTTTCCATTTTTCTTCTTTTCAACCCTTAATATTGTCAGACTTATAAAATTAGGCCCATTTTTTTTTTAGTATGAAACAGTTTCTAGTTGTACTTTTAATTTGCATTTTCCTAGTTGCAAATAAGATTGAGCATCTTTTCATATATTTATTGGCCATGTTTTTTTCTGTGGAATTGCTATGGATATTTTTTGCTCATTTTTACTTGGAATATTTGTTTCTTATTGATTTGTAGCAGTTTTTAATTTTTGTCTATTTTGTATTGTCAATGCCTTCTCCTACTCTGTAGCTTTTCTTTTTGTTTATTGGTATCTTTTAATGGATAGAGTTGATATTTTTATTATAGTTGAATTTAAAAACCTTTCATGGTTAGTGTACATTATGTCTTATTAAATAAGTCCTACCCTACCCCAGATCAGATACATTTTCCTATATTACCTTCTAAAAGTTTTGTAAAGTTTTGCTCTTCATAGTTAATTTTTTCATTCATTTGGGTTTTTATTTTATTTATTTTTTTATTTTTGAGAGAAAGGGGGAGAAAAAGGGAGAGAGTGATAGAAAAATCAGTGATGAAAGAGAATCATTGATCGGCCACCTCCTGCACGCCCCACACTTGGAATGGAGCCCACAACCCCGGGCATGTGCCCTGACCAGGAATTGAACTGTGACCTCCTGGTTCATAGGTGTATGCTCAACCACTGAGCTACACCAGCCAGGTTGGAATTGTTTTTTAATATGGTATGAGGGTTCTTATTTGGGGAGGGATCTAATGTTGTTTTTTTCCCTATGAATAACTAATTGTTTCAGTACCATTTAGTGAAGAGTTTCCCCTTTTCTCGCTGATTAGCAAAGTAACCTCTCATATATCAGTTATGTCTAGGTCTATTTCTAGGATCTTCTGTGTATCCAGTAGTCAGTTTGTCTAACCCTAAATCATCATAATTATTGTTATGCCTTTATATTAAGACTTGATATCTGGTTTGCGAATTCCCCTGACATTTTTATTTTGCACTAGCTGTACCCGGCCATGCGTGGCTGTGGCTCAGTCTGGTTAAATGGAAAAGAAAGAAAAGAGGAAGCGCACGTTTCTAATATGTTTAATTTCACAATGCTTGTGGGTATACAATATTTTTTGTTGTTCCATTGTCTGTGCAGATATAGAGATTGTCTGGTTTGCCAACTCTAGAACACGCAACATATAATTGTCCATGTGAGAAGCAATCCGTGTCTAGATCTAAACCGCACAATTCTAAAGATTGGCCCTGAGCTTTGTTGATGGTGGTTGCAAACGCCAATCGAATTGGGAATTGCAATCTCTTAAATTGAAATGGCATATCTGTTGGAATCATAGGAATGCGAGGAATGAGGGGACATCTTCATCTTTGAAAGGTCCTGTCAAGATTGTTGCTTCTACAACGTTGCTCATTAATTTTTTTACTGCAAGCCGCATGCTGTCGCAAAGCTTTGGCTGGTTGATATTTCGCAACATGATAATTGGCTCGCCGATTTTCAATTGCAGTACGTGCGGTAGCATCCCTGGCAGATTGAGTGAATTCTAAAATTCTGTTGGATAATTAACTGCTTCATCTGATTCCACAAGTGTCGACGGACTTGTATGTGACTGCCTCGCTTTGAATGTTAGACTGAATAATATTGTTAAGTTCGTAATCGTCTTTGTTCTTGGCCGCAAGAATAGCTCGTTCACTCAGGCAATCGTGATTCTTGTAATTGGCTTAAATATTGGGAAATACTTTTTCAACCACTTCTTTTGATGTCACTAAATTGCAGAAGTTATGAGGCAATGAAATTCGTCCTGAGGTCAGATCAACCGGCACCTTTCCGTTCCCAATTTCCAGCAATTGATGTGAGAATATCTCAGCTGATCGATGGTTTTGCAGCTGGACACGCATATTTGTAGTTAATTTTATCTACAATTTATAATTGTAAACAGAAACATTGAAATGGAATCATAAAATATTTAGTATAGCGTGTGTTGCTTTTACGTCCAACAGGTGGCGCTGTTTTTCAAAAACATGTTTTTACCTGTCACAGGTGTGACATCTATATAA
Source organism: Myotis davidii (assembly GCF_000327345.1). NCBI lineage: Eukaryota > Metazoa > Chordata > Mammalia > Chiroptera > Vespertilionidae > Myotis > Myotis davidii. The sequence goes on along the minus strand of NW_006285246.1, from coordinate 371,641 downwards.
TAGGTATATAGGTATATAAAAACACGTGCGTATTCGAATTCAACGTTGTGTCAAAATTTCAAAGCAATCAGTGAAGAATTTTCAGAGATTTAAGATTTTGAACAAATGAACATTTACATTTTTATTTATATAGATTGTCTTGGCAGTTTGGTTGTTTTGGATCTTCCTCAGACATAAGAAACAACTTGTTACCTTTTATAAAAGCTGTTGTGACTTTGGAATTGCATTGAATATCTGAGTTAATTTAGGAAGAATTTACATCTTAATTACCCATAAATTTGTGCATTCTCTACGTTTATTTAGATCTTAATGTCTTTGAATTAAATTTTATAACTTTCTGCACACTGGTCAAGCACATCTTTTGTTGGCTGATTCTAGGTACTTTATAAGTTTTTTTTTTTCCAATTATAAACCATGTCTTTTTATTTTAAAAGTTTCTTTTCCTACTTATTTACTCTTGTAGTATACAGATACAATGTTTTTTGAAAAATTGATTTTATAGTAAGCCTTTTTTATTATATTCTCATTCTTTCTAAAAACTTGTTTGCAAATTCTTTTGGGTTTTGTATGCAGGTAATAATTTCATCTCCTAATAGCGATAGTTTTATTATTTCCTTTTAAGTTATTATATATATACATATAACATAATATTATATATTTATATGTTATATAAATATATGTATAACTTTTTTCTTATTTTAATGTACTAAGGTGTTTAGTACAGTATTGAATAGAAGCATTAAATTGGGCATGCTTCTATTCCAAATTTTAAAGGAAATGCTTTTAATATTTTTCCATTAAGAATATTTGCTCTGGCCCTAGCTGGTTTGGTTCAGTGGATACAGCATCAGCCTGAGACCTAAGGGTCTCAGGTTTGATTCCAGTTAAGGGCATGTACCTTGGTTGCAGGCTCCTCCCTTGCCCCTGGGCCCTGGTCAGGGCTTGTGCAGGAGGCAACCAGCCAATGTGTTTCTCTCACATCAGTGTTTCTGTCTTTCCATCTCTCTTCCATTCTCTCTAAAAATCAATGGAAAAATATCCTCCAGTGAGGATTGAAAAACAAAAACCAAAAAACAAAAGAATATTTCCTCAGTATTTTTGATAAAAAAAATTTTTTTAGTTTCAGAAATTTTCTTTTATTTCTACTTTGCTAATCTTTATTTTATTCAAGTGTTGAATTTTATTAAATGCTTTACTTCATCTATTGAGATGATTATATTATTATTCTCATTTACTAGGATTTGCAGTTAAAAGAACTATTGAGGTTTTCTAATTGCTAATGAGGAAATTTTGTTGCACTGTATCTGTACTATTGGAATTTGTCAGCTTTTTAAGTTTTCAAACTTACTTGCATTAAAATGTTCATATATTTTCTTGATATAGTTTTAGACTGTTCTATTTATAGCTATATTACCCCCTCTTCATTTTTAAGATTAATTATTTGTGCCTTTTATTTTTCTGAGAGTCTCCTCAGGGGCTTGTCAGTTATGTTGTTTTTTTCCAGTTACTCATTGTTGGCTTTTATTTTATTATCTTTTTAAAAATTAATCTTTATTGTTGAGATTATTATAGAGATCCCTCTTTTTTCCCCCCATACCTCCCTTCCACCCCACTCCAGGCCCTCGCCACCCTGTTGTCTGTGTCTATAGGTAATGCATACATGCATATTCCAGCAACCCCCCATATCCCCTTTCCTCTGAGAATGGTCAGTCTGTTTCATTTCCATGCCCTTGATTCTATTCCATTCACCAGTTTATTCTGTTCATCAGATTTTTTATTTGTTTGATTTTTAGATGCAATTGTTGATAGATATGTATTTATTGCCACTTTGTAGTTCATATTTTTTAACTTTACCTGTTTCTTCTTCTTCCTTTTCTTAAAGAATACCCTTCAGCATTTCATATAATACTGGTTTGGTGGTGATGAACTCCTTTAGCTTTTCCTTATCTGTGAAGCTTTTTATCTGACCTTCAATTCTAAATGATAGCTTTGCTGGGTAGAGTAACTTTGGTTGTAGTTTCTTGCTATTCATCACTTTGAATACTTGCCACTCCTTTCTGGCCTGCATAGTTCCTGTTGAGAAATCAGCTGACAGTTGTATGGGTACTCCATTGTAGGTAACTAACTGTTTTTCTCTTGCTGCTTTTAAGATTCTCTCTTTGTCTTAAACCCTTGGCATTTTAATTATGATGCATCTTGGAGTGGGCCTCTTTGGGTTCTTCTTGTTTGGGGCTCTCTGCACTTCCTGGACTTGTAAGTCTATTTCTTTCACCAGGTAGGGGAAGTTTTCTACCATTATTTCTTCAAATAGGTTTTCAATATCTTGCTCTCTCTCTCTTCTCCTTCTGGCCCCC
>NW_006285246.1:350411-367607 GCF_000327345.1 Myotis davidii | reverse complement strand
TCCTCAGCCCTGCCCTAAGGGGCCCCGCGTCTCAGTGTCCCCGTATTCGGTAATCGCTGCAAGCACCTCTGAGAGAAAGCCGCTCTCGAGTTCCGAGTTCTGCCCGCTGCCAGACAATCTAGTTTCTCCCCGTATGAGTCTAGGTCCCCGGAGACTTACCTGGAACTGGAGTTCAGAGCAGTCAGGGGCTTGTGACTTCCTCCCAATTCAAAAAGACAGCCGCGTCCTCAGTTGCCAGCCCTTGCCGCGTGCGCCTTCGTACCTCTGCACTCCACCTCCCCAGCTCCTCTGAGTCTCAGTGTGCTTTTCTCTTTCCTTCTAGTTGTAGAATTTCCACTCAGCCAGCCTTCCTGTAGTTCTGGATGATGTCCGTTTTGTCTTTTAGTTGTATTTTTGAAGTTGTTGTGGGAGGCAGCACTTTCTGGTGTTTACCTATGCTGCCATCTTGGTTTCTCCCCTGCGTTTAATTCACTTTTAATGTATTTGCTGATAAGGTAGAATTTATGTCTGTCATTTTGCTATTTATTTTCTATGTGCCTTATGTCCTTTTTGTTCCTCAATTAATGCCTTTTTGTTAAATGGATATTTTCCAGTGTACTGATTTACTTCCCTCGTTTCTTTGGTTCTGTTGAGTTGTTTTCTTAGTGGTTACCCTGAAGATTACAGTTAACATATTAATTTATAGTAATCTAATTTGGATTAAATTAAATTAAAAAAAAACCCTTCATATCTAAAGCTCCATTCACTCTCATTTATGCTGTTATTTCATAAATATTTTCATTTATACATTTTGTGCCCATAATTATAAATGTATAATTATTGCTGTATGCAATTGTCTCTTATATGAGACTAGTGGCCCGGTGCATGAAATGCCTGCACATTAAAAGGGGATTAATTAGAGGAAATATTTTAATATTGCTGTTTGCCCTTTCTCTATAATAGAAGTGTCAGAGATGGAAGAAGTTAGTAAAATGTATATGACCTCCTGTCAGAGTCTGGGGTGCACCATGGGACCCAGAGTCAAGTCCCCATCCACCCACAAGCACCTCGAAATCACACAAGACCCAGACCTGGCCAGCCCCACCCCCATTGGGCTAGATCCAGACCTGGCCAGTCCCACTCTTGTCAATCCCCACCAGGTGGGGGGCACAGCCTCAGGTCCCCTGGCCCGGCGCCGGGCTGGTGGCATAGCCTGAGGGCCCCCGTCAAGCTCTACTGGGCGGGGGGCACGGCCTGAGGTCCCCTGGCCCAGCCCCGGGGTCCCCCGTCAAACCCTGCCAGGCGGGGGGCGTGGCCTGAGATTCCCCGTCAAGCCATGCTGGGTGGGGAGTGTGACCTGAGGTGCCCTGTCAAGCCCCATGGTGGGGAGGGTGCGTGCAGCCTCAGATCCCTGCTGATGGCTCGTTAAGGGTTAAGGCTTGTTACAGGAACTCAGCCTCCACTGTGGGTGCAGCCATCCTGTGTTACGGAAACCCCCACCTCTGTTGTAGGCGCCACCACCTTTGTGATCGAGCGATGGTCAATTTACATATTCTGTCTTTATTATATAGGATGGGAAAAAAAGAATTAAAAACAAAAATTACATTTATATGCACCTATGTAGTTATTTTACTAGTTCTCTTTTATTTTTTGTATTGATTCAAGTTACTGTTCAGTGTCCTTTTATTTCAGCCTGAAGGAACCCCTGTAGTATTTCTTGTAGGGCTGGCCTGCTAGTCACTCAATTTTTGTTTATCTGAAAATGTCTTAATTTCTTCTTTATTTTTGAAGGCTATTTTTACTATACATAGAATTCTTGATGGACAGTTTTTATTCTTCTTTCAGCACTTTTAATATGTCATTCTACTGTCTTTTGGCCTCTATGGTTTTGATGAGAAATCTGCTATTAATCTTATTAAGGATCTGTACATGAGTCACTACTTTCCCATTGCTTTGAAGGGTCTTTTTGTCTGTGATGTCCCACAGTTTTATTACAGTTTGTCTAGGAGTGGATCTCTTTCACTTTAACTTGCTTGGAGTTTGTTCAGTTTTTGGATGTGTATAATGTTTTCATCAAATTTGGGATGCTTTTGATCACTATTCAAAAATGTTTTTTCTGTACTTTTCTTTCTTCCTCTCTGGGACTCCCATTATGTTTATATTGGTACATTTGATATTGTCTGATAGATCTCTGAGCTCTGTTCATTTTTCTTCATTCTTTTTTCTTTCTGTTCCTCAAACTGTATAACATCAACTGACCCATCTTAAAGTTCACAGATCTTTTTTTTTTAAACCTGATATTGTTCTTGAGCCCTTCTGTTGTACTTTTTAACATCATAAATTTTATTTTGTTTTAATTTCTATTTTTAATATTCTCAATTTGGTGAGACATTTCATACTTTTAAATTTTTAGTCATAATTTTCTGTAGTTCTTTGAACACATTAAAATAGTGGATTTTAAAAGTCTTTTTTAGTAAGTCCTTGCTAGGGTTTTTATTTTCCATGGGGACAATTTACATTGATTGCTCTTTTCTTCTGTGAACGGTACATACTCTCTTGTTTCTTTCCATGCTTTCTAATTTTTTTGTTAAGAACTGGACATTTTAAGTAATACGCCAACTCTGAAATCAGAATCTCTTTCCTTCCCAGGGTTTTTGTTGTTGCTACTTTGTTGTTTGTCACTTTAGTGATCTTATAATGAATACTTTGAAGTCCATATTCTTTATCATGTATCACCATTGAAGTCTTTATTCAGTTTTTGGTGATCAGAGATTTCCTTGAATGCCTGAACCAATAAATCTGTTCTGTCTTGGCCTAGTGGCCCTGTGTGTGTTGGGCCACGGTTTCAGTACTCAGCCAGGAAGATGATAACTCTGCCTTAGCCTTCACTTTATACTTTTGCATAGCTAGAAAGTCAGACAGAGGTGAGAGCTTAGGCTATTTTTAGTTGTTTCTAAGTGCACCATAAACATATGGCCTTCTAGGCTCTCCGGAATATGTCAGTGCTTTGCAAGACTCCTATTGACATCTTATTCCCAAACTTCTCCTTTTAATTGTTTTGGGTAGCTTATTGTTTGCTTCAGTTGTTTCCATGACCTCAGGCAGCCACAAAGTTAAAACATTTTCTAGTAATGGTTTCTCAAACATGCTCCCAAAACCTTTCTCTCCCCTCCAGGTAGAAGTCTTTTTTTAGCACTAGACAAGAGTCAGGGAACCACCACTTAGGTCAGATAATGGTTGGTTTGGGGGAATGAGGCTTTGAAAGGCTCCAATTCAGTTTTGGTTGCCCTGGTGGTTGCCAAGCTGCCTTGGCAACGAAGGGACCAAGAGAAGTTAAAACTCCACAAATTGCTGCTCTTATCTATATTGTGTCTTTTCTCCTGAGTAAATGCTTTCTGGATTATTATTTGGTTAATTTCCAGAGTTCCAAAATAGTTGATTCTGATAATTTTAACTAGTATTATTTTGTTATGACCAAATAGTATGCTTTGTATTATTTTATTTCTTTTAAATATAGTATACTAGTAGCTTGTTTATGTCTCAAAATATGGTCTCTCAGGCGAACGTTCATGTGCAGCTGAAAAGAATGTGTATTTTTCTGTTTATGAGTAGATATTGGACGAAGTTGGGGGGGTCTTCTTCCCCACTGGGTACTCCTGGGAGGTAGAGTTTTTACAATATCCTGAGAAAAAGAATTTTCTGAGACTTGGATGGGAGAATGAGTGATTTTTATTTGTATGGAATTAAATCCCTGTGTTTCCTTCGAAAGTCCCATTTTCCTTTGTCCAGTTATAGAAAAATATAGCTGGGTTTTCAGTAAGGCTTAGAAGCAAAGCCAGTATCCATAGTTTCCTTTCCATGTTGGCGCTGTGTCCAGTTCAGCATCAGGCTAGCTGTAGTCATTAGTTCATCGCATGTGGGCAAATGCTAAGGAGCAGAGTAAAAGAGCCCCACAAACCAGAAGTCAAGCACAATGTGCCAAAGGCACAAGAGGGTGAGTTTCTTTGTTCATGCAATTAATATCTTCCCATCATCCCAAATCTTCATGCCTTGCAGTGGCTGTGCCCATTCTGGCCAGCTACCTCTGTTCCCAGATGTGATTGATAGGCAAGTATCTTCCCTGTCCCTCCAACTTTACTGGGCATCTTCCCTTTGTCCAGTCCACTTCCCCCAATGTTTTGCAGGAAGCATGTCTATAATGTCTGGCCTTCCCTTTGCTCCTTTTCTGTTATTAATAACTAGGGGCCCAGTGCATGAATTCGTGCACCTTGAAAGGAACTGTGGGCCACAAGGCTGCAGTAGGCACAGGGGCGGGTCTCAGCCCATTCTCTATGCCCCTGCCTGGCCCCTCCCACTGCAGCCCCCAGTCCCCTGTCTGCTGGCAGCCCTGCTCCCACTGCCACAGCTCCCATGCACTGATGGTGCCACCCCACTTGCTCCCGCTGACAGCACGGAGCAATTGGGGTTGGCACCAGCAGTGGTGTGAGCGGGGCTGGTGCTGTCAGTGGGTGCTAGTGGCGGCTGCTGCCCCGATCACCCCTCAGGAGCAAGCGAAGGTGGAGAAGCCCTCAGGGGCGATCAGGGCCGGCAGCTTCCACTCACACCAGCTGATGGCACCAGGTGAATTGGGACCAGCGCTGGGCACCGGCAACAGGTGTGAGGGGCTGGCACTGGGAGTGGGTGCAAGCAGTGGCTCTGGTGCCAGCAGCAGGTGCGAGCACTGGGCGGGATTGTGGCATACGGGAGCAAAGAATTTTCAGTAACCACCAGAGGCTTGCCCCGATGACAGTGACTGGCGCCCAGCCTTGGCCTGGTGCCCCTGCTCACCTGCTCCACCATCCCACCGTGGCCAACGCCCACCATGGTCTGCACAAGCCCCCTGGTGGTCAGCACACGTCATAGCATCCGGTTGTTGCATTGTTCTGCTGTTCTATTTGCATATTAGCCTTTTATTATATAGGATTAGCTAATTACAGTTGTATCCAGATCAAGGTGGTGGACAGTGTTGGTAGAGGAATGCTGACGTATCGAATACTGTCATGCAACCTTTGGAGATATTCTCTATATTCTAGCTTCCATTGTTGCTAATGAATTTTGTTGCCTTCTCATGTGTTCTTCTTTTGAAGTAATTGGTCCTTTTCCCCTATCTCAGTGGTCAGCAAACTGCAGCTTGCAAGCCACATGCGGCTCTTTGGCCCCTTGAGTGTGGCCACGAAGTTTCAGTTGCACTGTATGTGCGCTCCCGCACGTGGTATTTTGTGGAAGAGCCACACTCAAGGGGCCGCAGTTTGCTGACCACTGCCCTATCTGATGTTAAAGTCTTCTGCTTGCTATGGGCATTCTCTAGTTTATAGTAAGATGAAAAATGAAATCCTTTCATAAACTTCTTTGTATACATTGTGCTTCATGTATCAGTTTATTCTTTTTTTTTTTTTTAACAAGCTTTTGAAAGTTTGTAGCCCCCTACCCCCAAATATTGCCTCTTTTAACTTCTCTCTTTAAACTGTCTTTCTGGCTAGGAGTTAGGCTGTGCTTACTATTTATTATAGTAGTTGTATATTAGAATCAAAAATTTCTCTAGTGTCCTTACTTTTATTCTCTGTTGTCTTTGGGTTTTCCCAGAGACTCTTCAAATAGGGTCCAAGGCTTGCAGTTACTTGAGACAGAGTCCTGTAGATTTATGATTAGGTCTGCCTTTTAGCGAGCCTGAGCTGGTTTTACCCTCACCCACATTAGGATACAGGGACCTGGAGTATAGGGTATTTCTCTTACCCCAGGTTGGTTAAGTTTTGGTAAAATCCTAATTTATCATATTCTGGTAAATTATTTTCTTTGTGGGTAGGACTGTTAAAGAGACATTACATTCCCCCTTCCCCTTCAAGAAAAGGCAAAACTTTTCTTCAGTCTTTAAAAAATATATGTATATTTTTTATTGATTTCAGAGAGGAAGGGAAAAGGAGAGATAGAAACATCAATGATGAGAGAGAATCATTGATTGGCTGCCTCCTGCATGCCCCCTACTGGAGATTGAGCCTGCATCAAACCACTGCCTAGCTCAGTGATGGCTAACCTATGACACGCGTGTCAGAGGTGACACGCGAACTCATTTTTTTGGTTGATTTTTCTTTGTTAAATGACATTTAAATATATAAAATAAATATCAAAAATATAAGTCTTTGTTTTACTATGGTTGCAAATATCAAAAAATTTCTATATGTGACACGGCACCAGAGTTAAGTTAGGGTTTTTCAAAATGCTGACATGCCGGGCTCAAAAGGTTCGCCATCACTGGCCTAGCTCAAGATACAGCATTTTTGTCATCCCGGAACAGTTCCTTTTCCTACTTTTAAGGATTTTGGAAACTAAGGCTTTTGTAGAGTAATTTTACACTTCCACCAGCAATTTATGAGAGTTCCAAGTACTCTACATTTCTTTCTAACACTTTCTAATTTTAGCCAAATTGCTGGGTGGGCGTTGCATTGAAGATTTTGTTTGTTTAATAGGTACAACCTTCATTTCTGGAATTTCTATCTTTTTTGTTTTTTCAAATCTGTTTACAAGGCTGCTCTTACATGTTTATTTTAACAAATATCTCCTTTACTAGTATTTCTTAAGAGAATATAGAGATTGTTAACAATAGCTTGTTTTTTGGTATTTGATAAACCTCTACTCCTAGTATTCAGATATCCCTGATCAGTATCATAAAAAAATTACTTTCCTCTCAGAGTTTACTAACTCATCTTGGTAATAGTTTGTTTTGTTTTGTTTTCACATGAAATGTCTTTTCTTTTTTTCATATTTGTATATGTAATACAAATATTCCAACTAGGATGACCCTCCCTTTTTTTATTTTTCTAATCCTAAGCCGAGGATATTTTTTCCCGTTGATTTTTAGAGAGAGAGGAAGGGAGAAGGAGAGACAGAGAGAAACACCAATGTGAGAGAGACACATCCATTGGTTGCCTCCAAGGCCGAGAGCCTGCAACAGAGGTATGTGCCATTGACTGGAATCGAACCCGAGACCCTTTAATCTGCAGGCTGATGCTCTATCCACTCAGCCAAACCAGCTAGGGCCCCCCTCTTTTTCATATCACTCATTCTTTCTCATACCAGGCTTCTTGGTTTCTCAGTTAAAATATTGTCTTTAAAGATAAAGGTAGAACCTATAAGGGTTACTTCAAGTTCCAAGTTGTGATATTATTTCAGAATTTACTAAGATTGATATTTATATGCTATTTGTCTATGTATACATGTGATTTTGACAAACATAAATTATAGGGGATATAATTAGTGAAATATAAATAGTGAAATATGGAAAGAAATAACTTGAAGTTTTTCTTTTTGAATATCTTAACAAAGAGTGTTTCTTTAAATTCACATTTCTTTACATTTATGTTTAGATTAAGTATAGTAAAATTCACTATCAAAAATAATTTTTTTATTATGTACATTTGTCTGGTCTTACTGTTATATGTCTTACAGATTGTATTTTTGTCTTCTGCTTTAGGCAATCCTTTATCACAGGATATTCTCAATTTATACCAGGACCCAGATGGAACCCGAAAGCTACTGAACTTCATGCTTGACAATCTTGCAGGTAACTATTAATGACAAAGCAGTAAACTCTACAGATTTTACCATCGACTAATATGTTGCTTAAGAGCATCAGACCGTTTTTTTTAAAAAAATCCTCACTTGAGGATATGCTTTTATTGACTTATGGAGAAGGAGGGGGGAAGAGAGAGAGAGAAACATTGATGTGAGAGAGAAACATCGATTGGTTGCTTCTCCAACTGGCAGGGTATGTGCCCTAACCAGGAATTGAGCCCACAGCCTTTAAGTGCACAGGACAGCACTCCAACCATCTGAGCCTTCAGGGCACAGGACAAAGCTCCAACCAACTGAGCCACACCAGCCAGGGTACATCTGATCATTTTTTTTTTATAAGCCCTTATATGTTTGGAATTTCTGCCAATAGTGAATAGGGTAGTGGGACATTGTTCTTTTCTTATACTGATTGGTTTCTGTTTACCAAACAGTATGTAAGGAGCTGTAGTTACATTATTTCTTTTAATCTTTCTAAGAACCTAGGAGGTAGGAATTTTTACTGGTTTTATAGGCAAATTCTGAGATTCAAAGAATAAAGCAATTTACCCAAGTAAACAGCTAATTAATGACAGAGCCATGAACCCAAGATTGTCTTGCTTTTAATCACAAAGATACATAATTACCAGTTTGAATTTGATGCAGATTATGTAGAACTAACACATTGTGCACATTTTTCATGAATGAGATGTGACTGGTTTGATTCTCTACACATTTGTGAAAATTTTACTAGCAGGATTTTAATTAAGAACACCAGATTTATATTAGTCAGATAATATATTCCAAATGGAAGGTTTTTTTTATAAGAAGGCTATTAAGTATTTGACTTTTTTTTCCTTAAGACTCAAAATATGGGTACGTATAGAAATGCTACTAAATTCAGATTTTTTAAAAATAATGCTTTTCTAAAATATAGAATCTTGAAATAGCTAGAGAAATCTAGATTTCAGCAAAGAGGCCTTTGTCACAGTATTTGGCTATACTTTTGGAACTTCTCTCCACGATAGAGGACTCTTACATACAAAATTTTTTAAAATAGATTTACAATAAGGTAAAACCTGATTACTAATTAAATAACTAGAGGCCTGTTGCATGAAATTCATGCACTTGAGGGGGGCGCGTCCCTCAGCCCGGCCTGCACTCTCTCGCAGTCTGGGAGCCCTCAGGGGATGTCCGACTGAAGGATATCCTCAGCACTGCTGTGGAGGCGGGAGAGGCTCCCACCACCGCTGCTGTGCTCACCAGCCATGATCCTGGCTTCTGGCTGAGTGGCACTCCCCCTGTGGGAGCACACTGACTACCAGGGGGCGGCTTCTGCATTGAGCGTCTGCCCCCTGGTGGTGAGTGCATCTCGTAGTGACTGGTCCTTCCACCGTTTGGTTGATTTGTATATTAGCCTTTCATTATGTAGGATGTTTGGCTATAAAGACTAAAAGTTTTGATAGGAGAGAGATAAACTTATTAGAGAGGTATTTTTAGTAAAAGTTTAAGAGTATTTGGCTGTATATGTATTATGTGTATGCTGTTTCTTTCTTGCTTTAAAATTAAATATCTCTCATGTCTATGACCCAGCAATATGGGATGTGTGTGGTTTGTCTCTGGGTATAATTTTCAAGTTTTTCATATGTTTTAGATATAAGCCATTTGTTGGTCTATATGTTTCAGATACCTTCTCCCATGGTGTTGTTTGGTTTTTCACTCTCTTATCTTTTGATGAACAGAAAAAATTATAACATACTTAAATTTGTTGATCTTTTCTATTAAGGTACTGCCTTTGTGTCCTCTTTAAGAATTTTTTCCTACCTCAAGTTCATGAATGTATTCCCCCAAGTTATTATCCAAAAACTACATTTCTTACTTTTAACATTAGGAGCTATCATATTTCTGGCATTGACGTTTGTATAATACAAGAGTCAATTTTTATAACTTTTTCATACGTAAATTAAATTGACCCTGAGGTATTTATTGAAAAACTATCCTTTCATTACTGTTTTTAGTGCCATTTTTGTCATATATCATTAATGTATGTATGAATGCGTTTCTAGATTCTGTATTCTCTTCCATTAGCCCTTGTGACACTGTCTTAATATGGTAAAACATCTTAAGATTCAGTAGAGTAAGTCTTCCCCCCTTGATTTGATTCTAGTCTTGGCTAGTTTTGCCCCATGCTGCTTTTACCTTGATTTTTCATTAAAATTTTTAGAAATGGCTCTTCAGATTTCTTCACTCCCAAAAAATATAAGGATTTTTATTGAGAATATATTGAATTTATATATTGCTTTGGAAAGAATTGGCATTTTTGCCACACTGGGTCTTCTATCAATGCAGAATATTCTTTTACTTATTGTGCCTTCTCTAATTTCTCTCAATATTGAGGTTTAGGTTTTTGTGCAGTGAGTGGTCTTGTGTATTTTTCATTACATTTATTCTGGGTATTGACTTTTTGATGCTCTTATGAATAGTCTTTTTGAAAATAGCTCTTAATGATTATTGCTGATACAGAAATACAATTTGAGTTTTGTATATTTATTGGTATTCAGCCACCTTGCTGAGCACTTTCTAAATGCCTTTGGTAAGTACAAATTCAGCACTTTGCTAAACTCTTTTTAATACTAATGTATTTTTGTTTCAATTTATATAATAGTACCATTTGCAAGTAATGACACTTTTATTACTCTTTCTAATTATTATGTCTTTTATTTCTTTTCCTTGCCTCATTGTACTTGCTACCACCACCAGTAAAATGCTAACTAAAAGTGAAAATGAGCACCCATCTATAATTTAATAATTTGTTAACTTTTAATAATTCATGACTAATTATGTTGTTCATTGTAGTTTTCATATACAAACTTTTATCAGGTTAAGGAAGTTTTCTATTTCTAGGAGAGTGTTTTATTTTTTAATATGAATAAATATTGCATTTTATCAAATGCATTTTCTCTATTGAGATAAGTATATAACTTTTGTTCTTCATTAATTTGGCAAATGCATTGCTTGTTTTGCATGTTATACCACCTTTGTATTCTTGGAGTAAACACAAGTACTTTATAGTATATTATCATTGTTATATATCCCTATATTCAGTTTATTAATACTTAGGATGTTTGGTATGTAGGTTTGAGTGAAATTGGCCAGTAATTTTCCTTTCTTCAGTAACCTTGTCAAGTTTTTGTTATTAAGATTATTTGGCCTCATAAAATTTATCAAGAGGGATTGTCTCATTTTCTATTATTTGGAAGAATTTAAGATGGGTGTTCTTTCTTTCTTAAATGTTTTTAGAATACATCTGAGCCAGGTCTTTCTTTGTAGGTAGTTTTCAATTACTGATTTAATTTCTTTAATAACCATAGTACTGCTTTGATTCTCCATTTCTCTCTATCAATATCTGAAAGTTATATTTTTTGGTAATTTTTCCATTTTATCTAAATCTTCCAATTTATGGATATATAGTTGTTCAGAATGTGTTTTTATGATCTTTTAAAGTATTTTGACATATAGTGATAATCTCTTTTTCATTCCAGATATTAGTTACTTGTGTTACCTCTATTTACTTCATGCATAGTCTTGCCTGGAGATTTATCAATACTTTCTTTGGGAAAAAACCCCCACCAATTTTTGGCTTTGTTAATTCTGTTATATTTTTTTAGTATCAGAATTTTCTTTATCTTTATTTCCTCCTTTTGCTTTCTTTGGGTTCCATTTGCTGTTCCTTTTTAAACTTTCTAATACCTAAATAATTAATTTTAGACTTTTTCCCCCCAAAGGAGTTATTTATAAATATCTCTCTAAACATGGCTTTTAGCTGCATCCCACAAATTTTAATTTGTATTATTTTCATTATCATTTAGTTCAGCATTATTTTCTAATATCTCATCATTTCTTCTTTGACTGGTGAGTCATTTAGAAGTTTCTTTATTTCCAGGGAAGTTGTTCTAGTTTTCTTTGTCATTGACTTCTAGCTTAATTCCATTGTGATCAGAGAACATACACTGAGTGATTATAATTTAAATTTTAAAAATATATTGTTTATTACCCAGCACATACTTAATTTTCGTAAATGTTAAGTATGCACTTAAAAAGAATGTGCATTCTATACTTGTTTGGTGCTGCAATCTTCACATATTAGTTTGTTAATTGCTTGAATGCATTATAAATGCTTAATGATTACTTTGTTTTTATTCGTTATTGATAGAGCTATGTTAAAATATCTCCCTTTTATTGTAGATTTGGTTATTATTGTAGCTCTTACAACCTTTTAATTATATATATTGAGGGTATATTTTCATTTGTTTCATCTTTTTGGTTATTTGAAACTTTCACCATCATGTTCTTCTTACTTTGAGTTTCAATTTCTTTGTTAAAGTACTTACTTTGTTTGTTGATTTGTTTTCTGAGCCCATTAAATTGCCTGTCTGTATTTTCTTACATCTTGTTGAGTGTTTTCAGAACTGCAATCTTGAATTCTCTGTCATTTCCGTCACATATTATCATGTCCTTAAGTTTGTTGACTGGAGATTTTTCATTTTCTTTTTGAGCTGTCTTGCTACCTTGGTTATTCATGGTATTTGATGGATTCCTTCTCTGTTAGGTATCCAGTAGTCTGCACTGAATCACAAGGTTGTTGTGTGTGTGTTTTCGTTGTTGTTGTTTTGTTTTGTTTTTAAGTTCTCTTGCACTTCTTTGGCTTTTCAGGTCCCTGCAGAGTGATGAAAAATGGCCTGTGCTTGATGGGAAGGGGGGCGCCTCCTTGATTTCTTAAGGATAGTTTCATTTAATACAGAATTCACAGTTGATGCTTCTTTTCTTTCAGCACTTGAAAAATGTTGTGCCAGTTTCTCAGGCTAACAAGTTTTCAGAAAAGAAACACATTGTTTCTTTACAGGCAATGTGTCATTTCTCTCTGATGTTTTTGAGAGTCTTTGTCTTTAGTTTTCATCAGTTTAATTACTAGTATAATGTGTCATGGTGTGATTTGTTTGAGTTTGTTCCGCTTAAAGTTTGCTTACCTTCTTGAATTTGTAGCTATATGTCATTTACTAAATATGGGAATTTTTAGTCATTATCTCTTAAGAATACTGTTGAAATTTATGTGCTTTCTCTCCTTTTTCTGCACTACGATGATATGAATCTTAGAGCTTTTGTGGTAGTCCCACAGGTCCCTCAAGCTCACTCCTTCTCCCTGCCCCAGTTTATTTTCTTTTCATTTATGTTGAACAAATTCCGTTGATTCTTAAATTCGCTCATTTTATCTTTTTAAATCTTTATTATTGTTCCCTTCTGTGAGTTTTGTTAGTTTATTGTATTTTTTCAGTTCAATAATTTCATTTGGGTCCTATTTATTTATTTATTTATTCATTTTCACTTTGAAAGACACTTTAATTTTTAGGCAAACAGAAGTAAAGCAGTACATACTAGGGTATCTAGAACCTTGGAAGGGTCGTGAATTGGAGGCATAGCATATGGGGTGTGTCCTTTCTCTTTCTGGGCACCAATGTGGCCTTTGATCTTGGCCATGGTGAAAACTCCTCTGCCCCTCCAGGTGGCTGTTCTGGCCACCAAGACACGATTGTCCAAAAACTCAGGTTTTAGTAATGTGGCCGATGACCCAGTCTAGGCTTCGTGCCAAAGCATTGTTTCTTTTATAAATAACACTTAAAATTCTCCTCGTTCCGGGGACCTGATGTCCAAGATCAAGGTGTCAAGAGGATTGGTTCCCTCCAGAAGGCTCAGGAAAGAATCTGTTGCAGGCTTTGCTCTGAGCTTCTCAGATGCTTAGTGTTTATTAGTTTGTGACTGCATCGCCCTGATCTCTGCCCCTGTCATCAGATAGCTTCTGAGAACCCAGTTTGGTCTTTAAAAAAAAAAATGTCACTTATGCTTCTTTGCTGGAGTTTTCTGCTTTTTTTTCTTCTTGCATTTATTTCAAGAGAATTTATCATTATTTTCTGAAACAGCTTTGTGATGGCTGCTCTAAAATCTCTGTCAGATAATTTCAACATCTGAATGATCTCTGTTGGCATTTGATAGAGTCTTTTCTTATGTATGTTTTTCCTGGTATTTGGTATGACCAGTGATGTTCAGTTGTCCCCTGGATATTTGGAATATTATGTTAGGAGACTCTTGATTTTTTTAAAATCTCAATTTTAGCAGACAGTTGCCCAGTTTATTTTTATTTATTATTTCTTTTAATCTTTATTGTTGAAAGTATTACATAGGTCCTCCTTTTCCCCCCATTAACCTCTTCCAGCCCTCTCCCGTCCTCCACCCCCACTCCCTGTTTAATTTTAGCATGTAGGTTCTGTCAGTCCTTCCAGACTCATGTGACATCCCTAGTATGGACAAACCACATCCAGTGCTTCTGACCACTGTGAGATCTCTCTCTTGGGCTGTGCTAGCGTTGTTGCCATCAGCAACATTAATTCACCCACATTGCCGAAGAAGAAAGGAATAGAGAGGAACTATAAAAATAGCTGGTAAACAATTAAGAAAATGGCAATAAGTACATATCTAACAATAATTACATTAAAGGATCATAAGAAACTACCGTGAACAATTATGTACCAACAAATTGGACAACCTAGAAGAAACAGATAAATTCCCAGAAATACACAACCCATCAAGTCTGAATTATGATGAAATAGAAAATCTCAAAAACCTTCCAACAAACAGAAGTGATGGCAAACCTATGACACGTGTGTCAGAGGTGACACGTGATGGCGAACCTATGACACGCGTGTCAGAGGTGACACGCGAACTCATTTTTTGGTTGATTTTTCTTTTTAAATGGCATTTAAATATATAAAATAAATATCAAAAATATAAATCTTTGTTTTGCTATGGTTGCAAATATCAAAAAAATTCTATATGTGACACGGCACCAGAGTTAAGTTAGGGTTTTTCAAATTGCTGACACACCGAGCTCAAAAGGTTCGCCATCACTGGACTAGACAGTGTCCCTATTGAATTCTACCAAAATATTCAAACGAAATTTAACATCATTCTTTCTCAAACTCTTCCAAATAATAGAAGAGGAGGGAACTCTTCCAAACTTACTTTATCCTGTCAGCATTCCCCTAATACCAAAACCAAACAAGGATGCCACAAGACGAGAAAATTACAGGCCAATATTCTTTATTTTTTAAAATGTTTTTATTGATTTCATTCTAGAGAGGAAGGGAGAGGGAGAAAGAGAGAGAAACATCAATGATGAGAGAGAATGATTGGTCGGTTGCCTCCTGCATGCCCCCACTGGGGATTGAACGGGCATGTGTCTTGACTGGGACTCGAACCGTAACCTCCTGGTTCATAGGTCGACGACGCTCAACCACTGAGCCATGCCGGCTGGGCCAGGCCAATATTCTTGATGAGCAGAGATGCAACAGTCCTCCACTAAATGTTAACAAATGGAATTCAACAAGACATTAAAAGATCATACATCATGATTAAGTAGGCTTTATCCCAGACGTGTAAAGATGGTTCACCATCCACATAAACAAAATGAAAGATAAAAATCAAATGATCATCTTAATAGATGCAGGAAAGCATTTGACAAAATTCAACATGCATTTTATGCTAAAAACTCTTAAAGTGGATATAGAGGGAATGCACTTCAATATAATAAAGGTCATAAATGACAAGCCACAGCTAACATTATACAAGTCAACGATACTCAGTCTCACCACTTCCATGCAATGTAAAACTGGAAGTCTGAGCCAGAACAGGTAGGCAAGAAAAAGAAATAAAAGGCATCCAAATTGGAAAGGAAGAAACTGTCACAGTTTACAGATGGTGTAATATTATATCTAGAAAAATGTAAAGACTTCGTAAAAGGGAACTCATGTGTATTGTGGTGGGACTGTGTATTGGTGGAACCACTATGGAAAGTAGAATTACCATATGTTCCAGTAATTCCACTTTTGAGTATTTATCCAATGAAAATGAAAACAGTAACTCAGAAAGATATCTGCATTTTTATGTTCATTGGAGCACTTATAACAACCAAGGCATGGAAACAGACTAAGTGTCTATAAATGGATGCATAGGTAAATAAATTACGGTATATGTACTGGTATATGCACACAATGGAACATTAGTCATAAAAAGAATGAAATCTTATTTGCAACAACATGGGCGGACCTTAGGGACATTATACTATGTGAAATAAGTCAGAGAAAGATAAATACCATATGATCTCTCTAATATGTGGGGGAGAGGGGTTAAGCTCATGGATATAGAAAACCATTAGTGGTTGCTAGAGGCAGTGACGGGAGATACGGGTGAAGGAGGACAGAAGTAAAAAGGGAAAATACATGTTGCATTATTGAGCAACAACAACATAAAGGGGTAGGGAATAGATCAGATACCCAAAAACATAAATTTTAACAGAAATTGGAATATATTTAGAATTAAACAACAGTAAGCTATATAAAGGAAATTTATATGGGTAGCAAGATGAGAATTGAATGAAAATGTATACCATGGAACTCCTGTTTTGTTTGTTTTTTGTTTTTTTTTTATTTAGGAACAAATATAATATTTAGTGGATTTAAAAAAGTGAGATTGAAGAAAGTCTGAATACTGCCTGGAGATTTGATATTTAGAAAGCACTGTTAATTTGTTTTTAGATGTGATAATATTGTCATCAGTAACTTTTACAGATATATACTAAAACATTTATTGAAGACATGAAATGTCTGTGATCAGCTTTAAATAATCTATGTGTAGGGCATAGATTAAAGTATAGATGAATCAAGATTGTTCAAGGGTTTATAATTATTGAAGCTGGGTAATGGATATTAGAGATACAGTATATGATGCTCTCTACGCCTTTGTATATGTTAGAAATTTTCCATATTAAAAAGTGGAATTAACAAGCAAGAGCAAAGACTTCATAATACAATACAAAACAAAACAAGTAGATTTTTTAACTATATGTCACTCTTGAATATATTCTCATTGTAAAAAAATGTTAAAATTCTTGTTAAGACTAGAATTTCCTTTTACCACTATCTTTAATTCTAGTTTTATCCATGTAAATCAGGGGTGGGGGAATGTCCGGCTGCGGGCCATATAAGGCCTGAGAAATCATTTGGTCTGGCCCTTCCAAGGTATTAGGGGTGAGTTAAATGTTTGACTAAATATAACAGGCTAATTTTTTCCCCTTTATTGATTAAGATATTACAAATGTGTCTTTATCCCCCCAGTGTCCCCTCATCCTGCCCTCACCCATCACCTCCTGTTGTCCACATCCATCGCTTATGCTTATATGCATGCATACAAGTCCTTTGGTTGATTTCTCCCCTTCACCCCCACCCTCCCCTACCTTCCTTCTGAGTTTTTTGGTTTGTTTGTTTTTTATCATATTGAAACAATTATATTCTCCTTTTTAGTGCTTTTCCCTTAAGTGTTTTTTTTTTGTTTTCAAAGTGAGTATTTTTTTTATTTTTCCCCCCTTTATTGAATAAGATATTACAAATGTGTCCTTATCCCCCCCAGTGTCCCCTCATCCCCCTAATCCTGCCCTCACCCTCACTCCCTGTTGTCCACATCCATCACTTATGCTTATATGCATGCATACAAGTCCTTTGGTTGATCGTTCCCACTCCCCCCACC
>NW_006285246.1:349540-350098 GCF_000327345.1 Myotis davidii | reverse complement strand
TGATTAGTGACTTAGAGCATGTTTTCATATGTCTCCCAGTCTTATTTATGTCCTCTTTCAAAAAGTGTCTATTTAGGTTCATTGCCCATTTTTTGATTGGGTTGTTTATCTTCCTTTTGTTAAGTTGTATGAGTTCCCTGTAAATGTTGGAGATTAAACCTTTATCAGAGATATCATTGGCAAATATGTTCTCCCATGCAGTGGGTTTTCTTATTGTTTTATTGATGGCTTCCTTTGCTGTGCAGAAGCTTTTTATTTTGATATAGTCCCATTTGTTTATTTTCCCTGTATTTTCCATTGCCCTAGGAGCTGTGTCAGTACAGAAATTCCTTCGGCATATATCTGAGATTTCCTCTAATATTTTTATGGTTTCCCATCTTACGTTTAAGTCCTTTATCCATTTTGAGTTTATTTTTGTGTGTGGTGTAAGTTGGTGGTCTAGTTTCATTTTCTTGCATGTGTCTGACCAAATTTCCCAGCACCATTGAAGAGACTGTCTTGACTCCTTTGTATGTTCTTGCCTCCTTTGTCAAATATTAATTGAGCATAGTGGTTCGG
>NW_006285246.1:345293-346244 GCF_000327345.1 Myotis davidii | reverse complement strand
TGGCTCCTGTGTTTGTGTGTTTCCTACCTTGTCTTCTACTTCACTGATGCGGTCCTCAGCCTCTTCTAGTCTACTGTTTAAGCCTTCCATTGTGTTCTTTATTGCAGCTATGTCGTTCTTCATTTCCTCTTGGTTCTTTTTCATGTTGGTGACATTCTCATTCAGCTCCTTATAATTCTCATTGAGTTGTGTGTATTTGTCATCCAGCCGTTTGAACATCCTTATAACCATTACTCTCAATTCTTTCTCTGATAAGTTAGTAGCCTCAATTTCATTTAACTCCCTTTCTGGTGATTTCTCTTTTTCTTTCCTTTGTGGATTGCTTTTTTGTCTTCCCATGTTTTGCTGTAATGTTTTAATTGTAGCTCCAATTGCTTTGCTCCCCAGTTTCTTTTGGGTATGGCGCTACTGGTGTGACCTCTCAGGTAGTCTAGTGTAGCTTGGTAGTCTAGTGTAGCTCCCTACTTGAGCTATTTGGGTTCCCTTGATGTAGACCTGCGAGCTGGAAAGGCACAACTGAGGTGTCTAGAAGTCAGCAGCCGTGGAGGGGGTGTCCCAATTTTTGCTGTCTTGTGCCCTTGGTTGGAATCACGCGTGCCCAGCAGGGATTCACAGAGGCATCCAGGAACCATCTTGTTGGGGTGGTGGGGCTCAGGAGGCCTGCATTCTGGAAAGGCGTGACTGTGGTGTCCTGAGTTCTGTAGTTGTAGGGTGGGCAGACTCAGCTTTTGCTGCTGCCTCCGTGGTTGGATACACGCGATCCCACCGGCAGCTCATAGGGGCAACTGTGGTGTGTTTGCCAGCAGAGTGTACTGACACACTCTGAAGGGCCCTGGCACTGAAGCCACTGGATTTCAGTGTCTGTGGCAGGTATCCCGGAAGAGGGAATTCAGCGTTTCTACAGCCCAGCAGTGCACCGCTGTTTAAGTGCGTGTCCAGTGGAGCTCACAG
>NW_006285246.1:331977-345146 GCF_000327345.1 Myotis davidii | reverse complement strand
TTTTGCTGATGCATCTGTGGTGGATAGGTGTGCGTTCCCGGTGGTAGGACACAGGAGCACCTGCAGTGAGTTTGCTAGCACAGGCGCACTGAAGCACTCTGAAGGGCCCTGGCACGCTTAATCGAGGTGTCTTTTGGCAGGTATCCAGGATGAGCAAATTCAGAATTTCTACTGCCCGGGGGAGTGCGTCCCTATTAGTCCAAGATCGGACCCAGCGGAGGCTCACTGTGGCTTCCCAAAGTGCCCTGTGGATAGATGGGCTCAGGGGGAATAAGCAACTGTGGCAGTGCGCTGTTTGCCGGCACTGAGCTCTGATGCACTCTGAGGGGCCTTGGCGCAGAAGGGCCCTGGCTCTGAAGTTGTTCAGCTGGGTGTGTGTGGGCAGTTATTCAGGCAGAGGGAATTCAGAATTTCTACTGGGGGGCAGTGTGCCCGTGTCTGTACAAAATCACACCCAGCTGTGGCTCACAGTGACTCCTAAGAGAAGTCTGTGGAGTGGTGTGCCTGGAGAACTGCGAATGTAGGAGGTCTGCCGCTGGGGAGGAGAGAGTTGCTATTACTGCTGCGGGCGCGGTGCACCTTGGCGGTGGAGGTCCTAGGGTCTGCAAGTCTGTGGGTGGGGCAGCAGGATTTTGGTTGGAGTGACTGCTGGGTCACCGGCAGTGTCCAAGGCCTGTCTGGGTGGTGGTGCTGATGAGTTCTTAGAAGAGGCCGCTCTCCCTTTCAAGATGGCATGGGCTCCGTGCCTGAGTCCCGCAGTCTGGGCCGCAGGCTAATTTTTAAGTTGATAATTTTTATGGCCCATGAATGATGTTATAAATATCCAGATGGCCCTTGGCAGAAAACAGGTTTTCTACCACTTATGTAAATAAACATACTTCTAGGTTGAGTGTGTATTCTTGTAGACATTAACATCCAAAAATTATACCAGTAGAAATTTTATGGTATTACTTTTTAAGTATGTTTTAAAAACTTTTTCTAATAAGTTAAATCATATCTTATTATATTTTTCTCCTTTTTTTGTACTCAACAGTATTTTAAAAAATTATATATATCTTTATTGATTTCAGAGAGGAGAGGGAGAGAGAAACATGAATGATGAGAGAGAATCATTGATCGGCTGGTTCTTGCACACCCCCTTCTGGGTACCAAACCTGCAACCTGGGCATGTGCCCTGACTGGGCATCTGTGACCACCTTGTTCATAGCACTGAGTTATACCAGCCAGGCTCAACAGTATTTTTATATATCTTTTCACTTTAGTATACATCTATCTAATCATTTTTTTTCTTTAAATGAACTCAAGCAGCTTTGAGTTTTATGAGTATTAGCCATTTACCATTGTTTGAGCTATTATAAACAATGGTGTAATGAATATCTATTTGAATACTGCTTTACGCAGATAGGACTGATCCCAGGAAATAGAATTTTTTTTCACAGGGACATGGATGTTTTAAATTTTAAAAGATGATTCACTTAGTCCTCCCAGATAGCTATACCAGTTTTTATTCCTATCAGTTGTACATGTAATTATGTTTCACCATATATCATCACCCATGGATATTAGTAAAATTAAGTTTTTTTGTTAACCTGTATAAAAACATGCTATCCTATCTTTTTCTGCTTTCTAATTACTGATGATATAGTCTTTTCCTGTGTTATTAGCTCTTCGGATATTTTTAGTGAATACTATGCATTTTACTTATAGTGATGTAGTAGTTAAGTGTATTATTTTAAGATTTGGGAAGCACCAAAATGTTGACATCACCTTACTTACTTTATTTTGAGAATTTTCTTGATTTATACATTTTTAACCGCTTGCTAAGGATCCCAGTAGCTAGAAAGTGTCTTGTTTTCCTTCAGTGTATTTGTATATTGGGCTTTCGTTTTTGAGATAGTTGCCATGATTTTGACATGATACTCCTAGCAGGCATGATTATTTTTCACATTTCAGTGTGTTGAACTAGCTGAATGGTTTGCTTGTCCTATATAATAAAAGCGTAGTATGCAAATTGTCCCCTCGACCAGGAGTTCTTCCGGGAGTTCGACCAGGGGGCGGGGCAGGCCAAGGGGAAGGGAGGGAGGCCCCGCTAGGGACCCTACCAGTGCACAAATTTCATGTACTGGGCCTCTGGATAATAACATTCATCCCTTTCCTGGCACTATATGGAATATACAAAGTAATGGCAATTCCATTTTTTGAAAAGTAAAGATGCTAAAGCAGGCATCCTTTAGATAAACTTTTGACACAAGGATGGTTAATAAACTGACATTTTTTAAGGTATTTGCATGAACATTTTTGTGGCTGGATGGAGATGGTGTATATTTGTTTTAAAGGAATACATTTCTCAGCCACTAAATACCCTGGGCAAATAACTTGCATCAAATTATTGTGTAATTGAAAATGTTTATAAAAGGAAGAAGAAAGGTGAGTAGTTAAATCTTAACTTAGTGCCCAGCCAGTGTGGCTCACTGGTTGAGCATCAATCTATGAACCAAGTGGTCATGGTTCAGTTCCCCGTCAGGGCACATGCCTGGGTTGCGGGCTCAATCCCTGGTGAGGGGCATGCAAGAGGCAGCTGATAAATGATTCTCTCCTATCACTGATGTTTCTGTCTCTCTTTCTCCCTTACTCTCTGAAATCAATAAAAATGTTTTTTTAAAAGAAGAAAAAATTTTTAACTTAGTGAATTTTCTTTCATCTGATTGTTGGGTAGTATTTAGTTCCATGTTATCGATAACTATATCTGAGCAATTAATGTTTAACCAATGCCTTTCTTTTTTTCTGTACAACCTAGTTCTAATCTCTTGCTTTGCATAGACATTATGAAAGAAAGATTTAAATTAGG
This sequence comes from Myotis davidii, assembly GCF_000327345.1. NCBI lineage: Eukaryota > Metazoa > Chordata > Mammalia > Chiroptera > Vespertilionidae > Myotis > Myotis davidii. Next base: position 342,298 of record NW_006285246.1, on the reverse strand, counting down.
AAATGAAAGCCCCATTAGAAAATGTATTAATTTTTATTATACCTTGATGTGTTTTTTTCTATTTTAAAGAGATTTGAGTATTTTAGTTCATCAATATGTTGGAACTCTACATAGCTTTGATTTCCCTGCAGAGAACAAGGCTGAGTCAATGTGTAATTAAGACATAAGAACCTGGTTAAAATTGTAAATAGGTACTTTTCATAAGTACTATGTAAGTGGAATTGCCAGTGAGTTTCCTAATATGCTTTTTTGTATATTAGTTATATGTTTTCTGCATAGCTCTTCTTAAACTTCCTTGGGCTTCTAAATTTTTACTATATTTCAGTATGTTTTTAAGTAGGCTTTTGGTTCATTACAGCTAAAGAGAAGAAAAGTTGATTTGACATTATAACGTAAATGATACTGATTTTAGAAACATCTGAAATTAACTTACGTTAGAAAAATTTTATTTCCAGTTCATCCAGAGCAGCTTCCTCCGAGGCCATGGATTACATTAAAAGAACGAGACCAAATTCTGCCATCAGGTATGTAGTTTTCATTCTTCCTTGACTTTTCCCAGAAATACTTGAAATGCCATTTGGGCAGTGTGATAAAATGAACAGGCCTTCATTTTATATTAGGTGAGTATAAAAATGCTGATGGATAGACTTAAAAATCCACACTAATGCTTACGTACAAGAAGCTTTCTTTCACAGTGATGTAACTCTTAGTTTTAAAGTGATTGCTTGTTCTACAGCCTTCCAACTGGCATCTTCACAGCATATTGGGAGATGTAAGGAAAATGAGTAATAATGAATTTTCTTCTGAAAAATTTAAACCTACTTAGGTACTTAATCTTTCTTGAACAGGTAGACTGATAACAGTTGTGAAAGAATAATTTAGATTGAGTCTATATTTGCTATATTAGAAACAAAATATGATATGAGGTCAGTGGTGTGGAAATGGCATAGTGTGAGCATTTGGGTAATTTAAGGATATGGTTTAGCACTTCTTGTACTTCATGAATGTAAAAAATATAAACCTGTCTCTTTGTGGAGACCAATATTGATTTGACATCATTTATAGGGCTCTTTACTTCTCATTAGACATTTTATGAATGGGAATTCTACTTAAAATAAGTTGTGAATTGATATTTCTCCTAATACCTTCTTTTTAATCACAAGAATAGTGGTTTTTATGGTATCTAATCCTATCTCATAAAAGAGAAACATGGTAATTAGCCGTACCTCTGCTACCCTTCCCATTGGCTAATCAGGGCGATATGCAAATTAACTGCCAGCCAAGATGGCGGCCAGCAGCCAGGCAGCTTGAAGCGAACATGAGGCTTGCTTGCTTCAGTGACGGAGGACTCCAATGTTCCCCGCCTGCCTTACCGGCCTCTGAGCTTGCAGATTGAAACATTGTTACAAATATAGAAGCGAAACAAACCCCAGAAACCTGCTTTCAGCCAGCCGGGATCTCAGAGCTGGAGTTGAAACAGTGTTTCGATTATAGAACCCAAACAAACCAGATACCTGCTTTCAGCAGCCGAGGCCTAAGAGCTGGAGCCAAGCCTGAGAGCTAAAGATGACCCAGAATAAAAAGAAAAAGAAAAAAAGGAGCGGTGGGGATCTGCAGTCCCCCGCCAGCCTGAAAACAGCCCTCAGCCCCTCACCCAGATTGGCCAGGCATCCCAGTGGGGAACCCCACCCTGAAGGGTGTGTGAGCAACTGCAAATAGCCATCAGCCTCTCACCCAGGCTGGCGAGTCACCCCAGTGGGGATCCCCACCCTGATCCAGGACGCCCTTCAGGGCAAACCAGCCGCCCCCCACCCGTGCACCAGGCCTCTATCCTATATAGTAAAAGGGTAATATGCCTCCCAGCACCGGGATCAGCGGAGCAGCGAGGCTTCCTGGCACCGGGATCAGCATGACAGGGGGCAGCGCCCAAACCCCCTGATCGCCCTGCTCTGTGCCTGATAGGGGGGAGCTCCCCAACCCCCTGATCGCCCTGCGGCTCTGTATGTGACAGGGGGCGGCGCCCCAACCCCCCAATCAGCCCTACCCTGAGCGTGACTGAGGGGGGCATCGCAACCTCCCGATCCGCCCTGCTCTGTGCATGACGGGGGCGGCGCCCCAACTCCCCAATCGGCCCTGCTCTGAGCCCGACCAGGGGATGCACCTAGGGATTGGGCCTGCCCTCTGCCACCTGGGAGCAGGCCTAAGCCAGCAGGTCCTTATCTCCCAAGGCGTCCCAGACTGTGAGAGGGCACAGGCTGGGCTGAGGGACCTCCCTCCCACCCGAGCGCACAACTTTTTGTGCACCGGGCCTCTAGTTTCATTATAAAATTAAATTAAGAATTTTACTGTTTTAATGTGAAGATTAAAACAAGCACTGAATACTCATGCTTCAATAATTTTTAATGGGTAAATCATAGTTTATCGTGTACTTTTTAAGCCCTTCTGTTTGTGAGGCGTTTTTTTACGTTATTAAATAAGAGGATTCAGAAAAAGTCATTTGCTTTGATATTGGGAAATGTGGGCGGTATAACATCTTCATGGTTCTATTTGCATTTTAATAACGCTGAGAAATATTATCATTTACAATTTATTTCTGTCTTTCAGAAGTAATGTTGAAACCAGCACTGTCTAGAGCAGTGATGGCGAACCTATGACACACGTGTCAGAGGTGACACGCAAACTCATTTTTTTGGTTGATTTTTCTTTGTTAAATGACACTTAAATATATAAAATAAATATCAAAAATATAAGTCTTTGTTTTACTATGGTTGCAAATATCAAAAAATTTCTATTTGTGACACAGCACCAGAGTTAAGTTAGGGTTTTTCAAAATGCTGACACACCGAGCTCAAAAGGTTCGCCATTACTGGTCTAGAGCCACAGTATCAGCCTGACCAAAGAGGCATTGTGTCACTGTTATCACGAATAACATTTCTATTATCAGGGTACACATTGATGGTTTGAAAGAAAGAATACCTAAGGTTTTCTACAAACCTTAAGTTAGACAGGTTTATTTTATGTTTAGCCCTCCCTAATGTGCAATTAATTTGTTTCTTTCTGGTATTAAAAACACCATTTTCTAGTTATTTAAAGCAATCCTTTTTCTAGTAAGAGTGAACATAATCTTGAAGAAAACGTTTTCAATTATTGCATACATACATTTCCATTAGAAAAAGGACAACAGAAAGAAATTTTCACTGGTGTTGAACTCTCAGAGTAATGTGTTTTGGGGTTTTCCTTATTGAAAACTGGTATGGATTTTTCTTTTTTTTTTCGAGATGTATGCTTCCCTGAGTAGAATCTGAGTGCTAAAAAAGATATTAAAAATGCCTTTTACTTTTGGTGCATAGGGAGATGTGTATAATAACAAATGATGGTTAAGTGTGATATATAGCCAAAAAATTATAAATGTTAAACTATCGTATAATAATTACCAAATAGTGCAAAAGGTAGCAGTATACAAAATTGCCACCAGTTGAGATCCCCAGGGGAGAACTGAACTAAGTTTCTCTTAATTCTTTTACCATTATTTGAATCTGAACCAACTTCAATCAAGTGTTACTTTATTACTTGGATTTCTCACCTTTTATTTAAATACTTAGAGGCACAGTACACAACATTCATGCACTCGGGGGGCGGGGAGGAAAAGGGCCCCTCAGCCCGGCCTGCACCCTCTCACAGTCCGGGACCCCTCGGGGGATGTCCACCAAGGTAAGGTGTCCTTAGCTCTGCTGTGGAGCCTTTCCCTCCACCCTCCTGCACTCACTAGCTGTGAGCCTGGCTTCTGGCTGAGTGGCGCTCCCACTGTGGGAGCACACTGACCACCGGGGGGCAGCTCCTGCGTTGAGTGCTTGCCCTCCTGGTGGTCAGTGCGCATCATAGTGACCAGTCGTTCCACCGTTCAGTCGATTTGCATATTAGCCTTAGATTATATAGGATGTGATTCTCAACTGTGTGTGCCCATTCTAATCACTTGGGATACTTTTTTATAAATATCAATACCCAGACTATAGGCCCTGGAGTAGGGCCTTGGGCGTCAGCTGTTTGTTTTTAAAGCTCTTCAGACTGATTCTAATGGGCAGCGAGGATAAAGAATTACTGGTAAAAATCAGGGCTTTTCAAACTATGCATGTAATATGAATCACCTGAACATTTTGTTAAATTGCAGGTTTTGATTCAATAGGTTTTTGTGGAACTAAAGATTCTGCATTTCTAAGGTAGCTTAAGCCTTTTCCTTAGAGCACACTTTTGAGAAGCAAGATTACAAACCGTGTTCTCTCAGCTATTAGTGTGCTCACAGTCCTTTCATAGTTCAAGGGCATTATAACATGAGAATTTAATTTCAGCAGTGAACATATAACTTGGCAAAAAGGATTCTTTTATAACTAAACTTTCTTAGTGCATATTCTTGCTCAGAGCAGTGAGAGCAGTAAAAGGTCCACGAAAGTATTAAGTATGGATATTTTATTAAAAATTAATGAAATTAGAGCCTTTTAATGAGAAAGAAACTAAAATTTACTTTTGTTTAATTTATATAGAAAAGCTTTACTCAACAAATTCTGTGCAAAAATCATTCTTATTTAAAATTTTAATTTGTATTAAAATAAATTTTCTAAAAATTTCAAATATGAACTGTTAGTTTAATTCTAGTAAAGTTGCTTTGGTGTGATTGACTTCAGTGCAGCTTTAGTAGATACCATTTAATGTATTCTTGCCCAGAGCATTTCATAATGATGACATTTTGAGTATGTTTGTGTGCCCTGTGTGCTTGTGCACATGATAAGTACTTTAGATAAAGTTGCCTAATTTTCTCCCTTTTGTCTGTTGTTTTTTTCTCTCTCACTTCTTAGCATCATTCACGGTTATGTGTTACAATGTGTTATGTGATAAATACGCCACCCGGCAGCTATATGGCTATTGCCCATCCTGGGCATTAAACTGGGAATACAGGAAAAAGGGAATTATGGAAGAAATTGTTAACTGTGACGCAGATATCATTAGTCTTCAGGTAACACAATAGAAATTGAATTGTCTTTAAGTTAAAGGTGAACTTTAAAAAGTCTTACTTCTGGGAGAGATCCTGTTTTCAAAGCAAAACTCAAAGGGAATTGTTTTCTGTCCTTAAAGAAAATGGACAATTTTAATAAGAACCCAAGACATTTCCACAGTGAAACTATTTTGCTAAGTACAGCCATCCATTTATACTTATTTATTATCTTAAGTGAAAATTATCTCTTGCATTATTCATGTTAACAATCATCTCATCCATAAATTATTGGTATTGCCAAAAGAGAAAACTGCAGAAGATTGTGTCTTTTAGGAATATAAATTCGACTTTTAATTTTAAAAGAAAATTGCTTACCCACTATTGTTCCTTGCTAATAAACATTTTAAACATTTAAAAATATTGTATTATAGCCCTGGCCGGTTTTGCTAAGTGGTTAGAGTGTTGGCCTGAGGACCAAGGGGGCATGGGTTTGACTCCTGGTCAAGGGCATATACCTGGGTTGCAGGATCCCTGTCCCCGTGGGGGCACAAGAGAGAGGCAACTGATCAATGTGCTCTCTTCACATCAAAGTTTCTCTCACTCACTCTCTCCCTCCCTCCTTCCCTCCACTCTCTCAAAAAATCAATGGAAAAAATATCCTCAGGTGAGGATTAACAACAAAAAATGTACCATCAATCATGCAATTTTGTCTTATTTTAAAAACCACCTCTGAAATTTATATTTCTTCTGTTTTATAACACTTCATTATAATAGATTTAACTGGAGAAGCACCTTTCCATTGAAATACACATTTTATTGCTTTTTTTCAACATTTAGCTAATGAATAGCCAAGAAAGTTTTTAGGTAAATTTTTTTTAGCAGCTTTCAAAGCATATTAAATACTTTAAAGGTGTCTTAAAATGTTAAATATTACAGTTCCACACCTTCTTTTCAGGATAGCCTGAGAAGAAATTATTATGTTGTCCATGGTTTATATGACTTCCTGGAGAATAATAAGAAATATCTTCAAAAGTTAAATTTTCTTCTCATCACTGAGAACTGACACAGATTTGCGGGGAGGAGGAGGCAGAATCAGTCTTATTACTTAATTGTCTCCATTTTGTATATGTAGTAACAATAGCCTCACACTCTTCTATATAAAGTTTAGTTTGAAGGATAAAAATACCATAATATAAAAGTTTTCATACCAGTGTCACCCTAATAAATTTAATTAAAGCAAGAAATGTTATAGTATCAGAAACAAAAATTTTAAAAATTAAAACCATTATTCTGAAATCTGCTCTAGGGAGTAGACATGGCTGAATATGTTAATAAGAACAAATTTTTTAAATGTAGGTCAGATACAGCTATATGCCAAAACACTTCTTAATATAAAAGTAATACTAGCCAAAACCGGTTTGGCTCAGTGGATAGAACGTCGGCCTGCGGACTGAAAGGTCCCGGGTTCGATTCTGGTCAAGGGCATGTACCAGGGTTGCGGGCACATCCCCAGTGGGAGATGTGCAGGAGGCAGCTGAGCGATGTTTCTCTCTCATCGATGTTTCTAACTCTCTATCCCTCTCCCTTCCTCTCTGTAAAAAATCAATAAAATATATTAAAAAAAAATAAAAAACAAAAGTAATACTACTTTATAAAGTGTTAATTCTAGAGAAGTTGGAAATTTTGAAAAAATATAAAGAACGGAAGAAAACATGTAATCTCATATCCCAAAGATAGTTGCTGTGTTAAAACTTCTGAAGTGTTTCTTGTATACATTTTTAATTCACTTATTTATTTATTTGTAGGTATATTTTAAAAATAAAGTTGATATTACACTATTGACATATTTTCTTTTTTATTTATTGCCCGTAATGCACTTTATATTACTAAAATTTTTCAGAATTATTTATATGAATATACATTGATTGATTTATCATTTTCCCTACTGTTGGACATTTAGGCATGTTATGAGCATTATCATTCATAAATCTTATCTTCCAACTTGATTTTTTCATTTGGAAGGATTTGTTAAAAACATTTTGTGGATAAAAAATAAAATAATTTAACCCAATAATTACTAAATTAACAGAGACCATTAGATTCAGGCACCAAAAAATTCCTTAAAGTACAATTTTTTATTGATAAATCTTAAGCTTCTTACTCTCGGGTATTAATGCTTTTCACTACAGTTGAGAAAGATAAAATTTTTAAAATACTTTTTTATATATAAAATTTATTATTTCCTACCACTTAATCTATGATATGATCAACATTCTTTGTTTAATTACCAGTTGTGAGAAAGTGAAAAATAGTGGAATGAACTCCATATTGGGAGTCGAGAGGCTTGGGATCCACTAGCTGTGTGAGCATGAGAAAATCATATAACATTTGGTTCTTTCAGGTTTAAAAAGCTGCCATTGTCAAATGGCAGCTGTTAGGAGTAAGGTAAGATAGATAATATTTGTTATGTGAATTATTTTAACTTAGTCACATCTTATTCATAATGCTGAACTTTTTTATACCTTTATCAGAGTTTTCCTGTCATGTCGATGATAACTTTTCTTTTATCTCAGGAAGTGGAAACAGAGCAATACTTCACTCTCTTTCTGCCAGCATTGAAGGAGCGTGGATATGATGGGTTTTTTTCTCCAAAGTCACGTGCCAAAATCATGTCTGAGCAGGAGAGAAAGCATGTGGACGGTTGTGCAGTATTCTTCAAAACAGAAAAGTGAGTTAAGGAAACAAAGCATAATAGTGTAAACTTACTCCTTTAATTACTGCACATTTGAAATTGTTTTTGGTTTGACCTATAAAATAAATAAAAAGCTAGAAAGCAAGTGATATAAAAATTAAATTTTAAGTAAATTCATATACTTGAATATAGTGTTATAATCATATTTCCAATTATGTTTTCATGAAGTAAAATATTAGTTTTGGTGTGAAAAAAGTAATTTAGTGGCTTTTAAGATTAGAAATAAGTTTTTATTTTCTTCCGTGATTTTTTTAAAATATTTGGCCTTTTTCAGAATAATTCATTCTATGAACCTTTTCATCTTTTTTTAAAACATTTCAGACATTTATTTAATCAGTTATTTACTAAATGAATACTGAATATTTGCTTTGTGACAAGTACTGTGGTAGTCACAAATAGACAATACAGTTACTAATCACATTCAGAGCTCTACTCTAGTAAGAAAACGTAAGCATGAAAGAAAACCACAATAACCCTGGCCGATTTGGCTCAATGGATAAAGTGTCAGCCTGCGGACTGAAGGGTCCCGGGTTTGATTCTGGTCAAGGGCATGTACCTCGGTTGTAGGTTCCTCCCCAGCCCAGGCTTTGGTTGGAGCTCTTGCAGGAGGCAATCAATTGATGTGCTTCTCTCACATTGATGTTTCTCTCTGTCTTTCCCTCTCTCTTCCACTCTCTAAAAAAATCAATGGAAAAATATCCTTGGGTAAGGATTAACAAAAAATTTATAATAACAATTTAAAAAATAAAAAGAAAATCACAACATAATCTATATAATAAAAACCCAGTGGTTGTAATGCCATAATGACCAAAGACCGGTCACCAGGAGGTGCATTGATGGGTCCTGCGGCACCAGGACTTGACGGTGGGTCCCTCGGCGCACTGGGTCTGGGTCTTGCGTGATTTCGTGAGCTGGGCCTCTAGTGTGTATATATGTGTATATGTGTGTGTATATATGGTAGAAAAGAAATATGCATTAAGATAAGGCAAAGCAGAAAAGCACAGAGCTTATAGAGGTGGGGAGTTAAAGAATTAATTAGGATAGGATAGTGGAAAGTAGTCATCAGATATAAAGAAAACATCACCCGTGTTTTTTGGGGGGCTGTTAACATAGCTGGTTACTGTAGAGTCATAATGAGAATGTTATGAGTCTGCTAATTATTAAAATACATAAATGATTTTGTAGAAGCCTCTTTGCTTTAATATTCTTGAGTTTAAACTGGAAAACGGTATTCATGCTTGCTTCAGGGGTAGTTAAAATAATTAAATGAGGTAATGAATCGGTAGGTCCTTTGAAATGATTAAGTGTCCTGGACATATTTTTATTATATTTTCCTGTTTCTGTAGTCCTTTGTAATATTAGTAGTATTTCTCTATTACTGGGTTTTTTATGTTGCGTGCATTGGATTTAGAATTGTATTTCCTTCTTGAGGGTGAGGAGCTGTAACATGGTCAGAAGGTGCCTCTTGAGTGTTGGCTGAGTAACTATATGGTTAGAGGCAGATTCTTTGGTTATCATGAGGAAAAGAGAATATTTTTACCTCATAAAGGCTGCCAATTTTAGAGTGGAAAATTAGAAAGGACCTTCAATAGAAGACTGAAATATGTGAAGTCTGATAGAGATTGAATAATTTGGGTTTGCTACATTAGAGAATCTACTTAAAGAAAAAGCATATACATGCTTATGACTATATTCCTGTTTAATACCTATTATAACAAAGCTGGTTAAATGTTTATTAATGTAGGCATATTACCAGAATGTTATTTTAAGTAAATGGATTAAGTGAATTTGAAAGATATTTGGCCTACTTTTAATTAATTTGAACCTACTTTTCTGTGAATTTTTAATAGAGATATTCTCATTTTAGTTAACAATTAGTACACAGCCCTATAATATCTGAGGTCAGAATATATGAAATTCTTTTAGGTGATTTATTTATTTATAATGTTTTATTAATTTTTAGAGAGGAAGGGAGAGGGATAGAGAGATAGAAACATTGATGAGTGAGAAATATCTTCAGTCAGCTGCTTCCTGCATGCCCCCTACTGGGGATTAAGCCCACAACCCAGGCATGTGCCCTGACTGGGAATCAAACCAGTGACCTCTTGGTTCATGGGTCAACACTCAACCACTGATCCACATCAGCCAGGGTAGGTGATTATTTTAAAATGAATTTTAGAATAACCATAGCAATTACTTTTATAATATTTATATTTCAGGCCTTTTATTAATATGGATTATCTTATTTAATTTTTAAATCAACCCTCAGAGGTAGGAATAGAGGTAGTTCCCCATTTTAAAAAAGTTATGAGGTACCATCTCAAACCTGTCAGAATGGTTATCATCAATAAATCAACAAGTGACAAATGCAGGCGAAGATGTGGAGAAAAAGGAACCCTTGTGCACTGCTTGCTGGTGGGAATGTAGACTGGTGCAGCCACTGTGCAAAACTGTATTGAGTTTCCTCAAAAAATTCAAAATGAAACTCCCATTCGATCCAGTAATCCCACTTCTAGAAATATATCCCAAGAAATCAGAAAGGATATATGCACCCCTATGTTCATAGCAGCACAATTTACAAT
>NW_006285246.1:319295-331835 GCF_000327345.1 Myotis davidii | reverse complement strand
AGAGAGGGTTAGTGTTGGGGGGGGGGCATCTGTATTACTTTCAACAATAAATAGTCGGAGAAAGATAAATATCACATGATCTCACTTTTTTGCGGAATATAATGAACAACATAAGCTGATGAACAAAAATAGAGCCAGAGTCATAGAAGCATTGAACAGATTGTCCAACCTATGAGGGAAGAGAGGGGTGAAGGGGTAAGAGATCAACCAAAGGACTTGTATGCATGCATATGAGCATAGCCAATGGACACAGGCTGTAGGGGGGTACGGGCATGTGCTAGGCAGTGGGGAGCATCTAGGGAGAGGTCATCAGGGAGAAAAAGGAGACTTATGTAATACTTTAAAGAATAAAAAACTTTTTAAAAAGTTTATCTTTATTGTTAAAAGTTTTACAGATGTGCTCCTCTTTTCCCCCATTGATCTGCTCCTCCCTGCCTCAGGCCTTCAGCACCCTATTGTCTGTGTTCATGGGTTATGCATATATGCATTCAAAGTCTTTGGTTGATTACTTCCCACCCACAACCCTTCCCCCACCTTCCCTCTGACATTCATCAATCTGGTGCATGCTTCCATGTCTCTGGATCTATTTTGTTCGTCATTTTATTTTGTTTATTCAATTCTACATATGAGTGAGATCATGTGATACTTGTCTTTCTCTGACTGGCTTATTTCACTTAGCATGATACTCTCTAGATCCTTCCGTGCTATCTCAAAGGGTAAGAGATCCTTCTTTTTTACTGATGCATAGTATTCCATGATGTAAATGTACCACAGCTTTTTTATCCAGTCGTCTACTGATTGGTACTTGGGCTGTTTCCAGACCTTAGCTATTATAAATAACACTTATGTGAACATAGGGGTGCGTGTATTCTTTCTGAATGGTATTTCCTCGTTTTAATAGATGAGGAAAACAAGGCACTGAAAGTAGTCTGGCTTCATAGTCAGTGCTTTTAATCATCATACTAAATAGAATCTTTAGGCTTCTTATTTAAGCTTCGGATATTACTTGTACTTCATATAAGGTTACTTCAATTGGAAAAATAGCCTTGAATTTGATATTTGTTACTTACACTCCTACACAGATTTGCCTGAAACACCATAATATTTTTAAAAAGTACTGATAACATTCTGATCTCTAATATCAAACTCTTTTTTAATTTATTTTATTTTATTTTTTTAAATTGGTATGCTTATCTCAACATTCTTTATTAATAAAAGGTATTTCAGTGTCAGATTTTATTGTTTTACTTGTCTGTTCCTTTGCCCACCGGTCTAAGGACAGTTGTACCAGACATTGGATAAGGTCTTCCCAGAACGAGTAGTAACGGCTCTTGCTGTTCTGCTGGGCACATTCAAGTTATAGGCTTGATCCCTAGAAAAAGCATAGTAATTGTAGCCATCGGGTTTTCTGATGTTGGGCAGGGATATAGCTGAGGTAACCACATTGGGAAGTCCTCTCCACAGTGTACTTATTTGGGCTTCATTGTGGAGGAAACCTTTGTCTTGATAAAGGACTCTGACAGGCGGCGAATATTGAATGCTGATGGTGTGTGTTTGAGATCCAACAGCCCGTTCAAAGTGAAGTCTCCTAACCTGTGTTGTTTCTCCGTACACTGGATAATTCAGAGCAGGCCTTCTTGCAGGGCACGTCCTGTTGGGTTCCTGTCTATAAGTATACTTCTGAATTCTGCCCCCTCTCTTGAAAAAATACACAGATTCTGGTCTCTTCTTTTTTTAAAAAAAAATATTTTATTGATTTTTTACAGAGAGGAAGATAGAGGGATAGAGAGAAACATCGATGAGAGAGAAACATCGATTAGCTGCCTCCTGCACACCCCCCACTTGTGATGTGCCTGCAACCAAGGTACATGCCCTTGAGGAATCACACCTGGGACCTTTCAGTCCTCAGGCCGACGCTCTATCCACTGAGCCAAACCGGAGTTGACCATTAATGCTACCAAATTGTGTTAACTTTTGATTAAATTTTGATGGTAGTCATTTATTAAAATATGGAACCCCTCTGAGGTGAAATTTAAGCTGACTTATGTTTTCATAAAATAAGAACTATTTGCTGATTTCTCTTACAAAGATATTTTTCTTACCTTAAAGAAGAAAGTTTTTCCGTCACAGTTGCACCTAGTAAAAACAGCATCAATGGGAGAGGGAATACCCCAGACTTCAGTAATTCTACCAGGAGGAGCTGGTGGACTGAGTGGATTTAGCATCCAGAAGTAAAGACCTCGAAATGCAACGCCCCATTGGCCAGAGTCGTCAGTCCGTCTACTGACCTACCATTGCATAAATTGGTTTCATCTGAAAGCGTGGGGTTGACGCCAATGCCTTGATCGGATCCTCTCACTGTGAAATCAGCTCCTGGGATAATTAGAGGAGTTATCACAGGGAGCCTGAGAATCACATAAGGTTTTTCTCCTTCAGCATCATTTGCATCTTCATTCTTTGGATGTTTTTTAGTCATTTCTGAGTTACTAGCTTGGTTAGAGCTGGTGGTTTGGAGCAAGGCTTCCTCTGAAGAGGCAGGGTTCAGTGTAGGCCCAGTTGATGTGGTCGTCTTTTGGGGAGATGGCGTAGGCTTTGGTTTTGTCACCTTAGGTGTTGTGTTGGGCTTTTTGGTGGTAGTGGGCATTTGGGGTGCTTTGGTTGGCTTTGGGGATTTAGCAGTCGTCACTTTGGATGTAGTTACTGTGCCTTCAGACGTATTTGTAGTCTCTTCAGTTGTAGTTGTCTTTTTTGTTGCAGCTGTCACTTCAGGTGCAAGAGTTGTTTCCTTAGGAGTAACTTTGGCCGATGTGGTGTCCTTGGTTGTGGTAGATGTCACCTGCTTGGTTGTACTTGTTTGGGACTCAGTGGTCTTGTCTTCTGTTGGAGTCACTTCCGGTGCAGGAGTTGTTTCCTTAGGAGTAACTTTGGCTGATGTGGTGTCCTTGGTTGTGGTAGATGTCACCTGCTTGGTTGTACTTGTTTGGGATTCAGTGCTCTTGTCTTCTTTTGGAGTTGCTGTCTCTTTTGTTGTACTTGTAGAAGTAGCAGTTGTAATTTCGGTGGTGGGCTTGGGCTTTTTAGGGGTAGTGAGCTTGGGCTTTTTGAGGGTAGTGGGCTCAGGCTTTTTGGGGGTGGTTGTAGGTTCCTGGGAGGGGTTTTGGGGGTGGTTGTAGGTTCCTTGGTGGTGGTGGTTGTGGGAGAAGGCATTTGAGGAGTGGTGGGTGTAAGATGTGGTTGTAGTTTCAGCTTCGGTTGTAGTTTTAACAGAAACTGATGTGGCTTCCAAATCTTTAGATGTTTTTTCTGCACTTCGCGTCTCTTTACCTGAAGTCGTCTTCTCTGATGTACTAGCTGAAGTTTCTTTTGTTGTTTTAGAAGTCTCTTTAGTTTCAACCGTTTTCTCCTTACTTGCTTTTGAAGATGTGTCTTTGGATGTTTCAGGTTTCGGTGACGGGCTGGGTTTAGGACTTACTGTTATCACTGTTGTAACCTTGGAAGTTGTGGTAACTTTAGTGCTTTGAGTGGTGGGCGTGTCAGGAGTTGGGGTGGGCTTGGAATCACTTTCCTCCAATCCACTTCCAGCTTTATCTACCACTGGTGGTTCCGGGGCAGGTTTCTTCTTGGGATCTTCTTTCTTGTTATCTTTTACTTCACAGAAATCGTCGTAATCAGAACAGCACTTGCCATACTTCTTACATTGGTTGTCACAGTCACACTCCCTCCCTCTTTCAAAGGACTCGGAGCAGTGGCCTTTACAGGAGAGCTCTTTCCTTCTTACAGATGACATTTAGGCCTCAGTTGTATTTCAGCTCCAGGCCCAGAAAAGCAGTGAAATCAGACGAGTGACGCCATTGCTGACCTCAGGACCAGCTGCAGTGAATAATCCTTTTTTTTTTTCTACTAGAGGCCTCGTGCATGAATTCGTGCACGGGTGGGGTCCCTCTGGGTGGCCTGCGGAGATTGGGCCGAAACCCGCAGTCCAACACTGCCTGCAGCTCCTAGCTCAGCCATGGGCAAACTACGGCCCGCGGGCCGGATCCGGCCGGTTTGAAATGAATAAAACTAAAAAAAAAAAAAAGACCATTCCCTTTTATGTAATGATGTTTACTTTGAATTTATATTAGTTCACACAAACACTCCATGCATGCTTTTGTTCTGGCCCTCCGGTCCAGGTTAAGAACCCATTGTGGCCCTTGAGTCAAAAAGTTTGCCCACCCCTGTCCTAGCTGCTGCTCTCGCTCATCCCGGCTACATTGTGCCTGCCACGGGCTCATGCCCAACCAGTCCCGATTGGGAGAGGCTCACGCTGCTGCAGCAGCACTCATCAGCCATGAGCCCTGTGTCTGGCGCCCTTCCAAGGGGAGTGGCCTGCGGGATCAGACTGAAACCAGCTCTCCAACATCCCCTTAGGGGGTCCCGTATTGCGAGAGAGTGCATGCCAGGCTGAGGGACCCCAATGGTGCACAATCGGGCAGGGGAGGGACCGCGGGAGGGCTCCAGGGTGTGTCCGGCCCATTTCACTCAGTCCTGATCAGCTGGACCCTAGCAGCAAGCTAACCTACTGGTCGGAGCATCTGCCCCCTGGTGGTCAGTGCACATCATAGTGACTGGTCAACCAGTTGACTCTCTGCCCCTTGGTGGTCAGTGCATGTCATAGCAAGTGGTTGAGCAGCCTTAACATATCTTTAGCATATTACGTTTTGATTGGTTGGTTGGTTGTTCTGCCGTTCAGTCTATTTGCATATTACCCTTTTATTATATAGGATTTCTTTCTGAAGGAAGATAATGCAGAGAATTTTTATCATTCCCTTCATGGTTTTGAGAGAAAACTTTTAAATGCCTTGGTAATTTACTATAAGTAGTTAAGATTTTGAACTAACAATTATATCTGCTATCTAGGAAACTTGAAACAAGTAAGTATTTGAAAATTGATGCTTGAATTTTTAAAAATACTGAGAATTAGTTGAGAGATGAAATACATAGGAAACACTAAGATGCATTTTTTGGATTTCTTTCCTTCTTCAACTCTTTTTGCCTACATAGTAACATAAATCCAGCAACAGATAAAGACTTGGGTTATGATACATTATTACATTCTATCTCTTTTAAACAGTACCAAATACTTGTTGATGTCATATTAGCTAAAACTATACTATTTGGAATTCAATACAAAGTGTGCTACCTTGCCTTTATTCTATTCTTTGGATTGTAAGAGAGAATACTGTGCAAAGAAAAGACAATTTTGAAGTTAGGTCATTCTCTTACTTATATTGCTGTGTGATCTTGAGTGATTCCCTTACCCTTTCTGGGCTTATTTCCTCATTTGTATATATATATATATATATATTTTTTAATATATTTTATTGATTTTTTACAGAGAGGAAGGGAGAGGGATAGAGAGTTAGAAACATCGATCAGCTGCCTCCTGCACACCCCTACTGGGGATGTGCCCGCAACCAAGGTACATGCCCTTGACCGGAATTGAACCTGGGACCCTTGAGTCCACAGGCTGATGCTCTATCCACTGAGCCAAACCGGTTAGGGCCTCATTTGTATATTAACGTGTAAGATAATTTCTTATATAGTTAACAAGTCTAACAGTCAGAAATGAGCTGTAGAAGGGATTTTGTCACTGTACTCGTTCTTAAAGTCTCATTCTTCTAAAACCAGAGTACCTAATAATTCCTAATATTCATTGATGATAGTTTTTCCCCTTCTTTAAAAACAGTGGTACAAAGTCGGTAACAATAAATAGAAACTATAATAATTACTGTTTTAGCAAAGTGCTAGAAGAAAAAGCTCATTCTTTGTGGGGATAGGATATAGCCTAGCAAAAGTGAAGGCACAGATTAACAATATTCAGGGAATTAGAATACAATAAAATATTCCTTTAATCATATTCATTCTAGTTTAATTTAATCTTTGGGGATTCAGACATTAAAGATTTGGTATTACTTATTGGTCATTATTATAAACATGTTTTCTTTTCTTTTTTTTGGTAGATCCATAGAGATACCAGAAAATAAGTTCGGATTGGTTACATGCTTTTGCTTTGTCCTTTACCTCAGTTGCTTTGTTCTTTGCCCAGTGCCTCTAGTATATTACCAGTTGGAGTGTCTGCCCCCTGGTGGTCAATGCATGTCATAGTGACAGGTCTACTGGTTGATTGTCTGCCCCCTGGTGGTCAGTGCATGTCTTAGCGGTTGAGCGGTCTTAGCATATCATTAGCATATTACACTTTGATTGGTTGAGTGGCCAATCGGTTGGCCAGACACTTAGCATATTAGGCTTTTATTATATAGGATGTGTGTGTGCACATGTGCATGTGTGTGTGTCTATACACATGTATGTGTATGTATGTATGTGTATGTATGGAGACACTGTTATTGTAGACTAGAGGCCTGGTGAACGAATTCATGCACGAGTGGGGTCCCTCGGCCTGGTCGGCAATCGAGGCCTATCGGGAGGCTGGCTGGCCAGGTGGAGGGACCCTGGGAGGTTGGCTGTGGGGACACACTGACCACCAGGGGGAAACTCCTGTATTCAGCGTCTGCCCCCTGGTGGTCAATGCGCATCATAGCGACTGGTGGACTGGTCATTCCAGTCATTCATTCATAACAGTTGCTTAGGTTTTTATATTTCCTATATATATAAAAGGCTAATATGTAAAGTGTCCCCTCGGGAGTTCGACCAAGAGACCAGGAGTTCAATTGCTCGCTATGACTGTGCTGATCACCAATGGGCGGCGCAGAACGAAGGAAGGCCCCGCTGGCAGCCGGAAGGCCCTGATCGCTGTCCAGGCCTAGGAACCCTACCTGTGCATGAATTTCATGCACTGGGCCTCTGGTATATAGATAAGTTTTGTCCTATAGACTTAACATTTAGTAGAAAATGGGATCTTGCATCCAGATACACAATTTGCAGAAATCCTAAATGGATTTCTTGCTATTCCTGAGGTTAGCAGTCTGATCTGATCCTGCTTTGTTTAAAATCAAAGAGAGGGAAAGATGAGAGCAGCAGTTTTAGGACACTGAAAAGGCAGTCTCTTCCAATGGAATTGGGAACACTCGGTCATGGTGCTTAGTCCTTGCTGAATTGCCTCTGCTTTCTTTTTTTTTTTTTTTAATATATTTTATTGATTTTTTACAGAGAGGAAGGGAGAGAGATAGAGAGTTAGAAACATCGATGAGAGAGAAACATCGATCAGCTGCCTCCTGCACATCCCCTACTGGGAATGTCCCCGCAACCAAGGTACATGCCCTTGACCGGAATCGAACCTGGGACCTTTCAGTCCGCTGGCCGACGCTCTATCCACTGAGCCAAACCGGTTTTGGCGCCTCTGCTTTCTAACTTGCTTCCAGTATCAGAGGTACTAAGTAAGGCCAGGTCCTTGCTTTTCCTTCCTACATCATTATAGGTAGTTTTGTGCTTGAGAAGACGGCATTCACAGGTTATAGTATCGTCCCAAAATGACCTGTTGTGATAATCCCTGTCTCACTGGTTTCTCAGTTATTAATTTCCCCTGTTTTATGCGGTGGTTGAATTTAGAATTTGTCTATGTAATTTTTTTAAAAAAACATAGATTGTGATTTCTGGTTTCTAATGTTAACTTTATCATTACCTTAATCTTGAACATGAAAGTACAGTATTGCTTTGTACCACAGTTTTGGGACCTCTCCATTAGGGATGATACAGTGTGTCCCCCAAAGTATGTATATACACTTTGAATAATTAACTCCAATGAGTTAAATGTGAAAAGAAAGAAACATCAATTGAGCTATCAGAAACAAAATGTGTGTTTACATGTTTTTGGGACACCCTATTATAATGATTCCACCTAACTTTAGAGGTTTCTTTTTGGGCTAAAATGGTCAAGAAAGTGAAAGTGCTTTCAGTGGTTAGGAGTTGTATAAACATAGGTAGTATGGTGTACATCCACCTATCTTCCCCACTTATCCAGTCTCTAGTCTTACCTTTCCTAGTAAATTATTTTCTGGCACTCCCATGATTACTTAAAGGAATCCAAGAACACATTTTATAGTACTGAATATACAACAAAAACTTCTATTTGATTTAGTTTTAAGAGTGCTGGGATATGACCCAGAAAGGGTCATAGTTAACTTTTGTTTGGTTATGCTTTTCTTGACTATGTACTACATTGTTCCTTTTGGCTCATAATGAATTCAGGGAGAGAATATTACTTGTTTTTTCTTCTTAATTATAGGTGGCATATAATATTATATTAGTTTTAGGTGTACAAGATAGTGATTCAACATTTGTATACCTTGCAAAGTGATCACCACAGTAAGTGTAGTAACAGCCTGTCACCTTACATAGTTATTACAATATTATTGACTATATTGCCTATGCTGTGCATTACATTCCTGTGACTTATAACTGGAAATTTGTACTTGTTATTTCCCTTTCCCTTTTCCACCCAGCCCCCACCTGGCAATCATCAGTTTATTCTCTGTGTCTATGAGTTCGTTTGGATTCCACATATAAGTGAAATTCCACATATAAGTATTATTTTGCTTGCTGCTAGTTGGTGTTCACTGTCCTCTCTTCTGCATTAATTTAATCATATCACATCTCATAAAATTGCTTCTACATCACAAGATAGTAAGATATTGAGTCATTTCTTTGTTCTGTTTGAAGGGCTGTTTTGGACATGTTCTTCTGGTTTTAGAAACATTCAAACTAATAATTTTTCTCAAATCTTATAAGGATGTTGAGGCCTCTTTTGTTTGTTTTTTTTGTCATATTAATCTTTATTATATCTTATCTCTCTTATATCCATTTGACCATCAGTGAAATAAGATTTTTTAAAGGGTGAATGTACAGAAGAATTCTTAGATAAAATACAATAGCCTCAGGCATAATACAGTCTCTGTGTACTTGCTACAGAATAGGAATAATAAAATGAATTGAAATAAAGAGACAAGTTTTAAGATTTTACATATTACCAAGATTTGAAGAGTAGAAAGTAAGTAAAAACCAGTATGTCTTACTTAAAAAAACATGCATCTAATAGAAGGAATGGAGGAAGACCTCTGTCTGTCAACATTTCACCTGTATGGAAATCTGTTAGAAAATAGAAGCAGAGTGGACTACATTTGGTTGTGTGTACAAGGGGAAAGTATTAAGTAGTATTGTTAAGGTAGTATAGATAGACTATGAGTAATTATTTCTTAGGCTATTGTAGACTCTGTTTCTCTGAACACTTCTATACATTATTCCAGTTTTCTAGTAAAAGCCAAATGGAAAAATAGGCTTCTCCTTAACTGAGAAAAAGGTGTGTCACTGCATCCTCTTGACAAATCCCTTGAAGTGCTAAGAATAAAACTGCAAAAAGGTTAGGTAGATTTCATTCTGTTCTTTCCTGTTAACTTGCTGACTTAGTTAAGGTTCTGTTCACCTTTAAATACCAGAAAATTCCAATAGCAGCTTAAAGAAATGGGGGAAGGGTAATTTTCTCACACAAGTCCAGAAATGGCAGTGCAGAACTGATTTAGCAGCTTTCCCATCTATAGTGATTGGGCTTTTGTGCTCCTGCTTCTCACCACATGTACAAAGGTATGAAGAGACAAGGGGATTAACATGCCATTACTAGGTGGTACTTCCAAAAATGTTTTTATGGTGAGTAATCAGACTTCTTACAACTCATTGGCCAGACCTGTATTACATGGCCCCTTGCTGCTAGAAAATGATTAAGGAGACAGTGAATAGTGCCTGTATTTTGTGCTCTTTTACCATGGCAGTCCAAGTATGGAATATAATAATACTGCATTGTACCTTGTAGATTTACATTGGTGCAAAAGCATACAGTGGAATTTAATCAAGTGGCAATGGCTAATTCAGATGGATCCGAAGCTATGCTGAACAGAGTGATGACAAAAGATAATATTGGTGTTGCTGTGGTATTAGAGGTCCACAAAGAATTATTTGGAGCAGCAGGTGAGTACAGTTTAAAATATTCTTACTAAAAATAAACACCATCCCAAGTTTTTCCATCTCAGACAAGTGCAGAGAATCTTTCTATTTATGCACAGATATTTTCTTGTCTTTTGTGGGAAGTTGAGAGAGATTGGCAGGAAAATAGCACTAATTGTGTAAAGCACCATATATTTCTTGGGATATAAAGGTAATCTTTAAAAAGGAAAGTCTTTAATATGCCATTCATTCCAAAGGTTATTTGAAATAGGAAATGTTTTAGATAGGCTGAATTTGGTTATCTTAGTCATATTTTTACCTTCTTGAGAATAAAAGCTTTTGTCTTTAAGGTTAAGTACTTGACACATTTTCTCTAATTTTTGTTATCTCTCAGTTATTGTCAGGGTAAGGGCTGCATCTTTAATCTATCTGCTTCTTTTGTATTTTAGATTTTTTTATAGCTTTTATCAAAGTCAGAAACTCATTTATGTACTTTGCATATCCAGACCTCCCTCTCCCCCTGCTTTCTACTGACTGCCTTTGAGCATTTCATTGTTTATTTAACTATACTTTAGGCAAGAGTAAGAAGAATCTTTAAGAACACATCAGGGCTTTTATTTATATATTTTTTATACTTGCTAACTGTAGAAGAAAATATTTTTGCCTTGAGTGTTATTTGAATTATTCAGACTATGCATATCTGTCAGACCTTTTTTTTTGTCTTTACTCAGTTTATCCATCATCAAAGATAATCAGCCTTTGATAAGATATTTAAATTTTTCTTTTTTAACCTCTCCATTTTTACATTTATATCTTATTTGGTCTCATTCTTCTCAGAGATTTGGTACATTTTTTGGGGGGAGGGGAAGGGTAATGTGAAAATTGAATATCCTTTGGAGTTTTACTTTTCTTTCAATTTAACTATAAATTATACAGTGGAGAGTTTCACATTCTGATCTGTGTCACTCTTGTACTCCTAGAAGAAGAGTTTAATATTATAGAAGGTGCTTATGACCCCTTTGAAGGGGCAAGTTTTTAATACTTAATATAGTGAATATTTATTTAATCTACAGCCAAAAGTGACACTATATAACTTCTAGGAAAAGAAGAGAGCTTAGAGAATTTCAGCTGCAAGCTTTATCCTATGATCAAATTGCTTTAAAAATGACAACAGTCAAACCTCGGTTCTCTAATGTCTCCCATCTAGAACAGTTTGGTTCTCAGCCAAGTTTTTCATGGAAAAAATGTCTCAGTTGTCAAACAAAACTTCGGTTCTCCATTGGATAACCCTTTCATGGTGTTACCTGTATGACCAGTCATGGGTCTCTCAGGTGACAAAGGAGAGAAGAGAATGCAAGAGCATGAGTTAATTTACAACTAAACCTCACGTTTTTAATATCTCAGGAAATTGTGCTGGGAATAGTTTCTGCTTTTGTTGCTGCTAATTATTATTAAATATGTATAGTAAGTACACAGTTCTAAAAAGGTTAGTGATAGCAGCAAAGTGAAAAGGGACATTGTGAGAACAATGATAGAACTTCAAAAAGAAATAATTGCAAAGTATGATAGAGGTGTTCGTTCGCATGTCTAATCTGGCTACTGAGTATGGCATGGCAAAATAGTCTATTAGCACAATATTAAAACAAAAAGGCCATCGAGAATGTTGATATTGCTAAGGGTGTAAAAGTGGCCAGGAAACAACAATCATAGGTAATTGAAAAAGGTTAAAACGGAGTCATTTAGGGGTCTGGAATGGACTAATTCAATTTACATTATTTCTAATGGGGAAGAAAAATCAGTTTTTTAACAAATCACTTCTTGAAGAGCCTTCCGGAATGAATTAAGTTCGAGAACCAAGGTTCTGTATTTCTGTCACATATAACACTTACTTTAGTTACTTGTTTACACAACTTCAAAGATAATTATAGCTTAGTAAAACAGAAGGAAACTTTACAAAAATAGTAGATGTAGAAAGTTAGGTCTTTTTCTGCAGGTTTTTTTTTCAGTATAAAAATTTGAGAGACATTTTTATAGAAATTTCAATGGAAACATTAATTTTGTGTGTTCACTAATTTTCCATCAGTATAAAAATATATAAAAGTGAGAGGCCCTTATTCATATTCTGTAGGAGTAACGCTTCATTTCTTTACACATCACCAACATGTAAGATATATGTATACAGTTTTATTTAAATTGCATCATACCATGTATATTGAGCTGTATGCCTTACAGGTTAACTACATTTAATTTTCATAATTTTTGATGTATTATTCTGTCTGCCATTTTGATGAAAGTACTATGTTAATATTTTGACAAAGTTAAAGAACAAACTTTTAAGGGGAAAAAGAACCTTATAGATTTCCTAGTTGAATATCTTCATTGTCCAAGAAAAACTAAGCACCAAAAAGTAACTGGCCCAGGACTACACAAAATAATCCTATCTAAATAAAAGAGAAACATGATAATTGGCATACGACCGCTACCCTTCCCATTGGCTAATCAGCGAGATATGCAAATTAACTGCCAGCCATGATGGCAGCTGGCAGCCAGGCAGCTTGAAACTAACATGAGGCTTGCTTGCTTCAGTGACGGAGGACTCCAACGTTC
>NW_006285246.1:295561-318455 GCF_000327345.1 Myotis davidii | reverse complement strand
GCTGGGCTGAGGGACGCACCCTTCCCCCCCGCCCCCCAAGTGCCCAAATTTTGTGCACCGGGCCTCTAGTATATAATAAAAGCCTAATATGCTAAGTGTCTGATTGTCCGATAGGCCATTCAACCAATCAAAGCATAATATGCTAATGATATGCTAAGGCCCCTCAATGGCTCGCTATGACATGCACTGACCACAAGGGGGCAGACAGTCAACCAGCTGACCAGTTGCTAAGATGTGCACTGACCACCAGGGGGCAGACAGTCAACTGGTCGACCAGTGGCTATGACATGCACTGACCACCAGGAGGAAGACGCTCTGAACAGTAGGTGAGCTTGCTCCTGCGTCCGTCTGATCGGGACTGAGCGAGACAGGCCGGACATGCCCTGGAGCCCTCCTGTGGTCCATCCCCAGCTGGCCAACCTCCTGCATCTCTCCCCAGCTCCAATCGTGCACTAGTGGGGTCCCTTGGTCTGGCCTGCTCCCTCTCGCAATCCAGGACCCCTCGGGGGATGTCATAGAGCCAGTTTCGGCCCGATCTCACAGGCCAGGCCTAGGGACTCCACTGGTTCATGAGTTCATGCACCAAGTCTCTAGTTAGTAATAAAGCTGGGTAGAATAAAGCATGGGTTAGTAATAAACCCATGTTCAGACTTTGAGAGCACACTGTTCATTTTAATTTTTAAAATTATCTTATTTGGGCATATGATATGAATTTGTTTTGGTAGAAAATTCACTTTCTCATTTTATTTTGTATAGGTTAATATAATGTTACTGCTTTTTTACTGCTGACCTATCACTGAGGTGCTCAAAAAATGCAAGGTGAATAGCAGAAAGAATTTAAGGTTTAGATAACTCAAATAACTGTAAACTTGCCTCACTGGGTTATATTGATATTTAAATGATAGATATATTTAAAGTGCTTCTTTACACTAAGAAGTCAGCAAATCAAGGTATTATAATCAAATATTGGTTAGTTATATCATGGTTTAATTTCTAATTTAGGCATATAGAGCAGAAGTCAGCAAATATTCTGTAAAGGGCGACATGTGGTTTCTAGTGCAGTCTTTAAAAAAATTACTTATTTTTTTTTTTGTAGAACTCCTTTAAAAAGTAAAAGCAGTCTTTGCTTATACAGGCTGTACGAAAACAGGTGGTGGGCCATATTTAGCCCATGAGCTGCAGTTTGTCAACCCTGATCTAGAGAAGTAATTCCTCTGTTGGGATTACCAGAATCTCAGCACTTTAGCTTGTGAGAAGTACTTTATGAGATAAAGGGGAAGATATAAATTAATGGAAAAGAGTAAAGAAGTGACTATGGATTTGGGGAGAGAACCTTAAGATACTGCCTTTTTGATAAATAAAGCATAAGTTTATCTTCCTTTTTATAATGTTTAAATTTAGGTATGAAGCCTATTCATGCTCCAGACAAACAGCTGCTTATAGTGGCAAATGCCCACATGCATTGGGACCCAGAGTATTCTGATGTGAAACTCATCCAGACCATGATGTTTGTCTCAGAGGTTAAAAACATTCTGGAGAAAGCCTCTAGTAGGCCTGGCAGCCCAACAGCAGATCCTAATTCCATCCCGCTGGTGCTATGTGCAGATCTGAACTCATTGCCAGATTCAGGTATTTATAGCATCATTTCCGATTGCTTTCAGTTTTGCTTTTACTTCTACTTGAAAGGACAGCTAGGTCTTAACTTTTGAGTAGAGAATTTCTCTTCTAAATTTGGGAGTGTATCAGTAAGAATCCTGTGGATGGGACATGGGGTAAATGATATTGTTTATTCCTTCTTTATTTTACCAGGTGTTGTGGAATATTTAAGCAACGGAGGAGTAGCTGACAACCATAAAGACTTCAAGGAACTAAGATACAACGAGTGTCTCATGAACTTCAGCTGCAATGGAAAGAATGGAAGCTCAGAAGGGAGAATCACACATGGCTTCCAATTGAAGAGCGCCTATGAAAATAACTTGATGCCTTACACCAATTACACCTTTGATTTCAAAGTGAGTGGTTGGTCTGGGCTGCTGTAGAAGTTATTTTAAATATAAACATGACAAGAAAGGTTTATATTGTGCTTAATTGCATAATCTTCAGGAATTTTTAGATTCCCAGAATGTCTTGGCTAAGTATGCACTTAATGTAAAAGAGGTTTGTTAGGTTTTGTGATTGTTATTCTTTTTTTTTCTTTTTTTTTTTGTGTGTGTGATTGTTATTCTGGACTTGAGAATTCTTTTTAAATCCTTATTTGTTCAAATTTCAAATAATATTTGGTAACAGAAAAAACTACTAAAATGCTTATTATGTGCCAGGCACTGGAAGCACTTATGTTTATTAGTATAGTTAAACTTCACCTGTCCATACCATCCCTAACTTTCAGTAATGACCCAAATGATATGCAATCTGATATAGCTAAATTCACCTTGAATGAATTTATATAGTATTCTCTCAAAATTTTCTTAGTACTTTTCATTGATATTTATCTTTTAAGCATTTAGGTTTCTTTAGGAGATGGTTGTACTTAGGATCTGTTTTATAGTACATCCATGTAGTCACACTAAAATATTCTCAGGCAGTGGAACACTCCAGCCTAATAATAGGAAAGATATTTCCATAGAGGGCCCATTGTGAAAGACCAGTTGTTCTTTAGAAAGATTGCCTGTAGTGGTTTTCTGTAGTAAATCCTTCTCCCTTTGCTAATTTTCTGATCACTCTGTCTGCATATAGCTCCTTTATTTGTACCTCTGTTTGATTTTTTAGCATTTCAGGCATCTATCTTAAAATCTTATACTGTCCTGAAAACACACACAGATGTTAGAAAGTGGTTTGATATAAGAAGCCTAGGGGGAATTTAATAAAATACTAAAGCAAATTTATGAAATGGGCTTTTAAATCTCCAATAACCTTTTTCCATTTTCAGTGCTATTACCCCTTTCTAAGAAACAAGCAGTAGGAAAACAAAAGGAAATTAATGTACTGATGTTATTAGTCTGCTTTTGTAATCATGAAGTGGAAAAAATTGTTTAGAAGTTGAATCTGATTTTTAGTGTTTTTGCTCTTAGAGTAGGTAATAATATCCAGTGATGGTTGGTTTTGTTCAAATCACTCATATGCAGTGATGTGCTAGTAAATATTTAATAGCTAGTTTTCCGGGGAAACGAAGCCCTAATCTGTAGTGTTTGCTGATTTCTGTGATATGAGTACTCCCGTTGTAAGTAGATTTCAAACTCCCAATATACTATCATTGAACACAGAGTTGGGATGAAGTGCTAAGAAACAGGGACTAGCCAGCTGTAACACACTATTACTCTTGTGTAAGTTTGGAGGAAAACCTCCAGGTTTAATGATACACAGTTTACTATAGATTAATTTCTATTTTTGTGACTGTAGTGATATATACTAAACACACATACACAGACACAGATTGTGATACATCTCTGCCAGCACAGTCCTAGTAAACCTAAAATAAAGTTCCCCAAAGTAAGTGCTACTAGTTCTACAACTTGTTGTTTTGGTATTTGTTTAGGTAAAAAGACCAATCATTTCTATCTCCTCTAGGTTTCCATAAAGGTTACTTGTGCCTTGTTCATAAAGTTAAAATTAGAGAAACAAAATTTGAGATATTATTTATCTTCCTCAGTCATCTGAATTATTTTTAAATCCTTTGTTGATGTCTTTCAAAAGATCTTACATATGTTTTAAATAAAAAATGTTATTGAACCATTTACATTGCCCAAGTAAGTATAGTTAAAGAACCAAGAGTACATGGCTCAGAGAGTGTTTGCTGTTTGGATATGTAGGATAGGATGAGAAAGAAGGAGAGCTATAAAAATCTGTGGGAATAATTAGTTCTATACCAATATTGAAAGCAATTAGTAAAAACAGGTAGGTAATGGCAAATATTAAAATGTCCTGTGATTAGCATTAAATAACACATCCAAATGCAGTGTCCAACCATTGCATCAGTGGAGTGTTAGGTTTTGTTTACTTGATTTAGCATTTGTTTACTTTCTCAGTCCCTTGAGTAGGTTAGAAATGTAGAAAAGTCGTACTTAGAACTCAGATTCATTTAATATAGAACTGACTTGAAAGGGTAAACTGTCAGGAGTATTACTTTTAGACCAGGCATCTTAGTGTGTTTGGGCTGCTATAACAGAATACCATAGGCCAGCGGTTCTCAACCTGTGGGTCGCGACCCCTTTGGCGGTCGAACGACCCTTTCACAGGGGTCGCCTAAGACCATCCTGCATATCAGATATTTACATTACGATTCATAACAGTAGCAACATTACAGTTATGAAGTAGCAACGGAAATAATTTTATGGTTGGGTCACAACATGAGGAACTGTATTTAAAGGGCCAGAAGGTTGAGAACCACTGCCATAGACTGTTTGTCTTATACAAGAACAAATTTATTTCTCAGAGTTTTGGAGGCTAGAAGTATAATATCAGAGTGCCACATGGTCAGGTTCTGATAAAGACCCTCTTCTGAATTGCAGATAGCTGTATCTTAGATCCTCACATGGCGGAGAGGGCAAGAATGTTCTCTGGGGTCTCTTATAGAGCACTAATCCCATTCATAAGGGTTCCTTCTTCATAACCTAATCACTTCCCAAAGTCCCACCTCCTAAAACCATCACATTAGGCATTAGGATTTTAACATATGAATTTTGGGGGTATCAAATCATTTAGTGCATAAGTTGAACAAACAGCTTAATTCATAATTTCTTTTGCTGCTCTTCCCACCCTAAATCTAAGGGCATGCCTGAACTATTTAATGAAAAGAAAGATAGTTTTCCTATGTCAAGTGTTAAATTATGAAATATCTCTATGTATAAAGAGCCAGGGCCATTGCAACCAAACAGACGACCAAACAGGCTGAGTGGGGCGACAGGGCCGCCAGGGGAGTTATGAGAGACGACCAAACGACTGAACAGCAGGCTGTGTGGGGTGACCAGGCCGGCAGGGGGCGCAGTTGGCAGCAACCAAGCTGGCAGGGGGCGCAGTGAGGGGCAACCAGGCCGGCTGGGGGGGCAGTGAGGGGCGACCATGCTTGTGGGGAGTGCATTTAGGGGCAACCAGGCCGGGGCAGGGGGCCATTGGGGGTGACCAGGTTGGTGTGGGCGCGGGGGAGTTGGGGGCAACCAGGCCAGCAGGCAGAGGCAGTTAGGGGTAATCAGGCAGGTAGGCAGGTGAGCAGTTAGGAGCCAGAGGTCCCGGATTGTGAGGGGAAGTCCAACTGCTGGTTTAGGCCCGATCCCAGGGACAGTTGGACATCCCCCGAGGGGTCCCAGATTAGAGAGGGTGCAGGCTGGGCTAAAGGGAGTCCCCTCCCCCATCCCTCCCCCTTCCCGTGCATGAATTTCGTGCCCTGGGCCTCTAGTATGGTATATAATTTTCTCACTTTTTTTTTTTATAAAACAAAGCTTAGCATTGTTCTAGCTCATAAGCTTTTTATTGTTTTTACTTTTTTCTCTAATACAACTCTACAGACATAATATAGTCCTTATTAATATAAAAGTTACTTTTCTATAGTATAGTCTTTTATAAAAAGAAATAGTTTGAATCAAAAAATGTTAAGAATTATTCCTTTGTGAATATGAAACAATGGATAAATGTATGTGGATATGTACAAATATTTGGGCAGATTCACAGACAGGACCTTGCTAAGTGTTTTGATAAGAGCTTTTACTCCAATTTTTCAAACTCAGAGAATAGTTACAAATGATGCCTCCAATTAAATACATCTTATTTCACTTTGGGTGGTGGGCACACAGCACAATATACAGATCTTGTAACATAGAAATCCACATCTAAAACCTATATGATCCTATTAACTCGGGTCAGCCCTGTACTAGTAGATTTCATAAAAACATTAAGTAATTTGGAAAAAAAAATTCATCTTACTTTCTGTAATGTCTACCATTTTTCTCTGAGTTTGCAAAGGATTCTAACTAGCAGCTGATGTGCATAATGACAGTCTAACAAAGTGATAGAATATAAAAGGTTTTATCTGACATAAGTAATTGAGAATATTTTAAAAAGGGTAGTCTCATAAAGAAAAGTAAGACCATTCTGACCCTTGTTAAGCTTTTTTCTAAAATGTTACTGCAAAAGTAAGCATTAACCAAATGAAGGGATAATTCTTTGTACTAATATCATTTGACTGTTTGGACTTAGAGTTATTAGTGGCTCATGGATTCAAGTAGGTTTCTTTATTTGTGGTAAAGTAAGGTTAAGGAACGGTTTTGTTATTTTGGTCTTGGTCATGTCAAAATTAGCAAACTAAGGTAATTGTTTCTAGAATTTTATAATAAAAAATCATATATATTTTATTAAGAGTTCTTTTTCTTTTTGGGGGGGTAAAGTATCCTATTACACTGTGATACCATATAAAATATAAGCTGAAAGTCATTATTTATAGTATTTGTAAATAAGTAATTCCAAGTCTGGAGATATTTCTCCATGCTTGGGCTCAGGCTCTCTTAATGTGGGTAGGTAGAAAATTTGTCTTTACTCTTGCATACACAACCTGGGGCAGTAAGAGCACAATAGTTCTTTTTATTATTATTGTTTAAAGTATTACATATGCCTCCTTTTTCCCCGATTGATCCCTCCCCCCAGCCACTCGGACCTCCCAGGACAAGCCCCCACCAGTGCCTCAGTGTTTTTGTTCATTGGTTATGCTAATATGCATGCATACAAGTCCTTTCATTGATCTCTAACCCCCTCCTCCTCCCCTGTCTTCTCTCTGAGGTTGGAAGGTCTGTTCAGTGTTACCTTGTCTCTGGATCTATTTTTGTTCATCAGCTTATGTTGTTCATTATATCCCACATATGAGTGAGATCATGTGATATTTATCTTTCTCCAATTGGCTTATTTCACTTAGCATAATGCTCTCCAGTTCCATCCATGCTATTGCAAATGGTAAAAATTCCTTCTTTTTTATAGCAGCATAGTATTCCATTGTGTAGATGTACCACAGGTTTTTAATCCACTCATCTGCTGATGGGCACTTAGGCTGTTTCCAGATCTTAGCTATGGTAAATTGTGCTGCTATGAACATAGGGGTGCATATATCCTTTCTGATTGGTGTTTCTGGTTTCTTGGGATATAATCCTAGAAGTGGGATTACTGGGTCAAATGGGAGTTCCATTTTTAACTTTTGTAAGAAACTCCATACTCTTTTCCACAGTGGCTGCACCAGTCTGCATTCCTACCAGCAGTGCACGAGGGTTCCTTTTTCTCCACATCCTCACCAGCACTTGTCATTTGTTGATGGTAGCCATTCTGACAGGTGTGAGATGGTACCTCATTATTGTCGTTTTGATTTGCATCTCTCGGATGATTAGTGACATAGAGCATGTTTTCATATGTCTCTCAGCTTTCTGTATTTCCTCTTTTGAAAAGTGTCTGTTTAGGTCCTTTGCCCATTTTTTGATTGGATTGTTTATCTTCCTTTTGTTAAGTTGTATGAGTTCCCTGTAAATGTTGGAGATTAAATCCTTATCAGTGGTAACATTGGCAAATATGTTCTCCCATGCAGTGGGCTTTCTTGTTGTTTTGTTGATGGTTTCTTTTGCTGTGCAGAAGCTTTTCATTGTCATGTAGTCCCATTTGTTTATTTTCTCCTTAGTCTCTCTTGCCCTAGGATTTGTGTCTGAAAAGATACTGCTACGACATGTGCCTGCAATTTTGCTGCCTTTGGAGTCTTGTAGGGTTTTTATGGTTTCCCGTCTTACATTTAAGTCCTTTAGCCATTTTGAGTTTGGGTATGGTGTTAAGTTGGTGATCTAGTTTCATTTTTTTTTTTTTTTTGCATGTATCTGACCAAATTTCCCAGCACCATTTTTTAAAGAGACTGTTTTGGCTCCATTGTATGCTCTTGCCTCCTTTGTCAAATATTAATTGAGTGTAATGGCTTGGGTCAATTTCTGGGTCCTCTATTCTGTTCCATTGGTCTATATGTCTGTTCTTGTGCTAGTACCAGGCAGTTTTGAGAACCGTGGCTTGGTAATATAGTTTAATGTCTGGTATTGTGATCCCTCCAACTTTGTTCTTTATTCTCAGGACAGCTGTGGCTATTCGGGGTCTTTTTTTATATTAGATGAATTTTTGGAGAGTTTGTTCTAGATCTTTGAAATATGCCATTGGTATTTTAGTTGGTATTGCATTTAATCTGTAGATTGCTTTAGGTAGTATGGACATTTTAATGATGTTGATTCTACCAATCCATAAACATGGGATGTTCTTCCATTTGTTTATGTCTTCCTCTATCTCTTTTTTCAATGTCCTGTAGTTTTCCTAGTACAGGTCTTTTATGTCCTTGGTTAAGTTTATTCCTAGGTATCTTATTTTTTTTGGTGCAATGGTAAATGGGGTGCCAAATTCATTTATTAAAGCTAGCGGTTTTTTGATGGAGACATTAGGGTTTTCTATGTACAATATCATGTCATCTGTGAATAAGGAGTGTTTTACTTTCTTTTCCAATGGATGCCTTTTATTTCTTCTTCTTGTCTGATCACTGTGGCTAGGACTTAAAGTACTGTTGAATAAGAGTGGTGAGAGTGGGCTTCCCTATCTTGTTCCTGTTCTTAGGGGAAATGGTTTTAGGTTTTTCCCATTCAGTAAGATGTTGGCTGTAGGTTTGTCATGTAAGGCTTTTATTTATGTTGAGGTATGATCCCTGTATTCCCTCTTTGCTGAGAGTTTTTATCAAGAAGGGGTGTTGGATTTTGTTAAATGCTTGTTCTGCATTGATTGATATAATAATGTGATTTTTGTCTTTCAATTTGTTTATGTAATGTACATTTATTGATTGTGGATATTGTACCATCCTTGCATTCCCAGAATAAATCCCACTTGATCATGGTGTATGATCTTTCTGATGTAATTGTGGATCTGATTTGCTAGAATTTTGTTGAGGATTTTAGCATCTATTGGTCATCAAGGATATTGGCCTGTAATTCTTTTTCTTTGTGGCGTCTTTATCTGGTTTTGGAATTAGGGTAATACTGGCTTCATAGAAAGAGCCTGGAAGTGAAGAGCACAACAGTTTTGAAACTTACTGATCAGACACATTCTGAGAAACACTACTAATCCTATATAATAAAAGGCTAATATGCAAATTGTCCCCTCAACCAGGAGTTCAACCAGTGGGCAGGGCTGACTGGCCAACTGCCTGTGGCCCTCCTCCGGGCCAGCCGGGTCCCACCTGTGCATGAATTCATGCACTGGGCCTCTAGTAGTACATATGGTCCCTGCTGAATATTTTTTGCTAAGGTATTGTTAGGCAGGAAGGAATCCAGAATTTAGAGTATACCAGAAATTGTGAAAATGAATATTCTAAACTAAAGAACCAGTTAGAGCACTTAACTGCATGAAATATTTTGTATGTATGTCCAAATAGGGAAAAGCTGAACTAGGATTAGCAAACCTGAAAACATGCTTTCCTATGGCTTCTTTCAGATGTGTTTGGATATTTTGATATGCTGCAAATAATTGAAAATAATTCCAGTTATCATTAAAGGAATTAATTTGAGTGATACCTTTTCATTAATGATATAAGCATTTTATATAAAGCTCCTTATTTTCTACTTATTGTAGTTATTAGAATTATTGCAATTTCCATAATGCTTATACTGATATTTTAGATTTTACTAACCTAAGCAAGCAAATTCTAAAATTGTGTCTAAACATAATTTGGTGTGCTTAGCTCCTCAGTTTGCTTATCATTTATACACAAGTGTAAGACTTTATTTCAGTAGGGTACTATGTTTCCCTATTGTGCCACTTTCATTTCATGTAATAACCCATTGAAGACTTGAGCCTTATTTTACCCATTGTCAAGACAACCAGACATACAGGTCACTCAGGTATTTGGCTTTTGCAAATTATGGATTGTTGTTATATATATTAAGTTTTTCTTTTTTCTAATCATATGTTTTTCTCTTTCCCCCCCCCAACTTTTAATCTCTTTTCAGGGAGTAATTGACTACATTTTCTATTCCAAGACTCATATGAACGTGCTTGGTGTCCTGGGGCCTTTAGATCCTCAATGGCTGGTTGAGAACAACATCACTGGGTGTCCACACCCACACATCCCTTCAGACCACTTCTCACTGTTAACACAACTTGAACTCCACCCTCCACTCCTGCCTCTTGTCAATGGTGTTCACTTGCCTAATCGGAGGTAGTGGAGTACTGCCCCGCAAAGACGGGGATCTATTGCTATGGACCTGTACAGTTGTAAATCAAAGTATATAGGAGTGAAGTATGGCCATCCTTAAGCTGCTTCTTCAGGTTCCTTTCATTATGTGTTTGCTATAAGATTTTGTACATTTTTGTGCATATTGGCATCATTTGGCACTAGAGCTGGAACCAAAGTATTATTCTTTCCAAATTTTTAATTTGTAACATGTTTTTAAAATTGACCTTCTTCATATTATATTGAGTCAGCATTCGTAATTGATAAATCACTAATTTGAGGCCCAGCAACAGTGTATTTGTTTTTCTAAAACAAATACTTTCCTTTAAACTATTTCAAATGAGCCAACCATTTTTGTAAAAGGCAAATTTTAAAAACAATATAAGATTTTAAACTTAATGGTATGCCTTGCAGGGAAAACCTTTTTCCATTATAACAAGCTGATTTTTGGCTCCCAAAGTCATTTGCACATTAACAAAGCATTTACATTTACTAGATCTGTACATAAACTATGATATAGCCTCTAGCCATAAGAAAAATTGAGAAATTAAAGATGGTTGCACAATATGCTTTCAAAATCAAACAGTTAACTGCATGACAGTTTGTTGGGCAAACATTTTTTAGTTTGTTTTGTGTGGGGGTTTTTTGAGGAATCACTCTGAATTTTGTTACCCTTTTAGTTATTGGAAGTATTAATTTTAGCCCGACTCTCCAGTTTATTTATAGGGAAACAGCAGATAATTTTTACTGCCACACATTTTGAAAATAGAATTTTTGGTATTTCTAGGAAGCCCACAAAATTAGTGTCTAGTATTTTCCATTATTCTCATCTACCCTTTTCTGCCTGGTTGTGCTGGAAAAAAATGTATTATATGGTATAAGTCATTTTTGCTGGTATAGTAAAAAATAACTACTGAATGAAATGGCCCTGATCAAAGTTTTAGAAGGGGAAAGCTGTCCAAGTATTTAATGTGTTTCCCAAAGTAGGTCAAGTGGCTATTGGTTTTGGCTTTTGGGGGCAACAATAGAAAGAATTTGGGAGAGAAAGAGACAGGGAGTAGTTGAAAACCTTGGATCATTTTTCCTGACTCTAGTTGCCAAATGGCCATTACATGCTTTAAATCTTTGTTTCTATTGTCTGTCAGGGTTGAATTAAGAAGCTACTGGTTTATTCCCAACTGTTGATGTTCTTTAGATATGTTGGAATCCTTTTTTTGCCCATAAGGGGCCAGTTGAAAATCTGTGACTCAAGAGGCAGTGAAGATAATATCATTTTCTGGGGGGGAAATTGGTTGGCTACTTGATGTTAATTATGGCACAGTAACAGGAAAAGGTTGTGTCTGTGTTTTTAAGTTTTTCTTTATTCTGCTTTTTTGCTGCTATAAAAGTTTTCTGAATTTATATTTTAAACTTTTCATGCACTTTACTGTTTCTAGTCTCAAAATGTGATATTTTTAATAAACAAGAAATTTTCCATTATGTGAATGAAATTTTAAAATAAAATAGCCTATATTTGTGTCTCACTAATATATAAAGTACAAGTCAAATTTAAATTATTTAATTAGTTTTAAATGTATACAATTAGTCTCCTCTTTCAAACCTGACATCTTAGGCTGTTTTATTAGTCTTAAATAATGCTTTTCCTTTGGTTATTTCATACTAATTTCTTCCATAGTAAATCAGGCTATATAATATAATATTTCCCTGAAGGGTAATTTTAATGGGATGAGGGTGGTGGGATGATGTGATACCACATATGGGATTGCATCAGAAGGTTTCTGTAAAGCCTAAACTCCCTTTTAAAAGTGCCTAGTGATGAGGCATTGTTTGTCATCTATTAAAATTGGAATGTCATTGTAGTTGAGTGAAGTTTGATGTAAATAAAATATTCTTTTAAAAATGTTAAAATATCAGAAGAAACAAACACACAAAGAGACAACCCTTAAGATGACAGATTTTCCTCAATGTGCAGGTATCCCTTCTTATATACCTCAAGCATTCAACATCTAGCCATGCAAATTGATTACCTGAAGTATAGTACTGGAAAGTAGAATAGCATGAAAAACTTAATTTTGTGGACATTACCTTTTTTTGTAATCAGCTACTGTATGTGTTATTTTAAACCTTTTGTTTTGGGTGGATTTTCTGCTCTGGAGGTATATGCACTTAACAAAACATTTTCCTCCTTTCATATACGCATGTTAATTAGCAATGTGAGCAATATTTCCTACCATACTTCACTCCCAATATTTTTTGAGATGTTTGTATAAAATGGAATTTAAAAGTTCACTTATGATTGTATATGAACCACAGAGGAGCCCATTTATTAATAAAAACTTTTTTAATAGTTAAATGTAGAGAGAAAATAAAATTTGGGAAACATTGTAAACAGCTTAAGTTTATTTTGTGTATGATCGAGGCACTCTGTTGCAGGAAGGTGTGTAATTGGGTTCTCTCTGCTTCCAAATGCACTCTTTCAGACCATTCATTATCCTGTGTATTTTTAATGTGGTTTTAATAAATGTTGGTAGTTGCTTTGTTGAAGTAGGTAACTGTGTTATGTTTTGGGTGGCACACTTACTTGGGGCATGGTGACCCAAATTTCATGTGCACGGTTTCCCTTCAGCCCACTGCCCAACCTTCACATACCCTTCACCCTCTGTTACCTTTGTAAAAGGAGTGGTATTTGTTTGAGCTGCCAATTCAGATGATCAGAAATGCTGCTCTCCTCAGTATTGTCTTGTTAAAACCCATGCCATTTGGAACTTTGGCAGTGACAAGCCAAAATAGGAAGAGGTGAATGACATATGGTATATATTCAATGAGAATAAACTATTTATGCTCATATGCTTTCTAGTTCTTAGAATAAGTTAATAAGCTTTATGCCATTGAGCTGCTGCATATTTTAACTGAAGATAAAGGAAAATTTGGGCATTTTTAGATTGTGCTAATGTGTTTTTTTAACTTAAATGATTTCTGGTATTTATCTAAGAACTGGAGTGTTCTTTAAATTTATTAAAACAGTGTTGTTTGAGGAAAGAAAAACTACACTGTTTGCCGTTACAGCAGCCATGCAAGTGCATGTGAAGTCACCCACTTTCTCAGGCATCAGTATCCGCCTCATAGCTTTACACATCGTGATGGGGAATATCGCAGCATCCTCAGGACTGACATCTGGGAAAGGCTCAAGTCCACTTACTGCTCCTTGCTTGTTGACTTTGTTTTAAAATATTGTGCCTGGTGTCAACTTTTAAGCAACAGCACTGCCTAAAAGCAAGCAGAGAACAGAATCCCAGCACCATTCTATAGGCAATTTTTTAGAATTCAGATATAGTAAGTCTGTTCAAAATTTATGATGTTTTATGTAAAAAGAATTTTGTACAATGTAGCCGAATGTTTTTGTTTTTCATTTCCTTGATGTAAGGCGTGTGAACGATTGTTTGAATTATCACATGTTAAAGTCAGGTATGGCACAATGGGTTCTGAGACCAGCTTTTCCCCTCCCATTTGCCTTGTTCCAAATTCTTTGTTTTCAAATTACTTTTCTGGTATTCATAGGCAAATATTTAATTTTGCTAATAAGCATCCTGTGTGAATGTATTAAAGAAGCCACTGTGTTTTAGTGTTGTAGTTTGCAGAAATATAAAGCTTCATTTCTAATTTGTCCCTTTTCTTTGGTGTCTTAAAGTTATATATTAAATGCCAGAGAAGCAAGGAGAAAGTTGAGCAATATTTGAGGCTTGTATCACTTGATTCCATGGTGGGTTCTATTAGAATTGAGGATGTGGCACATTAAAACTGGAACATGGGCAAATGGATTGTGATCCGTTTAAAAATTGTATCTCCTAAGTATAGTTAAATGGGTGAAAATTTAAGTTTGTTGAATTTCTAAGTTTCTAAAAATCACTAATGCCATCTATACTTTCAAATCAAATAGCAGGGCATAAAGAAAGCACAAGAAAAAAATAGGTCAAATGTGTTCGATACAACCAGAGACATACGGTTCATCATTTCTAATTCAAGGCTAGATGTTCTAGCAGTAAAAATCAGCTGTGTCCCAATACTTACTTGTTTCTAAGGTCTTCTATTCCGAGTTTCTGAGGGATTTTAATAGCTTTGTAAAACATATTGACTAATTAGTAGCTTCAGTCCCAGAAAACATCATTAGTTTCTGATACCTTTGGCAGGCCATAAAAATAATGGTTTCTAGCAAGCGAAGACTTTATGGCACGTTTTCAAAATAGCATTCATCCATGATTATATTTTGACAGAAATGTGAATTTTCACATTTGTAAGGCAGTCTCTTTCCCACTTACCCTCCTCTTAAAAAAAAAAAAATCACCTTTCTAAATGTGTGTAAAAGATTTGTTTAACCTTTCCTTTTGAATTGTATCATTTTTGTAGAGCCCTGAATTATAGGTAGACAAATTAACTAGGGAAATTAGAATATTTTTCTAAGCCAAGAACTTCAGCTAAAGTTTTGAAATTGTACACAGAAGAGAAATTTTATACTATGGTTGCTTTTGGGTGATTTAAAATTTTTAATAGCATTATGATCACCAAATTTGAATTCAAGCATAAGTAAATTAGCACATCTATACCTTGGCCTATTTACCAAAGTTGTACTCTGTTGAAGAACAGGATGCCAAGAGCATCTTTCATTTTACAGAATATGTAAATCTTTATTGTGTAAGTATCACCTTAAAGCTTAAGGGTAAAGAGAAAACACTTATACCTATACCGCAGGGTGTTCTGAATAAGATCCACAGAAAGAAAGGGGGAAAAAATTCAAACATTTCTTTTTAAGAAGGTGGTAAGGGGGTGCATGCATGTTTCTTGTTTTAACCAAATTCCCTCTTTATGTAAGTTTCTCTGTTAAATCACAGGTCCTACAGCCAGAAATAAGGAGACACCAGGAAAAGCAAGCTTTATTAACCTAGTTAGTAATTTCTTTTGCATAAGTTTGGTTAGGCTTGGGTTATTCTTGGAACCAAAGGAAAACAAGCATGTTGAGATTTTATTCAACAAAGATTATGCTATTGAAGCAATGGAAGTTTTTAAGTAAAATAGTGTTTACTTTCAAGACATATGAAATAAGGACATTTCTGCCTATTAAATGTTAATTTTTATGGAACATAAGTATAAATTCAGCATTATATTGAAATTAGAAATTGTGTCATCAGAAATAAATCACATTACGAAAAGGATATGCAAATGCCAAGTGATATGATTCATTTGGTGTTGGTACATTCAGCTTTCAGAAACTCAGAAGGCATAGTTTAGTTACTTTTCTTATAACAATCTCCCTGAATTTAGATAATTTCCCTGTTGGTATGTCTGTTACTTTTAACTCTGAAGCATAAGAAGTGGTCCTTTCTTGCTCATTTCAGTTTTGTGTTAATTTCTAATTACTGGTATATGACTGTTTTCTTTCAAGCTATCAATGGTTATATGTACCACATTTGTTTAATTAACTCACAGGATTGGCTCAGCGCTCATGTGTCAGATAATGGCTTTGCTTCTTACTGAATAGGCTTAGTTTCCTGCTACTTGTTTCAGTCTTGATGCAGTAAGTGATACAATAGTCTGGGTGTGTATGCAGAAATTGTATTGTCCTTTCTCTGCTTAACTTGCTAAAAATATATTCCCTTACCTGTAAAATTCCTGAGCGGTGCTCTGCCAACTTTTGGAGGAGGCTTTGGATGGCTGTGTTGCTGCACACTGGATCTGAAATTATTGTGTCGTGTGTGGCAAATTTCTTAAACACCAGCAGCACTGAGAAGTGCACTATGGGCATTCGTACAGTTGTCCAAATGCAAGCAATTCTTTCATCTAGGAGAAGCTGAGCACTTGGAATATTTTGAGGAAGATGAACATTTCAATTTTGCTTTTATCTCTAGTGGGGTGGTATGAACGGAGTCTGTTTAAGAGAAAGAGTGAGTATGTACGTTTTCTCTCTGAAAGGACCAGGTGTTGGTCAAATTCACCATGGATTAATTTGTATCTTCTATTGTGATTTCTTTTGACTATAAAACAAGTGCCAACTCATTGTCCATGAGATGACCTCTTTGACTCAGTTTACCATTTGAATTGGGAAGGGTTCATTTATTTTCGTACTTGGCATTAAATTGATTGTTTTGCATACATTTGATTCATTCTGTGGCCTATAAAGTGTTTTCGTAACTAAATTAATGGTTGAAAGCAAAGCACATGAGTTTAAAACTGAGCAAATTGTTTTGGTATTTTTTCCCCCTGAATACTTGGTAGTTTCTATTGATATTATTCCAAAACAAATCTGTTTTTGCGTTGTGTATTTATTTTGCTTTTGTCCAAAAAAAAAAAAAAAAAAAAAAAGTCTAGCACTAAATCAATTTGTAATTGTATTCTAACCAGTTTAAAAACCTCAGCTTTTCTTTTCCTAAAATTAGATTTAATGAAGTGCCATATAATCGTAGCTTACTAGTGTTTAATGTTTAATAGATTGGTTCTGTAGTGTTCTAATCATTTAACACTGTCATCCCTGGAGAAAGTGGTTCTACTCTTACTGAACACATTCTCCTTGACAAAATCACCAGCTGATTTATTTTTCTATTTATTACAGTTAAACAGTTGATGAGGTCTGAATCTTGACCAAGCTGCTCAGCTGAGATGTTTTTCACAATAGGCACTGTACAAAATGTGTGTGCAAAAAGACACAGTTGGGTGGTAGTATTTTTTCATTAATGTGAACATTGACTAAACAAAGCAGTCCTGCCTTTTAAATCCGTGGCAGCTCAGAAGGGAGGTGCTTAAGAACCTTAACTATTATGTCAGATGACAAAATACTTTTTTCCATTTTGGAGATTGGGTACTGCTCACACATGATGTATAGGGCTAAATATATGCTTGTTTCCTTGCACCTGTGTACTTCCCTTCTCTCCCTCACTTTTCTTTCCCTGTAGGCAATAAATGGCCATTTTGCAACTGCATACCTTTGTCTTGGTTTTTTACAACTTACGTGTGCAGTGTAAGTGTCTGCATTCAGGTCAGTACATCTCTTACAAAGTGAATTAGGGAGAGCCAAGGTAATTCAGGCAAAAAAAATTACAAATTCCTGATACATTTGTTTCTGGTGGAAACTACGTTACTACTCAAGCACTATTTTGTTTAGAATAGGTTCAGAAGTCAGTCATAGTTATGAGACTCACTTTGGCTGAAGAAATCTGAGTAGAAGGGCATGTGTCACTTCTGAGTGGGGCTTTAAGAGCCAGTGTGCGATTTGCCATATTCCCTTTCCTTGCCACAGTGATCATACAAACATGGGGAGATCAAACCTGTCATCCCAGATCCTTGAATGACTGATGAGCAGAGCTCCTATGTAGGATATGTAGTATGAGTGAGAAATGACTGCTAAATTACAGTGTCTCAATACAACGAAGGTTTGTTATTAAGGCATAATCTAGCCCATCCTGACTGCCAGACACCCTCTGACAGATCTGCTGAGTAACCAATATTCACAGGTGGACCTTCCAAGACCTAGAGTAAGTTCATTCAACAAAATATGTCTACTATATACAAGGTGTTTTGGGAGATATAAGATGGACAGGTTCCCTGTCCAAGAATTCACATTCCAAACCTATTTCTGACACAGGAGAAAATACCGAAGTGTTTAAGTCAGAGTAAAGGTTATCTTAAACCTTGGAATGTTAGGAGGGGGAAGGGTACAGTAAAGTAATCAGAAATTCTGAAAGCTATGTTTAGGGATATCTAGTTGAAAAATGATTTTAAGATAGGATATGATAAAGACCAGATTATTCTTGAAGAGAATGAAACAACTGTCCAGCTTAATAGGTGCTTAGAGAAGATAATGGTAGCTTATTTTGGAACAGATTACTAACATTGGCAAATCTCTAGCTGAAAGCTTAGTGCCTACAGATTTGTTTTTTCTACTAAGGTTTCAATGTGAGCCTGTCATGGACCCCAAGGACCCTCCCTTTACAGAGACCTTGATGTCCAACCTTTAGGAAGTTCTCCAAAAGTAGAATCATTCCCCCCTTAAGTGGATCTTGAAGGAACCAAGTTTTAGGAAGACTCCTAAGATAGGGCAGTTATGACATTCACCAAGTATCCTTGCATTTCACCATGTGACCTTGGACAAAATGCATCCTCATTGGTAAAATGGATATAAGAAACTAAATCTCATGAAATGATTCTCTCAAAAAAAAACCTGACACCAAGGGCTTGAATGCAGGTAGTTTATTTGGAGACATGATCCCATGAAAGCAGAGTATGGGAGGAAGAATAAAATTGGGAAGGAGAGAAGACCAAGTCAAGGAAACATTGAGCTGGTCATTCTGTGAGCAACAGGGGCCACAAAGCTGGCACCGACCCTCTGAGGAACAGATAGAATGTTTCACAAAGGATGGGAAAGAATTTATTTATAGGCTCCATCTCCCATGAGGGAACAGTTACCCCATGTGTACTAATTCCTTTTCCTATCCAGGTTTGTACATCAATTGAATTCACTAAGCAGGTCTCTGCAGGTATCTCATACAATAATAGTGGAGAAATGGGGTGGTGAGGTGGAGAAAGCAAGCATTTGGTGTGGCTGAGGCAAAGTGCTGTTAAGTTACACTTGTGTGCAACTTGTTGCCTACGCAGTGGTCAGAGTAACAAAGTGAGTTGGGAACTCATGGGAGGCGGCACAGAAGAGTCACAGTGTACCCACTTGAACCACTGAGATGTTTTGGACCCACTGTTAAGTCCATTTCATCACAGCCTTCTACATCATGACAGGCTTTAATCGCAACAAATTATGGAGGAGTGGTGGAACTGTTGTGGCTGGTTCCAAAGCTATTATTGATACTTGTTGTCTTGCCCTTTCCATTATGCATTTTAAATCTTACTCCGCGTTGTACCAACACATAAGTGGGTCTAGGTTGCTTCCCTAAGAAAGGGTGACAGACCTTCACGCCAACACACATGTTATGCTTCTTGAGCCATGGTTACTGAATTTGCCCACTTATCCTTGGGCATGGAAGAACAAAGAGGTGCCTGGTGAATTCCTTGGGTTCCAGATATGCTTCTTCTTGCCTCCTATTGTGTGATTGCAACCCTCCCTTCTCACGCCAATGTGATGAATCTGCTTGTTCACCAGCATCGTGAGCACCAAATGACCTCTGCCAGTGGGGCAGCCTACACCCAATGCCTGCATAATGCGTGGGTATAAAGGGTCGATCTGTCCCCCTCAGTAACTCTGAAGGGCCATCCCATCTTCAGAGTTCCTCAAGGTGCCTTTGTTGAGACTGCATTGTGACCCACCTAACTTGCTTGGTTCAGTTTTGATTCCTTTTACAGGGTTGATTCTGAAAACACTCACTAATATGTTTCCTGAATACTAATCTCCATCTAGAGCAGTGGTCAGCAAACTGCAGCTCATGAGCCACATGTGGCTTATGAGCTGCAGTTTGCTGACCACTGCTCTAGATCAGTGGTCGGCAAACTGTGGCTTGCGAGCCACATGTGGCTTATGAGCTGCAGTTTGCTGACCACTGCTCTAGATCAGTGGTCGGCAAACTGTGGCTTGCGAGCCACATGTGGCTTATGAGCTGCAGTTTGCTGACCACTGCTCTAGATCAGTGGTCGGCAAACTGTGGCTTGCGAGCCACATGTGGCTCGTAAGCCCCAGTTTGCCGACCACTGATCTAGAGTATGCTTCCCAAAGAACAAAACTTACCACACAGTTTCAAGGAGGATATCAGGACTGCCTCCAGGACTCTTGCTAAGACTTAAATCTTGAATCACTAGAGTGCTACTATGTCAATAAATTGTTCTCTATGCAGGTTTATTCAGGTCTCCCTGGTCCAGTACTTCCAAGATCCACTTTCACATGTTTCTTCAGTTCCTGGTCACAATGTTAGCCCAGATCTTAGACTTCTTTGTGTGTGTGAGAGTGATTTTCTTCTGGTAGAGGTGCTCCATTCCTCTGCTCAGGCTATGCTGTGCTGTCACCGTAGTTACTGATCCTGAGTTCAAAAAAGAGGAGGCATGGGTGGCTCTTAAGAAGAACAAGCATCATCTTTTGAGGCACCTGCTACAAGTGGGAACTTTGCAAGTTACTCAGACAAAGGGAGGTTTCTTTCCTTTAGCAAGTGAGAGGGCTCAGAAGGGATCCAGCTTTTCTGACTTTTCTACCAAATGTCCTCATCCCAGATTTTAGAGTCTCATTTTGAATTCACAACCTTAAAGACTATTTGTTGTGGCTCTGCCACTATTATGCAAATCCTGGGCCTGAACTTTAGCACTCGTTTTTCCCATGGCGGCTGAAATAATGGTCATAACACACTATAAAACACATCATGATTTGAATTGTAGTTGGTTAATCTGAGGCTGTCATTTTCTCAAGATGTCTAAAGTCAGTTTTGAAAACAGACAACCCACACTCCTTATAATTACCAATGCACCATACTGTTTAAGTGCCACTGCTTCCCAAATATGCCAAAGCTTCCCTTCCACCTGCACTTCATATCCACCATGAGTAAAAGCACACTGGGCTCATCAACTAGCAATGGGGAAATGAGAGAGACCCACCATATATATTTATATATAGTTTTACTGATTTCAGAGAGGAAGGAAGGGGGAGAGAGAGATTGAAACATCAATGATGAGAGAGAATCATTGATCAGCTGCCTCCTGCACGCCCCCTACTGGGGATGGAGCCCACAACCCAGGCATGTGCCCTTGACCGGAACTCAGGACCCTTCAGTCCTCAGGCTGATGCTCTATCCTAGGGCTAGAATCCCATCTTGAGCATTTGCTTTCTTGAGCTACTTCTGGTATGATAAGTGAAACCTAGCCACTGCAATCTTTTATTATAGACTGGTCTCAACCTAATCCACATGAAAAGATCACACAACCCCATAAATTGCACCATTTGATATGCATTGACCTTTTAAATAAGGCCTACATGTTTATCTCTATGCTTTGCACAGTTTTAAATGTT
The DNA here is from genome assembly GCF_000327345.1 of Myotis davidii. Classification (NCBI taxonomy): domain Eukaryota; kingdom Metazoa; phylum Chordata; class Mammalia; order Chiroptera; family Vespertilionidae; genus Myotis; species Myotis davidii. The sequence goes on along the minus strand of NW_006285246.1, from coordinate 297,261 downwards.
TAGTATATACTTATGAAATATATACATATTTACAAGGAATTTATCTTACATGCCAGTTTTCTTACAGTTTTCTGGCTTCCACAATTTTTATTATAATTTTATTGAGGATTCTTTGTATGTGATGAGTTATTTCTCTGTTGCTGCTTTCAAGATTCTTCCTTTGCCTTTTGAAAGTCTAATTATAATGTATTTCAGTTTGGACCTTTCTTGTAATTCATTAAGCTTCTTGGGTGTTTATATCTTTCATCAACTTTGGGAAGCTCTCTCTGCCCCTTTCTCTCTTCTTCTCTATTTGGGATTCTCACAATGCATATCCACAGGTCCCTTAGGCTCAGTTAATTTTTCTTTCTTCTCCTCAACTTCATAAAGCCACTGTCCTGTCTTTAAGTTCACTGATTCTTTCTTCTGCCTGTTCAAATCTGCCTTTGAATTCTCTAGTTAATTTTTCATTTCAGTGATTGAGCTTTTCAGCTCCAGAAATTTTATTTTAGGTTTTCTATTTATTAAAATATTTATGTTGCTCATACATCATTTTCTTTACTTTTCCACATCTTCTTTGAGTTTTTTGATCAGCTTTATGACAGTTATTTTAAAGTCCTTATCTAGTTGATCTGCCATTAAGCCTTTTTCAAGGACAGTTTCTATTGACTTACATTTTTTACTTTGTTGAAGGGGTATATTTAAATATAAATAATATAAAAATAATAATGTGACAACTCTGCAAGTGAGATTCTATCTTTCCCACTGGGTTTGCTGGGTTTTGTTTTGTTTGTTTTTTGTTTTTTAATGTTGTAGGCTGTCTCTGTGCCAAGAATCAGCCTGAAGTGTAAACATAAGGTCTTCGGTCTTGTCTGAACCTGCACCTTTCCCAGGGCATGATGGTCACTCTAATTTTACCTGTAAGTGCAATTGCTTTTCAATGTCTAGTCTTTAATGTCTGGCTCCCAAGAGGAGAAAATTAGAAAAATGAAGCAAGGGGTAGGGGGAACTGGTCCTTTAAATTCTCTTGAAGTCATTTCAGCCAAGGGGGTAGGGGCTTGCAGCATTAAAGGGAGGTGTAGCAGCAGTGGCTGCCTGTTTCTTTGCCCCATCTTTGTGATCAGAAGCAGAAATCAGCAATCAAAGCATTGATCCCCATTGATTTGGGGGACGGGATCCTTTTTGCTCGCCCTGGCTCCTGCAAGCCGTGTGCAGGCTGCTCCAGGATCAGGTGCACAGCTGCTTGCCCTGTGGCTGAGAGTGGAGTAGGTTCTACTATGCTAAAAGCTGACATTGAACAAAATTAATCACAATTTACCTTCTGATCCTTCTCCTAGAAGTTTCAAGTCTTTAATAGACTCCAGAGTTCTAAAGTAGCTACATTAAACAAATCCTGCCAGTACAATGGTTGTCTAGGTCAGGAGACAGATTCCTGGATCTTTCTACTCTGCCATCTTCCCAGAATCCTCCTCCACTTCTATTTTAAACTTCAATACAACCACAACCTAATACTGCTACATAACAGCATTCTATGCTTCTGTCACCCTGCATTTCTTAATACTATGGAGAAAGGAATGTCTTCTGGATCTTCAAGGTGAGGATACAGTTGGGAGTGACTAAGGAGTTTGCACATTATGTATCCACTCCAAATTCCCATCTCTAGAATTCTCCAGACTTCTTTGCCTATGCTGTGCTACCCAGTATGTTAGCAACCAGCCTCA